>NC_086379.1:29715689-30323173 GCF_036588685.1 Mytilus trossulus | reverse complement strand
GTCTGTTTAAAATGTCCATTATATTATTTTCTGTAATTTATGATTTTGATTTAATTATGCCTTCATCAAGGTGTTTTTCTGTTATTGTTTTATAATATTATTCACACGTTTTATTAAATACGTTCAATCAATTATTTCAGATAATATATACTTTCATATGTACATGTTTACAGACTTGATAGAGACAAGGCGCAATCTAATAGACAAAAATGAAACGAAATTCATTTGAGGTAACCATTTTCTGAGGGAAGTTTAACTGTGTTCTTTTTATGATTGTCAAATTTGTCAACTGGGAATTAAGTCAATGTATTTAAGAAATCATGTCAGTGCAAGAGCCGGTATTTCTTTTGACCAGTTGATACATTGAAGACAAGTCGCTCACTAGTATACGCAGGGAACTAGTACTAATGAATAGAAATATTTCTTATTCTAATATGACGATATTGTCAACCAGTATAATCACAATATATCTACCTTAAGCGCAAACGCAATAATACACAAAAGACGGCTGTTCCGCGTAACGACCAACTTATTCATAATTCCAGATATTCTCAATTTTTGACATCAAAAACCCCCAGTTTACGTAGTCCAAGATTCAGATTCAATATATTCCCTCTATTCTACAGCAAAATAAACAAATCAGTCCATTTCAAACGTTTTTCATGGTCAAAATGTTTAAAGCAAAAATTCCGCGAAAAGGCATGACAACACGACAAGGTGGCGTCACAAGTATGTTTACGTAAATAAAAAAATCAAATGAAAAAACTGGGCTTTTTAAAGCTTCTAGTACGCCTAAGAACGAATAAAATTACATTGGAAGAAAATATATATAAAGTGAAAAATGTGTTTAAAAACTAATAATCATTGAATTATATAATATTACTAATATTATCAAAATTGGGTAAACGGACCAGTCAAAACAATATCGTATGTATAGGGCTTTCACGGTTAACAAAATTACCGAATTTGTCATATTAGGATCGAAATAACTCATGGCAGCTGTAATTTAACCATGAGTTGGGCATTTATATTTGATTATTTTACCCTGAGTGTTATGGTTCAGGAACCCATGGTTCAATGAAAACAAATCTACGACTGCCATAAATTATTTCTTAAGAAAGCAGATGCATTCGATGCAATTTTACCGATATACCAACACGTTTTAACCAATGAATGTATACATAATGAATAGCTATGTAACATGTATAACTGAGAACTGATCAACTCTTCATTAGAAAAAGCAAAAATGGCCAAGTTGGTACATGTATATTTAAATTTTTTTGTAAAAATATGTGCAATAATCTCATCAAAATGGAAAGTCGCCTTTGTATGTTCAGGCGTGTTTGAAATGGGTGTTTTGTCTTGCAAACGTATGAAGCAAACATATTTTATATATTATCTCTGTTCAGATTATATTATGTGTATATATTAAGGCTATACGGTTGACATAATACTTTCTGAAACATGTAATATATCGGTCAAGTTAAATATCATTCTAATGAGTCATATCATATGTATCATCGTTTCAATGGCTTCCATATTCACGATTTAAAAAAAGGTGGTTGCGTGATGGCTGATAATTTTGTCGAAGTATAATCCTGAGTGGAACCAACTATCCATCAACTGTATTTTAGATTCACATGAATCTAGAGATAATTTGAATGCCCAAATAAATGATTGATCTGTTATCTTATATATGTATTATGTCAAACAAAACCTCCAACATGACAGTACAGAATCCTGGAATTCATGTTTACAAGTTTAAACGAAAAGTATTTTGGAACACAAAGTACGTCGTTGTATTATTTTGCCATAAATAGAATTGAACAATGTCACGATCATTGCGACATTTCGGAAGAGTGTGCATTGTTTTAGATATAATAGGAAATAGATCATTCATTTGAAGGAAAACGGAATTGAGAAATGGGTTATTTGAAGGGAATGTTCCATTCATTCTTTTCATTCACAATTTTTCTAAAATGTAGCCATTTGAATAACGTACCTTTAGAATTATTCAGAAACAAATGCACATTGTTGTCAAAGTTGAGATACACTGTCATAGAGATCTGTGATACAGATCTATTTTTTTTTATTATCTAGAAACAAAGAGTTTGCGAAAATTACCCTGCTAATGTAATGACGACATTGGAAATCGATATATTATATGTTTTATATGACATCCTATAACCATAATACATTTACTATGATAAAGGAATAAAAAAAAGGTTCCTTCACATACAAAAACGGTATTCAAAATAAATAATAACATTTGAATAATGAAATGATTAATTTATATCATCATCTATATATTGCATAAATTATGTAAGGATAGCAATGAGATATATATATAGAGAGAATATTTCATAACAAAAATGTCAAATCATTATAAATAAATATCCCAGATTACCCGCTTATTTCAAACTGTATTTAATAGATACAATTATTATTATGAAAAAAGCATTGAAAATAGGTTAATCGCTTCATGTTGAATGCCTCCAATGTGACTTTGAGATGAAGAACAAACATAAATTTTTAAGCTCTTTTTTATTACAATACTGTTGTTTTTGCCAAGCTCTTATTGTAAATAAAATGATAACACCATTATATCTTTTATTCTTCCGCACGGATGAAATAATAAAATATGCGTTTTAAACATATCTACATATTCTAGAGATATATTGAACGCATACATTTTGTGGTGTTAGAGCACAACACACTAACATATTGTGAAAATCAGCCGAAAAAAGCAATCTGAAAAAATTCCACTTTTGATGGAACTACATATAAATAATATCACGTTTGATTTCTTGTTCAATTACTGTGAACGGTTGTTCAGATTGCCACACTGGAAAAAGGACACACTATCAGCGTTACGATCCGAATAAATATACATGTACGCATATGATTAAATTGTAGAAGTAAATGTAAAGATTTACCTGTGCATTTGTCATTGATCATTTCATAGTTATTGCAGCAAGCAAAATCGCTACAATGTAAAACAAATATGATGAATTGATCAATTGTTCTCAAAGTTAAAGGAATTCAAATTATCTAGTACACTAAAACAATGAAAAATCATGTGATGCCTTTGTGTCTCCGTTACCTATAGCACACATATAACTTCGTTTCACAAACTTATATTATTTAATGATTGGATTAAATCTTAAACTTATTTCGATCTTCAGTTGAAACATTTTCAATTTGATTTTTTTAATCCGGAGCAATGTATCTAAACCTTTTTTTTTGTTGTTGGTAAGGTAATCACCTTTACGGAGTGATTACAAATTCGTTCACGAACATACAGTACAGCCGTATTAATGTACATAAAAGCATTGATGAGACTTAGATATGTATATTTTTCTTAAAAACTGCGTTCTGTATAACATTGACCCAATTTCGTATCGTATTCTTGTACTTCTTTTAAGTCAAAAAATCTGATTATTGTTCTTTTAATAAGAAATTATTTTATATGAATGATTTGCCTGCGAAATTGTCGAATCAGCTTATTACCACTGACACGTGTTTTCAAGAGTTAATACTAAGGTCACATACCTCATCGGGAAAACATCTAGGAATAAGATCGCAGATGTCAAATAAGAAAATTTGCCTATGTATGGATTAATGTATACAACAACCTTATATGATTAAATTGTAATAGCTCTATGAAGCTGTCATCGCAAATGGAATTTGAGGACTAAAGATTCTACATTCTAACCAATCATTTTATATGGATTATATTGTATTTTTCTATGGAACTTTTTCAATAAATTGAATGCAAAATTATTCATTATCTTACTAATAAAAAAAGTGAAAAGCTATATATACAAATTATATGATACTATATTTGTATATTCATACTCAATGTACAATGTAACGATACACAATTTGTTCTATTTTAAATGTTATTAGTCAATAGACTAATTCAATCAAAAAGTAAAATCACGAAAAATACTGAACTCCGAAGAAAACTCTAAACGAAAAACCTTCACTAAATGGCAAAATCAAAAGCACAAACACACCCAACAAACTGACTTGGTATAAATGTACAGACATTTTCTTATGTCGAAACCTGAGTTTATATCTAGCGTAACCTCTGACTTGTATAACAGTCGCATCAATTTCCACTATATTGAAAACGATGCGTGAATAATACAAACAGAAAAAGGTAAAAATGTAAAAAAAAAAATAGGGATACAACAGTAAAACTTGTGTTACTATCTTAATGACTAAAACAAATATAGGTCGATTTATGATTAAATGATATACATGTCTATTCAATAGAACGTATCAAAATTACTTTTCACTCTGTGTTAAAAGTTTTGTTTTCACAAGTATTCGTTTTTCCTAAAGTGTACCCGTATATTCTATAAATCATATCATGCATATGTCGACCCTATTTCAATGTATTCTATAATTATGATGTGATTGTCATACAAGTGAGAAGTTTAGTTAGCATTAAAACAGGTTTAATCCACAATTGTTTACATTAGAAAATGCATGTCCCAATAGTTATCAAAGGTACCAGGATTATAATTTAGTACGCCAGACGCGCGTTTCGTCTACATAAGACTCATCAGTGACGCTCATATCAAAATATTTATTAATATTTATTTATCCAAGTCAGGAATATGACAGTTGTTATCCATTCGATTGCTGTGTTTGAGTTTTTGATTAGCAATTTGATGAAGGATTTTCCTTTTTGAATTTTCCTTGGAGTTTTTTTTCTGATTTTTCTTTTTATTTGTTGCAACAAACTCATGATGGTAGATTTTCTTCTTCTTTCTATCAATCTATGTCCTGCCATTGCCATTTTGACAGGTTGTCATCTTGAACTCATTATATTAATTTTATTATTTTTAATTGATTTGCCATTACCAGTCTATAATCATAAGAAAAAAAACTATTGAATATTGATGACCACAGAGTGGTTATTTTTTAAAGCGTTTTGTCAACATTAAGATTAAAAAAAAATACAGCACCAAGCAGTATTTTAATTGCAAAGCTTCCTATCTATTTGTACACAGTTAAGTGAACGTCAAATGAAAATGACACTTGAAATATCTACACTTACCCTGATTTTGTCTCAGAAATAATCCAAGTATCAGATATTTGACAAGTTACCCAACAAACAAATGAAAAGATCACTCGATGCTTCATTTGTTATCAATTATATAAAAGGGAGATGTTTCAGCAAGAGCCCTAGGCCTAAGACAAATGTTTAAACCAATTGATAACAAATTCGTAAATTAATGTTATATAAGTATATTTTAAATATAATTTCTCATTGAAACAGATACTGACTATATTAGGATTGAACAACGGATGTTTCGTGTACAAAAGACTCATCAGTGACACTCGAATCCAAAAAAGTTAAAAAGGCCAAATAAAGTACAAATTTGAAAAGCACTTATTATCTTTTAACCTGGATATAATATTTACAAATATTGAATATACCCTAATAATAATAATACTAAGTGTGCATACGATTGATTTATATTTGTGCATACCATAATCCTTATCCGTGCTTAATTGAAAGAAGTGTGTTATCTACGGTAATGTTGTTACATTGATCCAATTTGTAGGGCATCGCTAAAACTTTGAGATTAAGAATACTAACTGAAAGAGTGGTCTATTTGATGGCATTAGTTAGTCAACTACATTACGTCTTTTCCATAACAATACATTTTTTTATAGGCATGCTGCATGTTGTAAATATATCTTCATATCTTGAACCGAACACTCTTGATGTGCCACCTTTTCGAAAAGTGAACTTTAAAAAAAGTCTGCTGGGGGCAATATTTTTGTGTGTTTGTGTGTGTCTAATACATTTCAATGTATGATATCATCATGTAAAAAAAAATAAGTGCATAAAAACAAACAAAAATATTACTGATAAATTGATTATTTCAACTATATCTATCATCAAACTGTCAGAGAGATGACATCTGATAAGCTCCTCCTATCGCAAACACATAAAGTATTATGTAAAGTGTTTCGGAACTTATTTCGTCTGTTCGCTACTTTCCTTGGGCATGTTGGGTCAGGCTACAAATATACTTGACTATAATAGCAAAGTTGTATCAATAAACTGTATTATCATTTTCTGTCTTCTTTGTACAGTAATAGTTGTAGTGCTCATTTTATCTGTAAAGGTACACAGTATTAAATTACAATGATATATTGATACTGCTGATATTGTGTTATTGCAAGATTATAATAACGATGCAGACATACATTAGGGTAATGGTAATGATTTTCATTACATTTTTATGCTTTTAAGGCGAAATTTAGTGTTGAGGAAGTAATAAATATAAGAGAGGGACGAAGATACTTAAGGACAGTCAAACTTATAAATCGAAAATAAACTGACAACACTATGGCTAAAAATGAAAAAAAGACAAACAGACAAACAATAGTAAACATGCCACAACATAGAAAACTTAATAATAAGCAACACGAACCCCACCAAAAGCTAGAGGTGGTATCAGGTGCTCCAGAAGGGTAGGCAGATCCTGCTTCACATGTGGCACCCGTCGTGTTGTTTATATGATAACAAATCCGGTAAATAGTGCAATTCGGTAGGTCACATTCATGTAAGGGAAGGAGATTGTAGTTACGACGTAAGGAACATATCTGATTTCATTTGTATCATATATCGTATCAATTGGGAGATACATACAGCGTATTTAGGTGCTGCTGGAATTTTGCTACTCAGAAATGGAACGTTCACAATTGGAAAGCTGAAATCATCTCTTTTGTCGTTAAGTTTTATATTCAATCGACCCTCATTGTCAATTTCTAGATGTAAGTCAAGAGATGAGACTTAACTGTATCTGTAGTATCCTTTATCTCTAGTTCGAAGGGATCGATGTGTTCAACATAGTCACAAAATTTTGAATTATTTAGTGAAAGAACATCATCTATATAGCGGAAAGTAGAGTGAAAGGATATTGCTAATTTCGTATCTTTCCTCCTAAATAGTTCCTGTATGAAGCCTCATAATAATAGAGAAACAAGTCGGCAAGAAGAGGGGCACAATTTAACTATAATGAGTAGTTTGGATAAACCCTCTTTTGATACATTAGTAAGAACTAATAAAAAGATGTGCGAAAAATAACCAGATAAAGGTGCTTGGTGTTAATATCAATATTATATTTGTAAATCGTATATTCATGTGTTGAGGCTATTGGACCATCATAAATACTCCTCAAAACATCTTGTTGAGAGATCAGTTTACGTCTTAAAACTTCTGGAGACCTGTTGGTCGACAAGGCAGACGTAAGTTTCCTTATTTGGGGAACAGAGTGAGGGGTATTGAACTAGGAAATTGAGGTACGTATAAAAGATGCATCATTCATAATGGTTCTACAAAACAAGCAGAAGTTATAGTGAGAAAAAAAACCTGAATTATTCTGAAAAGGAAATAAACAACAAATTATCTTAATGACCTTATGCTCATATTTTTGAAAATATCAATGAAAATATAAAGCCTTTTATTCATAAATCATTTTGTCTTTATAATCCTTTGCTTCTAAATTCTAAAATTTGAAGAATGTAATTTTATCGTTTTTAACTAGCAAACGTCTACGAGAAGCTTTATAAATAAAGGCAACAGTAGTATACCGCTGTTCAAAACTCGTAAGTCGATGGACAGAAAACAAAATCGGGGGAACAAACTAAAACTGAGGGAAACGCATTAAATATAAGAGAAGAACAACGACACAACATTAAAATGTAACACACAAAGAAACAGACTAAGCATTAGACAAAATCCGAAGAGAATAACAAATATAACATCGAAACCAAATACATAAATTTGGGATAGAAAAGTACCGTGACACGCCTTATAGTAATGTGAATTCGCACTCAAATACAAGAGAAAACAAACGACACAACGTAAGCACATCTTTAAAATGTAGCACACACAGAGACAAACTATAATATAACAATGGGCATGTTGATGACTTGGTACACAACTTTTTTTTAAAGAAAAAAAATAGTGGGTTGAACCTGGTATATGTGTTGTTTCATTTATAACTGGAAAAACACGAGTATTTTCTGGAAACACCACAAAAAACGTCATTGACTTTATATTTTTGTAACTTTTACTGCAATGTATTACACCTATTATAGTTTACAAATAATATGATTGCCGTCGATCTTTTGTCAATATTTTATAAAAAATCTTATATCAATCGCCTACAGAAGTATGGATATTGAAGATGTGGTGGTCGATATAAATTTGACTTGATAATACAAAATCACATCTAAATATGTTGTAAGAAAGAAACAATAAAAAAACAGACTTAGTTGAAATGAATTTCATTTTCCCCAAACCAGTTGACTTCATACCAAAGTTGATTTTCTTATCATTTCGTTATAACGTTTTTTCACGTTAAAACATTTTCGGTATAAGTAATAAACAGTTCAAGTCTCATTTTATATCCAATTGTTTAGAGGAAAATCCCTTCTCTGTTGCTAATTAGATTAGTCAAAACGCACTTATACTAAAATGGACAAGTCAGGAGATGTTCCAAAAACTTAACTTCTGCTACTGGCCTTATAACTCATTCCAACTACTAAATAGTTAAAATAATGCATACTAAAAACTCATTTTAAATATTAAAAATCTAAGAAAAGAATGAGGATGGCGGAAAACAAAATAAAGAAAAATAAAAACACTTTAATAACAAGGAACTATATCCGTGTGCAACGAAAATCGAGATCATTAATTGTGATGTGGGGCAAGTTAAAAGGTCACTAAATTCTTTTTACAGTATGGTAATTTACAAATTAGTTTGATTAAGTGCGCACCTATAAATACACCTTTAGTGCATACAGATTGAATACCACTCCTAGATTACATGTTATTATATAAGAGGTTTTTTTGGTGGAAAAAAATGTTTGATAATTTAATATTAATTCGATAAATGATCAATTTTTATCGTTTGGATATTTCGGTGAAAAGAGTTACTGACATTAACAGAATATTATTTGAAATAACTACTGAAAGGTTTCCGGAATTTTCACAGACACATACGAACGCGGAAGAGTATAACACATTTTGTGATCGCAGCCCTATCTACTTTTTTTTCAAAATTACTATCAAAAGATATACTTGATATATGAACCGTACCTAAGAGATCACGAACATTTTCTATTATTGGTAATTTCTTGTCAGAACGGTTTTTATACTCAAAAGCGTTGACATTACGGTTATGAAACTGAAATGTGATGTAATTAAAAAAGAGGTCAGATATGCTTTAATTCTAATTTAACAGGAGTGTAAATACCAAGTGAAAAAATCATGACTTCCTTTCCGACTAATTTCATCTATGTTCAGATGGCCAATTACAGGACATTAAAATATTGTTGTTAACTTAAGAACAAAATACAATTAAGTATAAAAAGTTGATGAAATACCGACTAGGTCATTGATTGTCATGTATGTATTTTATCGTACCACTATTTAAAATATAAAATTAATTACGTCATAACAAGCATTCGAGTTATTATTGTTATCGTCCTGAGAACAACACGTGTTTTCTGATTCTACTGTTGAATCAAAGTCACCACAAAACTAGTTCTGCTTAATATTGTTCGACTTTTCTTAATCAATTGTCTTGCAGGATTCTTTTTCATCGATAGATCAGATTTAGCATTGATGCTTACGTAATCATCTTCAAGCAATGGTTCATCATTGCCTTTTTTTATTTCGAAGCGAATTTTTTACATTATAGTATGAATTACTTGCGATGTGTTCATCAAAACCTTCAGAATTTTCAAAACACTTATGAACTATCACAGGGACTTCATTACCATGTGAATCTTGTTACTATTTTTCCTGAAGAGGTTGATAAAGATTGTTATCATATATTTAGTACAAAATACAGCTATTTTGTATATCTAATAAAGGTTCTTTTTTCCAGTCTGTATCACCTACCCTGTATCGCATACCCCGTATCGCATGGCTAAACCCGTATCGCATACCCCGTATCGCATGGAAAAACCCGTATCGCATACCTTTTTTTTTTTTTTTTTTTTAAACTTAAGTCAGTTTTTTGGGTTTTTTTTTTTTTGCTTAAGAATTTTTTTTTCTATTAAAGTAAAAAAAAAATTTTTTTTTAAAATATTAAAAAAAAAATTAAAAAAAAATAGGTCAATTTTTTAATGACGTCATTGTTTGGTATGTAACGTCACGAACATCAAGTTTTTACAACAATTTTTTTGGCACACTAAATGCAACTATAAAAAATACAAAACACTCAATAATACAATAATAAACAAAATATTTTCAAAACAACAGATTGTAAGGTAACCTAGGTGTTTCGTATAAATAATTGAGCAGTTATTTTAAAGCTTTGAAACAAGACAAAAGCAGAACTGAAGGTAACCCAGTGCTATGGATCAGAAAACAGTTCATATAATATAAAACTCTTCTGTTGAAATATATGATAAAGCGTATAATACATGGCAAAATCCGTATCACATGCCGTATCACCCTCGACCAATATCATCCCTCGGGCCTAAGGGCCCTCGGGATGATACGACATATGATACGGATTTTGCCATGTATTATTCTCTATTTATATACTGTATTATATTAATCCACAACGTCTGTGTTTGACGAATTAGTTGCAATACATTCTTCTTGTGATGTTTGATCTTGTAATTAGTAATTTTTATCCTCTTCTATTGCAAAATACGGATCGAGGTATCCTGTGTCGTCATGTTTAGATTTGATTGTTATATTGAAGTCAATAGTTTCGCAATGAGATGTTTGTAATGTTATGTTTAAATCCACCGTGTCAGATGATAAAAGATTCTCATCAATTTCGTCATAGACGACAATATTTCTAAACTTTCTAATACCACTTCTGCGTGTGTAATTCTTAATTTTAAAGAATTTTAAAGAATTTTACGTAACATCACTTTTCTTGGTTGATGAACTTTGACCTAATAATAACACTGTTATCTTACAGACTATTTTAAACTTATATTTGTTTACTGTGAGAGAGGTCAATCGAAGGAAACTAATATTGCGTATCATACCAATAGCGTTTAGTTTTAGCTACACATTTGACACAACAATGGTACCATATTTTAATCTGGCACAGCTGAAGGCCTATTTATAGATAGGTTAGACCGATGAATATCAGAACGAATTTCATATAAAATAGGTAAATTGCGGAAACTTACGATGACAAGTAGATGTTTAGATAACTTAAGGATTTTAATTAAGCAGATAAACCAATTATAATATTTCGTTATCTTAGTTATTTTCTTAACAAACATGTACTTTTTATTTCCTGGCGCCCATTAGCAAAAATGACAAAGATATTCCGAAAAGCAATACATGTTATGCGTCCCACTGTCTGTGCCGTAGGATGGTAGTTGATGAATAGAATGAACATGTGCATGGATGCAAAATGTTAATGAAAGCGAATGATGTATTTGTTTGACAATGGATATTTCTCGATCTCTAGCCATATATTGGCCGTCTTCAGTCATGATCGGCAATTTGTATATCATTTATATGTACTATGATATTCAACAGTCCAAGAAATTAATATAGAATGCCATTATCGTCAGAGAAATCTCAGACTAATTTCTGTATATTTTAAATTCATTCTCTATTTTCACTTATATGACTTTATTTTTATGATGATGGTATTCCAAACATTGTTTTGTTTCATAAAAGACAATTGGTCAAGTTATGTACAAGTATATGTCTTAAGGAGGGATAAATCGCCCTTCGAAAAAAACTATACTCTGATTAAGACGAAATATCATCTAAACTGACTTTATCAATCAAAATGATTTTACTTAATTGACAACATATTTCTTAAGCTTTGGAGGCAGTTTTTCTGAACAAGTAATCAGTATTCCCATGAAAACCTACTTTGCTCCTGTTTTTTTGTCGATTTCATACAGGAATGTCGTAAAAAGAATGAAAACAAATTAACACTATCCTTTACATTAACTTTGCGCTATAAAAGCATCTCTTTTTAATAAAGAGGTTGATGACTATTTTAAACGCGTCTATCCATACCGACTTCTAATAAAGGATACAACAAATAGAGTTAATGCTGCCTCATATTTAGTTATAAATTGAAATTAACAATGATAGTCGGTTGAAGAAATATATTTGTAGGCAGACAAATTACTTAAGCTTCTAATTTTTGATTTTTCTTTTTCTATATAACACCATTTCGGCAATGACTGAATATGAAGTATAATATCGTTCATTTTATACAATATTTAAAAGCATAATTCCTATGAAATTTTCCTGATTGAGAGTTGCTCGCAGCATGGAAGCAATTTAATCAAAAGTTCCAAGTAATGAAGTTAAGATCATCCTTTAAAAAGTGTATGGACGCCATCAAGAGTTGGATTACCTTTATGTAATATCTGTTTCACAGATGACGGCGAAAATATTCCAATCATCATTATAGTTAGGTAGCACTCCACAGTAAGTTAGTGTGTAGTTTTGCATTATGGCCCCTATGGATTTTTCAAATATGAGAGCTAGTTTGCATTACAATTCATTTTTTGATAGCTGAGTATTTAAATAGTCTGCGTATTGGGTTTATATGAACATCAATATTACTGTGAAAGTACTTTTATTCGTGGGGTACCAATTTCGTGGTTTTCGTGGATGACTTTATCAACGAATTTAAGTGTCCAACGAAATAAAACATCCATTATCCAAATCAAGACATGGAAAGATCCCCATCGGCAGGTGTGACTACTGATCTACAGAATATATTGAATAACGCCAAATATGAGAATACTTCAAAAGCAGTCAAAGAACTACAACCGCATGCAGGATTATACACATTTACTCTTTATTGACCTTAACTATACAACTTTTGACCTTTTAATTCTCATAAAAAAATGTTTTTTTGATCGATGAAAGTCACATTTCCGGTATTGATATGCTTGAATAATAAAGTGTTCATAGTTTTCGTACATATGGGAAATAATAATTTCATGCTGGACTTGATTATTTGACAATTCTAGATACGTTTATAGCATTTGTTTATGTTACAGTTTTCTTTAGGTGACATGTTTATGGCCTTATTAACACATGTGATGGTCTTTAATCTGTTGATCACTTTAACATGGGTTAATTAGTGCTATCACAGCGATTTACTGGGTCAATGTTTACTTTGAAATTTCCTTCAATAAAGAATATTTGTAACCTCCATTTTTCAAGGCTTTATTTTTTTTTAAAAACTAAAATCCACGAATTTAAAAACCCACGAACATGTAAATATTTCTCAAACCACGAAAATTGATACCAACGAATTACAGTACTTTCCCAGTATATAAGGTATGTAATAAATGCTGTTTTCTGTATAACAGTCCGAATTTGTATGTCCATACCATGCATTGGTCCGGCAATTGTAAAGTTTTTTTTTCCAATTTTTTGTCGTGCGATTAGAAAGACACCTATTTTTTTATTTGATCATTAGGAAGATTTATGTCAATAGTTTCTAAAAAGGTATCACTCAAAGGCATTGAAATTCTAATTTGATCCAAATTTTGGGGGATATGTGACATGCTCATCCCCAAATTGCAATATTTTATGGTAAATTAATGCATAATGTTGCCATATGCATGGATTCACATCAACGGAATTATTTTTCACACTTTAACTTTTGTAAATCAAGTCCATAGAAGATACTGATTACATACATATAGTATGGAACGCCAACACTGTCTTGTTATAACCATTTTCATTATATGATGTGCATTTACCTGTATATGATGTGCATTTACCTTTATATACTGTGCTTTACCTTTATGTGATGTGCACTTGTCATCATATGATGTGCAAACACCTTTATATGATGTGCAAATATCCTTAAATGATGTGCAAATATCCTTATATGGTGTGCAAATATCCTTATATGATGTGCAAACATCATTATATTATGTGCAAACATACTTATATGATGTGCATATATACTTATATGATGTGCAAATATACTTACTAAAGTATATGATGTGCAAATATACTTATATGATGTGCAAACGTTCTTATTTGATGTGCAAACATTATTATTTGATGTGCAAACATTATTATTTGATGTGCAAATGTACTTATATTATGTGCAAATATCCTTATATGATGTGCAAGTATACTTATATGATGTGCAAAGATCCTTATATGGTGTGTACATATCCTTATATGATGTGTAGTTTCTCTTATAATACGTGCAAACATCTTTATATGATGTGGTTATGTCATTATATTATGTGCTTGTAATCTTATATTATATGGTTAGGTTAACTTCATTATATGATGTCGAAACGTCAATGAACATGATTACGATTAGAATGATTACTGTCTACGTCATAACTGATTCCGATCTGCTTCTGTAAACTATTAACCCGACTCAAATATGTGTCTATCGCTAGCGAAAGTGCAATTTATAGGGGAAATGAGATAACGTAATTTAACAAAATCAACGTTTCAAACATTTCGGTTGAAGATTAAGATCAGTTAATACAGGAGCTAGTTGAAGAAATTACCGGCTGTGGAGAAAATGATAACTATAGCTATAAAATTTTCGACTGATGCATAATATGGCGAGATGGTTTGTTTTATAAAATGTTATTGAATAATATTAATCTGTAAATGGTAAGATGTATAATGTAGTACTGAATATGTACAATGAAATTAAATCTAGTTTATCATATAATCTATGCTACTAAAGGAAGAGACCGATTTCATTGAGTTGCAACTCCTCTAAAACCATACCAAGTCGGAAATATTTGTGATATGACATGTACATGTAGTGTTTTTTACTTTTGATTGGTCTTTGAACCAATCTTTTTTCCACAGAAAACGCCAATTATGTGAGAAAATACCCAATTTCGAAGACTGCATGCTTAGTCGACGTAGTTCCTTGCGAAATGCGAAATGGCTATGTGGGTACTTATAAAAAGAGAAAAAGTGATATCTTTGCTAATGATGCAACTCTCCACAACAGACCAAATGACACAGAAATTAATAACTATAGGTCACCATACGGTCTTCAACAATGAGCACATATTGGCATTATTTTCAACTTATTTTAATGGAGGTTTATTAATTGCTAATAAAATTCTGAAACATGAATACTAGTATGTCAACAGATTTGGACTAGCGTCAACGATTTCTGAGATACAAGGGGTTGATTCCTGATGAAGCGCTTTAGATTTAATGTTCGTCCGATTAGATCGGATTTTCCCTTTGTGGAACTCATTTTGATCCTTTTCGATAATGGCAACGGATTTTACGTAAACGATACAGTTATTGAGTTAAAAGGGGGAAAAAACCACTGAAAATCACACTTTGCCACACTTTTTCCAATTTAGGATATTTAATATGTTTATTTTCCAACCGAGATGAATGGGGTGACGCCCTTCTTTTTCATTTTGTTCCTCTTTTTCGTCTCTTTAAAAAAAATAGAATAAAAAGCAACAACTTTGTCATTACTGTGTCCACCTTATTACTGTGGCATCGCTTTTTGTTTCAACACTTGCCCACTCGCTGACATCTCCGTGTATCATTGGTACAGCGGATAGAGGTACTAACCAAGGGGTTGTGATCGATTTTTCTTTTGACACGGTACGAAAATTCTTTGTTTTTGTTTTCATTATATCAATGTGTTCTTCCATCTAAACATATTTGTTGTTGATGGCAAAACGATGCACATTTCACGCATTTTCAATAAGAGGGTGCATGTGCTGTCGCCGGTGTGTGTACGAATTCCTGTATGAGTATCAGATTTATTTGCTGTATATTTTTAATCCATGTGGACCAACACTCTTTTAATTAAAAAATGTTATCAGAATTTTTAATTTTTTTTTTTAATTTTCGGTAACGGAATCAACAAATTGAAATGTTCGTTACTGTCGCCAAATCTTAAATAAGGTGTTGATCACTAGAAAGTTGCCTCTTTGTGCATTTCTTTATCCCTTACAGTTACACAGCGTTGAGGAATTGGTGATATCTTTCAGGGAAAAAACTTTCATTCGTCAATCTCCCGAAAACGCATGACAGCATACTCCTTAAGGGTTGTCACAAAAAGCAGGTACATGTTCGTTACGCCAACTTAAATACGTCGAAATTTTTAATATATATATATATACATGATCAAACTTGAGCTGAAACAGGGAATAAAACTTTGTTGATAAAGTTACTCAAATCAAGACAGATATAATTTTCTGTATTGTACAGTTAACAGATTCTGGGAATGTCGGAAGGGAAGATATTAGATGTAAAAACGTAGTTATGACATGTTCGTTACTGCTAAAAACTTCTCTCAGTTAAACCTCAGTATATTCCGATTAGCACTGGGTAATTCTGTATATTATCCTTTCTAGAAAAATAAACCTTTTCGATTCAATAAACTCTATTGGTTTCTTAAATTGAAGGTCTTCAGTATACTTGAAATGTACGTTACTGACAAATTCGTTACCTAGGATACGAAACAGACTCAAAACGTGATAGCTTTACATAAAAGTATGGGATGCTGGATGAGTTGACTGCCGCCATTTATTTAAAACGAAAACAGTTTCATTCATTTATACACTTTTGACAGGAGAAGGATCCACATTTATAAGGTACGTTTACATTTTACATTATTACGCATTTCTTATTATGAAATACACAACTATGAAATATTATATCACCGTGTTTACATAATAACCCAAACAATATGGTCATACATCGTAATTGACATGGATGTCTTAAAATGTGTTAATCAATGACATTGTAGTTGTGACATGTTCGTTATATAAAGTAACGAACTTTTTACTATTTATACACATTGAAATAGTTCTTTAATGTTGTCTTAAAACTATCACTATGTCTATTTATCACTTTTCATTGCATAATTGTATGTCAGTTGAATAAATAAAAGTACATAACAAATTAATAAAAAGTTGAATCCTACAGAAACAGACGTTTTCTAATATTTTTGTATTGAAAATTATCACGTCTATGATAACTTACCTGCTTCAAAAGAATGCATGCAACTTGAATGCAATTTCTTGAAGAAATTACTAATGTGATGACAGTACTACGTTTCCAATCGTCACGTTTAAGTTTGTGCATTCAAAATGTAGGACAATTCCCACATATGTAGTGGTAACGTACATTTCGTCTCTAGTAACGAACATTTCAAAATAATTTTTAGCTTACCTCGTATGAAATTTTGTATTCAAATTTAAATGTTTACTAAATAAATATTTCTAAAGACTTCAACGACTTCCCCGAAAGCTTTTTATGTATATCATTGAACCCGTATCTACATACAATTATCTTTCATTTACAGGAATGGTCAAATCGAGGGCCCAGATTCAGAGAGAATACAGACAGCGCCTGAAAGAAAAAAACAATGAAGCTTATCTTCAAAAGGAAAGAGAGAGACGGAAACAAAATTATGTACCTAGTAGTCAATTATCTCAAAGAAAGAGGAGGCAAAGAAACGAATATAACAGAGATTATCTAAAACATTATAGAGCAAGAAAAAAAGAGGTATTAGAATTAATCCATGCCAATAACCAGCAGATTGAACCCTCCACAAGTGGATATGAAAGTGGAACATCGTCTGTCATTCCTACTGAAAATAGACTGCTGGTCCAAATGAGATTCCAGAAGAAAGCCAATGGTCCGAAAATGAGAATAAGCAAAGAATTAACTAAAATAAAGGCCGAAATGAAAAGTCTACAAGCCAAGCATGAAAATTTAAAGAGGAAGTACAGAACAACTGCTCGCTCTTTGCAACGAGTGAAACGAAAAAAAACTGACAAAAACACAAGTACACCAAGATCCAAAACTGAACAGCAACTCGATGAAATGAACTTATCAGCTGAACAGAGAAGCAGTGTCAGAAAAGAATTACTTTTCGCTAATACAATTTGTAATGAAATTAAATCAGCAGGAGAGGGAACATCGACTCAGGCAAGAATGAGAACTAGGATAGTAAGAAACATTGTCTCGGGTAAAACCATGAAAAAGTACAGGATGATTAAGACACTAGCACAAAGAATAGGACTCAGTAGAAATAAACTAGCAAAAGTAGCAACTAAAGACATCAATATCAAAAGGTTTTATCGAATTCGAGAGATGGGAAAGTATAGATACAATGTAACAAGATTTCTACAGAGGGATGAAAACTCTAGAGTTATGCCAGGAAAGGCAGATTATGTTAAAACAGATGCTAAGAAAGTTCAGAAAAGAATCTTGACAGACTACCTTTCAAACTTGTACCATAAATTTATGATGGAGCATCCCACAGTGAAGCTGTCATTTACCACCTTTACACGACTTCGTCCAAAGAATATTCTTCTGACATCATTTATAAGAAGAGACACATGTTTATGTACCAAACACCAAAACATGTCATTTACATTAAAAGCTGTAAAACGATTAGGAATAGACGTTTCTTTGAATGCAGAAAAAGAAGTTGAAAAACAAGAAAAGATTATACAAGACATGAAAAATACAGAGGCCAGTGATGTGGTATTTAGTCAGTGGAAAAGAGTTAAAGTAGAAGAGAAGGGCAGAACAAAAATGACAATGAAAGTTGTAGACAGCACAGTTGACAAAAGTGGATTTATAGCTCATTTCGAAAAACAGATGAACGAATTCAAAGACCATGTAACAAGAATACAAACACAATATGCACAAATGAAAGAATTGAAGATAAATCTACCAAAAAATCATTGCATTGTACATATGGACTTTGCCGAAAACTATCAGTGCAAATCCGTGGAAGAGATCCAGTCTGCCTATTGGAATCAGACTAGCGTGACAATACATCCCGTTGTAGTTTACTACGAGGTTGACGAGGATGAGCTGCTACACAAAAGTATAGTAGTAATCTCAGATGAGATGGGTCACAATTCAGCAACTGTACTATCCATCATCGACCTAATTATACCAGAGATAAAACAACTTCTTCCAACTGTAGAATGTATCCATTACTGGACGGATAGTCCGACATCTCAATATCGCAATAAAGCAATATTTAATGCTATTGCCAATCACAGTCTCGATTACGGCATAAGGGCCAAGTGGAACTATTGGGAGGCCGGTCATGGGAAAGGCCCATGCGATGGGATTGGAGGTACTAGTAAACGAATGGCAGACGAAGCGGTGCGTACTGGGAAAGTCGCAATACAAGACCCACATGATTTCTTTGCATGGACACAATCACAATCATGTAGCCTAAAGAGCATCAAGTTTATTTTCTTGCCAAAAGACAAATGTGAAAACAAAAGCAAACTTTTATCTGAACAAAAGCTTCGTCCGGTACCAGGTACGATGAAATTACATGCTGTAGCAGAAAAGGGCAATGATGTAGTTGCTGTTCGTAATACAAGTTGTTATTGCGTAACCTGTTTGTCAGATGAATTTACATGTGAAAATTGGCAGCTGGAAACAGTTTTGAAGACCGGAACTCAAGAGGGTGAAACAGCAGAGGTTGCAGATGAAGCCAGGGAAACCTATCCAGAAATGGACTATAGCATTGCAGATTACGTGGCTGCTATCTACTTAAATAAATGGTACATCGGTCAAATAAAAACAATCGATATTGAAGATAACACCATTGAAATCTCTTTTCTAGAAAAGAAGAAAGCAATGTTCCAGTGGCCAAGTAGGTCTGATATCATTTGGGTTGACCGTAAGGACATTTTGTGCAAGATATCAAATCCACAACCCTCCGGGAAATCGAAAAGAATGCTTAAAGTAAACCCCGATGATGCAGCAAAAATTGAGAAACTTTACAGTAATAAAAATTGACTTGAGCAGAAGATTATAAAATTTTGAAATGTTCGTTACTTGCTTCTGTTTATTAAAGTTTACATGTTGTTTCATTGAATTGTCTATAATATACTCTCATTTCTATCAAATTTTAACTTTTAGTAGCTATATTTCATTCTGAAATTGACAAGAAAATGTGTTTCTGTATTGTGTCACTACAGTAACGTACATTTCGTTTTGGTCGAAACACCAGGAAGTCCTTAATTTCAGATATATATCAAGTTTCAATTATAATGCTGCACTTTATCATCGTTTTCCCAACATCTCTCAACACTCTCTCCTTCAGAATACAAAAAAGATTGTATTTAATTTTTTAACCATTTTTAGAAAATGTTCGTTACTTTCATAAGCCTGCGGAAAATATATGGGTTTTACTAAACACTGACTTTTTTTAACTGATTAACTTTCACATTTTGGATACTATGTCAGTTTGCAGGATGTCATATAACTTTGTCATTACAAAATATCCAGATTATTGACATATTCCGGAATTAAACGCAACCTTTTAAATAATTTTGCCAGGAGTTTTACTCTGTAAAAAGATATGCAATTTTGAATTAGTGAGAAAAGAGTGAAAAAGTACAACAGTAGGTAAATGTTGAAACGGGAAAGTCATTTACGGCATATGTTAAGCGATCACACCCATTATTCAAACGAGGATATTCGTAAAATAAAAACACTTGAATATCTATTGGAGTACCTGCAGCGTAACGGACATTTTAAACTAGTTTTAGAACAGTATTTTAGCTTGTAGTTGGCGAATCGTGAAACGAAAACCCTTTGTTATTTGTTCAAATGCTTTTATATCGAGCAAGACAACATATCAATGAAACAAAATCAGCATGAATTGTTGGGTTTGTTTTCCTTCAAATTTTCGATATTGAAATATCGCAAATGCACCCCCTTATTGAAAATGCGTGATTTATCTAATATTAAAAAAACACTATCGGACGGAAGTGAAATATTCTCCGGTAAACATGAAATCATTTAAAATATTGTAACATTGTAATGTAACATCAATTTACTTTTATTAGATATTCTCCCTGGATACCTAATATGCCAGCTATGCTGGCACTTATGGTAGAAGCATCGTTTTGGGACAAAGAACGATAACTCTTGCTAGACGACCCATCTGAAAAGTTTCGTCACTCTCGTTAAATCTCGTACGATTATTTTTTTATTAATGGCTGCCAAAATTCTCGTTTCAACGCGATCTTGAAAAAACGGGACAGATCGGAATAATTTCGATTTTAAATACGTCATGAATTTTTATTTGTTTGCAAAAACAAGAATTCAGAAATTTTGGTAACTTGTGTAGTTTATTTAAATTTTATCGTACCACGGAAATTACCGAAGTTAGGACAACAACATCTGACGCCATGTTTCGTCTGCTACATTCCATTATCAGTGAGGTCAAAACAAATCACCTAAATAATCAGAGGTACTGCATTTAATAGTCATAAAATCAAAATAAACGATAACATATTTAGTGTAAAAGTTCCGTCTAGTTCCCCCCAACCCATAATTCACAATCTGTCTAGGTTTTTTTAAAGTTGGTTAAAAAACTGACAATAAATGTGCAATTTGGGTACTCTCATGTTAGTGTGAGCCAAAATTTGTTCCTGTGAAAAAAGTTCCAGTGGACCTAATTTCACAGGTATTATGTTCTGGGAGAACTTTTTACACAGACAATTTCTATATAATTTGTTCCATCTATATGAAATAAGTTCCACACTTTACCTGGTGAAATAAGTTCTGGGTTGGTGAAATTTGTTCCTTACATAGTGAAATAAGTTCCATATGTTTGTGAGATTTGTTCCTTACCTGGTGAAATAAGTTCTGAATTGGTGAGATTTGTTCCTCACCTGGTGAAATAAGTTCCTTGTCTATGAAATATGTTCCACTGGTTAAACAAGATATCTTATATACTGAGCACTTGTCATCAGTCAGTTTAAAGTCATTATAAAAACATGTATTTAGTCTGTATTATATTGATAATGTAATAAATAATTATGTAATCATCCAATTTGGATCATGTGGAGTCCAGCAAAAGTTAAATAACATACTCAATTAATAATACTAAAAATGACAATTATAAACCCGGAAAGAGTAAAATAAGAAATAATAATAAAAGTTATTCCCCCAAAAAATGTATCATAGTTAAAGATGAACATTTGTACTTTTTAAAAAAATGACAAAGTGACTGATCAATTATTTTAAAAGAGAAAGAAACAAAAGACACACTCTTTGAAAACTGTGCAATGACCTTAGCTAAGTACATGTATGATAATAACACCCATGACAGATAAACAGGAAACTAGGAGGTCGAATACCACATAAAGAATAAAACATAGATACAAATTATGATACATTATCATGGTTTTTATTTCTTATCTTCACCCTAGTCATGAATTCAATTGCAAATGTATCCCATGCAAGCACAGTACTTATTTTCTGTGAAATGGGTTCGAGCAGAACATTTTCATTGATTTCTATAAAATAACTTTGTTCAAAACTAATATCACAGGAACTTATTTCACCTTTTCTTTTAAATTTTAGTATTGGAACAAAACTCATGGTGCTGTAATTTTTGTTCCTGAACTTATTTCACACTTGTTTAAAAAATTAGTTCCGGAACAAATTTTATAGTGCTGGAACATATTTTCTGTGACATTTGTTCCTGTGGAACATATTTCATATGAAATTTGTTCCGGCGGAACAAATGTCACGCCGAGACAAATATTTTGTTACATTAGCAACTTCACAGCTATAAATTATTTTCATGACTTCCTTTGGCAAACTCTCAACAAATCTTTTCAGATTATGTCACATAGATCCCTTTAATAGATACAGTCCCAGGAGATGGAAACTGTTTTGTTTTCTCTCTCTCAGTTCAATCATAAAAGGAGACTTGAGTCTGAGTAGTACATTTAAGTACAAACTATAATATATTGTATGCTCTCATATGGTCCAAAATTGAATTTATGGGAAGATGGGAGTTAATTTCATAATATAACCCATGATAATACCATGACTTTGATAGGTATATACATGTACAGGGCATACATTACTTGGGAGATTATCATATTTGTGGGCTACATCCTTAAACATTCAAGCTGCAACAGTCACCTGTATATTTTATGCATCAGTTTAAACCTGATCAAAAATCATTTTCACTCTACCAAGTACTTTATCACTATATCACTATCAGGTTCACATTTGAACCTATTCAGCAATACACACTTATGGTTATATAACATTACAGTACTAAAACTGTACTCTGTCTCAGTAACTAAAATTGCACCTATTTAACAAAAAAAACTGGAAATCTTACAAGTTTTCTTTCACCATGTGAAGTTTTCTAATTATCATCTTTTTAAAATGAGTAAATTAAATTTGTTACCAGCATCCTTTTCTTCAAAACATAAAGTTTAAGCATGGTATAATGTCAAATTTATTGAAAAATTTGAAGAAATAAAACAAAACATTTGTTTAATTCCAGTTTTAAGGATTTGAAATAAAATGAAATGATGTATGAAATTTGGGTACTGATCTCATTACAGAATCATGGATTGTTTGGAGGTCAGTTGAAACCCATTTTTCTATGACTCTAGATGAACTCAAAATTAAATTGGTGACCGTGTAACTATATTGTAAACAAGGATAGTCTAAAAAAATAAGCACAGAATAAACTTTTGTCTGGTTCATAGAAGAAGTTGGTGAAAAAAACTCACAATATAGGTGCAATTTGTGTACTCTCATGTTAGCAACTTCACAACAGAACTACAAATTTATTTTCATGACCAAAACAAACAAAAAAGTACAAACCTAAAGGCAATAAAATGCTTTGCCATGCACGACCTGATACGACCGCAGATGTATATTGAGCATATAAATAACACAATTTTTTTTGTCAGTTGAAATCAAACATATTTTAATTTTGGATCCTTTAAACTTCAATATGGACTAATTTGAAAACAGGTAGCAGGTAGACCCACATATTTCTATTCAGCAGAAGTCTCTAACTACATATCTCCTTAATTTCATATGATAGTAAGTCCTACAAAAATATTGAAAATGTGTACATTTAATTTTTTTCTAGCTTCTCTCATGTGAAAGCAGTATCTTTTTGGTCACTATTAATGTGTTGCGTCTAAATAAGAATTGTAACACTTTATAGTGACTGAACAGGTTAAACAAATACTTCTCAAGAAATCAAAAAAAGAAGACAACTTGAAACAGCACAGCCATGCCAGTATATGTATGTATAAAACTCAGATCAGAATAGCATGGACAATATGTTAGATTTATGTCCTTGTGAATTTATTGTGAGGAAAGTTATCAATAATTCTGCAGATAATGCAATTTATTCAAGTGTTTTGTACATTGCTGTTAAAATTTTCACACAATCAGTGAAACATTCAAACAAGCTAAACTGAATTTTTATTACTGAAAGTTTCAAACATTGACAAATGTTTAATTTACCAAATAACTCATGTGTTTCTGTGAGAGAAAAAAAAATCATGTGCTATTTTTGGAATTAAAGGGAAAGAAGATCCTTTTCTCGCTCTGGTGCATGTCAATTGTGAATATATACTTACGGTTACCAAATATATTTTCTTTATCATGATACTCACATCAACATTATCAAGAAGTACATGCATGTACATCATAGGAAAAATGCACAGACTACAGATAACATGTTTAAAACACCCTATTTTGAGTGCATCTCCTGCCAAATCTGTACTAGAATACTATGAGTATAATTGATGTAAATAAGGTAATTTTTGGAAGAAAAACCCAACATAAAAAAAATAAAAATACCCCTAATAATGTACAGTACTATAACCCCAAAATCAATTCTTATCTTCCTTTTGAGTTTTGTGTATGAACCTTTTG
The DNA here is from genome assembly GCF_036588685.1 of Mytilus trossulus. Lineage (NCBI taxonomy): Eukaryota > Metazoa > Mollusca > Bivalvia > Mytilida > Mytilidae > Mytilus > Mytilus trossulus. Next base: position 30,298,446 of record NC_086379.1, on the reverse strand, counting down.
GTAAAATTTCATGGAAATCCATTTACTTAACTCAAGTTATTGTCTGAAACCAAATGTGTTTTTTTAACAAGCTTGTATTTCCCATTTCCATTCTCCATTTTTTTTTTGCTGTCATATAAGAACTTGAAAAGTAAGCTACATTATGTACATGTAACAAAAAAAATATATGCAAGAAATGACATAAAACCGACTCTGAATTTAATAATACATGATATTGATGTAGAACTCACAAACTGAAGATGATCAGAAATACAAATGGTTTTTTTTTATTCGAGTCAGATTTTTTTTTACGGAAGCCATTCAGCGCTATCATTTAAAATTATGTAGTCAAAATTTAACACTAGTATTAAGGTTTATCATAACAAATTGGCAAATACAGTCTTATTATCACCTAAAAATACTGTGTACAGACTGGCATGTGCAGTTTGGGAAGTTTTTATGTTTTTAGATATATAAAAGTTAAATTTATTTAGCATATATCTGAAAGATAAAATCATTTTTGGCAAAGATCTGGATTCAAAATATTTTTTTGTCCTGTGCCTTTTTAATTCACCAATTTGGGAATCAGAATATTTTTTTCAAGAAAAATAGCATTTTCCATCTGAACTTATAATTTTATTTTAGACATAAACAAAATGTTATTGTAGCCTTGGACATTCGTTCTGAACATGCATGAAATATTTGCCACTGAACGTTAAACAAACAACAACCAATCAATATCTAGGACATTATAAAGCTGGCATTTAAGGTAGCGCCTTCCTCATATTAACTAATATATCAGGGATACTTAGTGCAATGCTGTACACTAAGTAAATTGTTAACAGCAATAGAGTGCAATAAAGTATATTATCCACGTTAAAAAAAAAAAAAACACATATTTGTTGTTTTAAGAAATGATTTGGTCGTTGGTTAGTGATTAGAGAAGTCTCACTATTTGCCAAAACCAGAACCCTTACTAAAAACATGTGCAAATACTTGTCAAAGAAGTTGGCGCTCGTCTCATCCGATATGATTCTATATTCATTGCAAATCTTTTTCTGATAGAAGGCCACTGTTTATGCGTAATAAGTATAACTGTTTCAATAATTGGAATTGAAATATTTTGTACATATGTTATTTTTCGATATTTTATTCCTACAAGAAGCGTTGTGTATAGCTGACCACATGAATCCTTCTGTACGGTGCAAAGTTAAATGAATGTACGGTATATAGTTTTTCACGCTTCGAAGTACCTATAAAGCTATATCCGCTGTACCGATGATACACGGTAGTAATTATAATTATGAATACTTTGATTGCTTGTGACAATGGTGTTCGACAAGGAGAAAACTTGTCACCTTTCCTATTTTATTTACTTTTGATTGACTAAAATAATTTCTTAGTGACTAAGAATATTACAGGACTTAATAGAACTATACCAGAAGATCTGGAAAGAGAATTAAAAAATATATCTTAAGTGTTTTGTTATATTGTTTGCAGATGAAACGGTGGTGTTGGCTGAATCAGCACAAGACCTGCAGACTCAAGTCAATGCTTTCCATGATTATTGTAAGGTTTGGAACTTGAAAGGAAAGTTGACAAAATTAAAGTCTTAGTGGGTTTATTTTGGACGAGAGCCAAATTTTCTTACAATGATACTAACATTGAGATGATAAAACAATTTAACTATATGGGAATTTTTTAATGACAAAAAACATTTATCCGATAAGGCTTTAAGCCATGTACGAAAACTTGAAAACAGGAAGGATGTATAAGATTTTTGTAAAATGTCAACTTCAGCTTGTTCATTTATAAATAAAAAATATAAACACGTGCGTTTGTCCTCCAGCTGGCTAAGTAATTTTGAAACCTCTTTCTCTTGTTTTGTATATACTGTAAATAGTTATTATTTTTATCTCTGTATACTGATGTCATACATTGACTTTGTGAGACTAAATATATATTAGATTTAGAGGCCATAAGTGTACCGGTATGGATGATTGATTTACTGTTATTTAGTGCCATTTTCAACACTTTCATGCTATTATGTGACGGTGAGTTTATATTGGTGGAGAAAGCAGAAGTGCCCGAAGAGACCCCCTGACAAATTCGTTTTGAAAACAGACAATTCTGGCCAATTAAGATTGGAATCGAGCTTACCTGCCACGTGCGGGATTTGAAATCGAACGGTGACCTAAGTGTTGACATGCTAGTGATTCAGCAAATCGGCTACTTAAAAAAAGAAGATGTGGTATGACTGCTTAAGAGACAACTCTCCACAAGAGATCAAAATGATACAGAAATTCACAATTATAGGTCACCGTAAAGCCTTCAACAATGATCAATTAAAGCCCATACCGCATATTCAGCTATAAAAGGCCCCGAAATGACAATGTAACCACTCGACCACCGAGCACCCATCACTTTCGGCTGAAATGGATTAAAGGAGATATGGAATGAACCTGAACTCGGTGCATTACATTTACGTGCAGCTTTTTATCATGTTTTTGTGCATATATTTCACAGTTTCAACTATAGATGATTATGGGTGGATTCTTGAGGTCCAGCGGCAAATTGATATATGCATATTCGTACAAGAACATGTTAATGTGATATGAATATTAACCCTGTTTTGTAATTGACCGACACCCTGAGCCGGATTTTTTAAAATGCTAGTTCAAAAGGTAGCATTCCGAATGAAGACATTTATATCACCTTACCCGGGCATATTTTTCTTATACCGAGCCGACGAGCTTTTGCTCTTAATCCTTAATCCCGCTTGCTTATCTAATTAGCTGGGAAGCAGCATGTAAATATGCATTTTAAAGTTTTTGGTTTTGACACGGTCGGGGTTCGAACCCACGACCTCTCTCACTCAAGGTGAACATGCTACGACGAAAGTACCACCACTAGACATGCAGTAACCCGCAATATAAAAAGTTTCATGGGAAGCCGCTAATATACTAGTATACACCTCTAGACTCAATTAAACAGGACTAACGTACCGACCATTGATATTTTTATGTGAGTGGGGGAGGGGGGGCAAGTTGTTTTGTAAATGTTCTAAATTTCTTGAAAGCGATTTTATCTATTTCAGAAGGGAAGCGAAAAAGTTTGTTTCCATTTAAAATGAGGAAAAAATAAAACAATGATGAAACTTAAAAAAAAATAAACCATGTTTTTTTTTTTTATTAATTTCGAACAAGGAAATACACATGCTCCTTCCCTCAAACTATAATATAAGTATATTTTCACATCGTATAAGATTGTTTACACATCATATAAGTACATTTGCACATCATATAAGTATATTTTCACCTCATATAAGTATATATGCGCATCATATAAGTATGTTTGCACATCATATAATGATGTTTGCACATCATATAATGATATTTGCACATCATATAATGATGTTTGCACATCATATAATGATGTTTGCACATCATATAATGATGTTTGCACACCATATAAAGGTGTTTGCACATCATATGATGTCAAGTGCACATCATATTAAGGTAAATGCACATCATATAAAGGTAAATGCACATCATATAATGAAAAATGGGTATAATAAGACAGTGTTGGCGTTCCATAATATGGATATAGAAAGATGTGGTGTGAGTGCCAATGAAACAACTTTTCATACAAAGAACAGTTAATAGAAGTATATTATTATAGGTCAATGTACGGCCTTCAACACGGAGCCTTGGCTCACACTGAACAACAAGCTATAAATGGCCTCAAAATTACTAATGTAAAACCATTCAAACAAGAAAACTAACGGTCTGATTTATGCACATGTACAACAAAAACAATGAGGTTAATGTATTAGAAATTCAAGAATAGGAGATGTTAAAACATTTTGTGTCACATTTCAAATTTTATTCTTTAACTCTGGAGTGCTACCTTATCAAAGGTAACAAAACACAACCCAGTCCTCGTATGATACATGCGGATTTAGACTTACCATAGGTTTTGAACCTACATGAACAAAACAATCTGACAGGTTGCTGCTTTGAGCAGTATCGGCTAACAACTGCTATCAATGAATTATCATTGATATGGTTATATTTGTAAATTTACTGTTTACAAAATTTTGAATGTTTTAAAATACTAAGGCTTTTCTACATCAGGCATATACTACCTTAGGTGTATTTGGCAAAACGTTTAGGCATTCTGGTCCTCAATGCTCTTCAACTTCGTACTTTATTTTGCCTTTTTAACGTTTCTGGATTCGAGCGTCACTGATGAGTCTTTAGTAGACGAAACGCGCGTCTAGCGTATATACAAAACTTAGTCCTGGTATCTATGATGAGTTTATTTACAACCACTGGGTCGATGCCACTGCTGGTGGAAATTTATTTCCCTGAGGGTATCACAACCCCTGTAGTCAGCACTTGTGCTGACATGCATTAGCATTGATATGGTTATATTTTTAAATTTACTGTTTACAAAATTTTGAATTTTTTTAAATACTCAGGCTTTTCTACATCAGGCATAGACTACCTTAGGTGTATTTGGCAAAACGTTTAGGCATTCTGGTCCTCAATGCTCTTCAACTTCGTACTTTATTTTGCCTTTTTAACGTTTCTGGATTCGAGCGTCACTGATGAGTCTTTAGTAGACGAAACGCGCGTCTAGCGTATATACAAAACTTAGTCCTGGTATCTATGATGAGTTTATTTACAACCACTGGGTCGATGCCACTGCTGGTGGAAATTTATTTCCCTGAGGGTATCACAACCCCTGTAGTCAGCACTTGTGCTGACATGAATTAGCATTGATATGGTTATATTTTCAAATTTACTGTTTACAAAATTTTGAATTTTTTGAAATACTCAGGCTTTTCTACATCAGGCATAGACTACCTTAGGTGTATTTGGCAAAACGTTTAGGCATTCTGGTCCTCAATGCTCTTCAACTTCGTACTTTATTTTGCCTTTTTGACTTTTTTGGGTTTGAGCGTTACTGATGAGTGTTTTGTAGACGAAACGCGCGTCTGGCGTATATACTAAAATTAGTCCTTGTATCTATGATGAGTTTAATTACTAATAGTTATCAAAAGGTACCAGGATTATAATTTAGTACGCCAGACGCGCGTTTCGTCTACATAAGACTCATCAGTGACGCTCAAACCCAAAAAAGTCAACTCGCTTCCTTTAGTTTTCTATGTTGTGTTTTCTAAAGTTGTCGCATCGCATATTGTAGTTGTCAATTCTTTTTCGAATAATAGCTTGCAAAGTCTTTTGGTATCTTTCGTTTTTTTCAGTGACTTCTATTTTAGTTTATAAAACGAACAGTTATTTTTAGAGCTCAATGCATATACATTACATATAGAAATATTAAAAGTGTGTCATGTTAACCAATGAAGTTATCGTCTTACTTATGTTTACAATGTGGAATGCAATAATTCAATATATTCGAATGTGACGCAAAATGAAAACGTATGTGTGATTTTACTTACCACTGTTCATAACAGTTGTTTCATTTGTAGTGATTGTTTTATTTAGAACGATCCCTGGTTCTGTATTCCCTATAGAGGAATTGTTAAAGATTACAAACATTGTTTTTGCATGTTTTATACATGATTAAGTTATTTAAACAAAACATTACATGTACACTTGAATTCTTATTCTTTCTTATTTTACTACCACTGAAGTTGTGTCGCTATTGGTTGACTAGTGCAATGCTGGTTGGTTTGTTTTCCCATTTTAATTCCGGTAAAGATGGTATTTCTTGCCCTAACACATATCGAGTGGTGTCAAAATTCATCAAACAAAAGACCGTCCGTTAACTGTTCTTTCTTTGACAATTGTGACACTTCAAGACGTCTTATACGACATAAACAGCCTTGCAATTAACATTTTCTGATTTATATACCGTCAATAAATATCATTTTAGCCGAAAATTAAAAACAAATTATCGATTCTATGTTTTTCTATCTAAGGATTACACATGTAGCGATTTCAAGTGTGTTTACAAAAAAAATAAATTCAGGATACTATTTAATATTCCCCTTCAATTAGATTACGCTACCATAAAAAGACATTATTTGGTTATTGAATTGTTTTGAAGGTGTATAAAAATGCTTTTTACAAGGTACAAAATCGGATAGTGAAATGTTTTAAGTAAAACGGGTATCCATAGGACATTGATGCGATGTGAATCAATATGATGTTGCGGCACTGTTGTTTTAAACAGTGACACGTCAAAGTTACTTTTTTTCAAACTATCTTCAAAATCAATTGTATTCCCGATATTTAATTGAATAAAATGAAACATAAATCATGTTAAGTTAACTTCATGTCTAGAAAACTGAAAGGCTTAATTAAACATTACACACATAATTTTTGAAAGAAAGAATGATAGTTTAAAGTCCTTTAAAATCAGTCTGTGTGACAATGTCAACCTCGATTGCAAGATGTACATCTGATTTACAACAAAATATGTTTTAAAATTGTTCATTACATATAAAAGCAATCAAATTGATGATAATAAGAAGTCAGGAACACAAATACAAAAATGTTCTAACATTATTAAAATCTCTGACAATCTACTTGCATCTCGTTTAGATATATAAAAAAAAATAAACTAAGAATGTTTTCGAAAGATTTTCTGCTTACTTATCTGCGAACTGAATACTTTTAAATTGTCTTCGACTTTTTCGCAGTAATTGATCTGTCTTTGTTATATTTAATTGAACCACAAGCATTAATCGTTATCTCCGATTCAGCATACTTGTTTGTGCAATACTGTGAATAACTTGTTCGATATCTTGCTGGAATGGCTGTCTTCAGTGTCTCATCACGAACTGGATAACTATCTGGAGACAGCCGGTTTCCATTCGTCAGGTGACTATTCGTTTGCCTATCATTTTGCAGCAGTTGGTACACATTAACATATACCTTACTTGCAGCGTCTTCTTTAGACAATGAAGAACGTTCGATGCACTGATTGACCGAAAGAGATACTTCACACGCATCTGGATCTCCTAGGTAGTATTCCGAAAGTGGTTTCAGAAACTCTGTATCATCTTGACCAACATTTTTTGAGTTAAAAGAACTATAAGAAAGGCTTTTCTGTGGCAATGCATGCTGTTCTTCTTGGTGATTGACGTCGTCTTTCATACCGAAATAAAGATCAAAATATCCAGCTTCATCAACTTCATCATCTTCATTACTTGCTGTATTAAATTGTCTTTCATGATCTGTAACGGATACCTCACACGCATGTGCATCTTCCCGGAAATACTCCGAAAGTGGTTCATAAAATTTTGTATTATCTTGACTGACAACGTTTGAGTTGAATGAACTAGTTGAACGGCTTTCGTTTCGCAGTGTATGATGTTCTTCTAGTTGATTTACGTCTTCTTTCATAGCGAAATAAAGATCAAAATATCCAGCTTCATCATCTTCATCATCTCCATTACATGCTATAGAAGACAGTGTTTTATGAACCGTAACGGACACCTCACATTCTTGTGAATCTTCATGGAAGTATTCCTGATGCAGTTCATGAACTTCTGTATTATCTTTATTACCAACTTTTGAGTTGAGGGAACTAATTGAAAGACTTTTTTTTCGCATTGCAGGGTGATCAACGTCTTCTTTCCTATCGAAATAAAGATCAAAGTATCCAGCTTCATCATCACCTTTACTTTCCGTATAAGATTGGCTTTCTAGTTTTACAAAATGTATAGTTTCATTATGAGATTCTTTAGATGCTACATTTGATCCCGTCGTGACAAATGTTAATGGCTTCTTGTCGACTTGAGTATATTTGCCAATATATGGAGTTAAGGTTTCGGAGACAGTTGTTGCAGTTATGGCTCTCACTTTCAGTGATAGTCGCTTTCTGTACGTAAGAAAACAATGCCCAAAGCCAGTAAGACAGACACAAGTAGTAATACAAAGTGTATAAATTATCCAGTCAGTTCCTACAACAATGAGTAGTAATAACTAGAAATTATATGATTATGTAAAAATAGTGAAATGAACCTTATTTCACATGCCAATACAAATTCAAATGCTTTCACTATAATCTTTGACATTACTCTTATCTCGAGATAATGTTGGATTCGATGCACGATGTCAAACTATATGGAATGTTATTACTTTTGTAATAATCTAATCAGAGATATCAAAAGTAAAAACATGGAACCGTGTTTTTTTCCTTTACTACGAGCAAATAATTTTATTTGTCATCCGCTATTTTTTTTTGTAGTTATAAGTTAACAAATCTGCTTTGTATTTATCCTTTTGTCAGGAACATACGCTATACCACATACTTACTTACTCAATATAATCTTAATCAGTTGATTGGAAAAGAAGCCTTTTTATTAAATTTATCTCGTCGGTGCACTACTACTTGATCAAACGCGTTATAATTTGCCAGTTTTATATACAATTAGTATATGCATACATATAATAGGCTTAATCATAATGTTTTTCAACTATTGCATTTGGATCAACCTTGTCCGATCTACAAATGTACTTCCTTCATCAACAGTGAAATATCAAAACGCGCAGACAAATGTAGCCGGACCCTTCCGGTAAAAATTTAACAGGAAATTAAGTCTGTTATTCATTATTAGGGTTCTTGCTTTGGTCAAATATGTCATCGAAGAATAAGAATGACCCGTAGCGGACGCAACAGACACACCTCTATGACATAATCTTGATACAATCCCTACAGTGTGTTTATGGACAAACAGAAACAAAGGAACTATATTTATCAAATGACAAATAGTCAATGTATATAAGAGCTGATCTCAATTGTGTATCACATGTTTATTTTATATTTATTTAGTTTGTAACTACACATACAGAGTTCTTTTATATCATATGTTTAGACTTTATTACTGCATACATGAGACGAGCCGACTGCCAATTAGACGATGATAATATCAATAATATGGCATTGTGTTGTCCCTTCTACTTGTCACAAGTCACAAGTGATATTTATACATCGAATTGTATAGTTCTACAACTTTAAAAATTATTATCATATGCTTCGAACCAATAGCGCGCTCGTAATTTCATTAAATGCAAGTTGAATAGCAGTTTTAAGAAAATCGTGAAACAACAATAGTTAATAATCATTTGCAGATATATTATCTAAATCGTAAGTCATTAAATATTTTGAATTTTAATCCCACATCATCCTTACTTGCGCTCGCATTTGTTTTATATTGCTTTCACCGGGTTTGAATAATGTTGATGCAATGGATAACCGTTGGTTCGTTAAAAATATACCACGAAACCGGAAGCTCCTTTTCGGTCAATCTTCGATTGATTTCAAATGAGAAACTGCATATGAATATGGCTTACATTAATTCTTATGAAAGACTTGATTTGATTTCTGCAAGAAAGCGAATGTGGTTTTTCAAAGAGAGAGAGAGTGCAACGTTCAGAACTTTAAGTTTATCAACACTTTGACCTTTTTACTGTTTTACTCACCAATTTTTGTAACAGTTCCTGCTTTTGCAGAGTCGCTTCCATTTGAAGATGCATGTAAAGTGGTTTCTACAGAAAATTAATAAAATGCTTACAATTCCTTTATTTTTTTGCATTTCACTTTTTCGTTAGCATGTTATCAATACTTGCATACATACTCACATTTGTTCGACTTAGGTTTTTCTATCAGAAGGTTTATGGCTATTAATTAACAAGCATACATGTACCTTTGTTCATATAAATTGGCCTAAGTAACTAGTTTACACTACGTAAAAAAGGTGATCAAAACAGAATAATAAATGACATCAAAATACATTCAAAAAGGTAAACATATGATATAAATTTGACCAAAAAAAAAACCAGTATATTTATAGCACAAAACTATACAAAAGGCAAAGGAGCAGCGCCTTTATCGCTGTCCTTTTTTCTCATCTTTAAGTTAAAATGACGACTTCATCACAGAGCCAAAAATCAATCCAAACCTCAGCTCACTGCAAGTTTAAGACGGTCCCTAACACAGGTCCAGTGGCATTGAATGCAAAATGATAAGGATAAATTTTATAGCCTGATAATTGATTTGACAAACATGTCTCCCAAAAAGACGAAAAAGAAACAAACAATTTAGCCAATTGTAAAGACAACAACGTCTCTGAAAACTAAATATAATATAAGTGACGTAATGCTTACCTGTAATATTTGTTGTTTTGCTGTTCGTGTTTGGAATACATCCCTCTTTTGCATCACACCTGTAGTATAGATTTATAATTTCATTCGATTAAACGGGCAGTGCATTAGCATAGAGGGCGTAATGTTTTCCCGCTTCAAAATTATTTTCGCGGTATTTTATTGCCTATGTTATTATTCAGCACGACATCGTCAATCTGAGCAGTCGAATTTTCTTGGTACGCTGCCTATCTTGAATTTGACAATGAACCCAGATTCTCCATTAATTGAGGAATCTCCTGCATGGTGTTTCACAACAGGACATTTTCAATACTAGTAAACAACAATTAAAGTTTCAACAGCAGCCCTTTCGAGAACCTCATCCCGGTTGTATATGCCGTTTTCCCGTTATATTGCAACATGTCCAGCATGAGCGGAAGTCAGTCTTAAGTTTCAGGAAGGAGCCTGCTATGGTTGTGGATAACCAATATTTGAGGAATAGATGCCTATTCAACTCGAAAGCAGTCTATGGTCCAAATCAGGAATTATTTATAAAAGATGAGTATTTAAATATTTATATTAGTAGTCAATCGAGTGCACACTTTTCTCACACACGACTACATTGAATATGAACAAGGTCAGTCTAAAATTATCGTCAGAGATAGATTATAGAGATATATTGATTTTTGGTATAACATTGGTTGTCATGATTTCATTACCGACAATTTAAATACCGATACCATTTTACACGCTTATAAATACTCTTTTGTTATATTGTACTACACGGCTGTCCGTTTGTTTACAAAACATTATTCTGCTATTACATACATTGATCTTGTTTTATAAGCTATTGAAGATCTTTTGTTTAAATGACTTATTATTGAATGTACTGATGTAAACCAATGGTTTGCTTATTCACTTGCCACCACTTGCTACCTCTGTTCTAAACAATTGTAATCAAAGTTTTAATTTTAGATATATATTGTAGGTCATGTCATTTACATCTATGGAAAACACCTTTGTGAAATTTGAAGATATCTTGGTAGATATGCAATCTAATTAAACATATTTTTATTGTTTAACGTTTAACATTCAGCTTATCGCCAGATAGGCATATATACGATCTGCATTCTGATCATCTTGGTTTTTACTGAACATATGACGAGGTATAATAGTTAAAGACTACTAATCCTTGGATGGAAGTTCATATATATTTTTTATTCTCGTTCTCCTTTTTGGGATGAAGTTTTGCTTAATATATATTTACTGAAGTTACGTGACCACTAATTAAATTGATGTGAATGATAAGAAATTTAAATTTTATGTATATAGATTTATGGATTTGTCACCGATTTTGATATTTACGTGTGTACAGATTTTGCCACCTGAGTTAGACAAGACCTTATTGATCAAAGTGGTTGTATCCACATGGTCTCCCAGTTATACATTGACATATTTGGTTACTAAAGTATTTCATTCATACAGACAAAGCTATCATAAGCATAACCGGTTGAGAGACTCATAACTGTTTGATACCATAAAACAAGTTAAACTATCTTCAGAATATTGAGGTTAATTGTATGGGAGAACTGTAGCTTCCGTTGGTCAAATTATATCCGTTTCGTATATATGTCATAGGAATGTGGCTATACTATGATTGAAGTTTTGATGTTATATCAGCCTATATGAATCTAATATTGGACTTTCAGTTCAGTAAGATGATTGCTCAAGGTATGTGTCATGAATACGATGTATACCATAGTTCTATTTGGAAGAACTTACGGCTGTTAAATATATATGGCTTCTTGGACGGATTTTATGAGAGATAAACGCATTGATGGTTTACGGATAACCAAAACTTTTTGTTATATATAAGGGCAGTATGAAGCCTTATTTGCAGATATTGCGTATGTCATTTTTGTGACTTGTTAGAAGCACAATTAAGTCTTGTTCTTAGATGTTGAATGGATACCTAGGGCATAGATAAAATTGCAGACTATATAAGTCGTATCATAAATACTGATGACTGCCGTTTTGCAGTACATAATTTTGAATATTTGGATTCCCTGTTTGGGTCCTCATGAAATTAATTGGTTTGTTAGTGATCATAACCATCGATTACCTGTATTTTACTCCAGATATTGGAATGGACATTCATGTTTATTGATGCGTTCACTATCTATTGGCAAGATTTTAAATGGGTGGTATGTTCCCACAGTGTGCCTATTATTGAAAGTCCTTATGTATACATGCAGCAGTGTAAGGCATATTTTACTATTATTTTACCATTTGAGGAGATCGGCGTATTATTAGCCGTTTTTATATATCAAAGGAGATAGAATAATTTATCAGAAGGTATAAATGGGTGGTATGCTCCCCCAGTTTGCCTATTATTGAAAGTCCTTATGTATACATGTACAAGGCATATAGAACTATTATTTTACCTTTGTGGAGATCGGCGTTTTACTGGCCGTTTTTATGTCCCAAAGAAGATAGATTAATTGATCAGAAGGTATAAATGGGTGGTATGTTCCCCCAGTTTGCCTATTATTGAAAGTCCTTATGTATACATGTACAAGGCATATAGAACTTTTATTTTACCTTTGTGGAGATCGGCGTTTTACTGGCCGTTTTTATGTCCCAAAGGAGATATATTTATTGATCAGGTGTTGGGTTTACATTACCTACTAACAAAGCTAATTTTTTATTTGGTAGAGGGAATAAATCGGCTTTTGGTATATGGATTTACCATTTACGGTGTTGGCTATTAGAATGGAGTTTAGGGTGACATTAAATTAACTAGTATTAACTTGGTGATAGTTTTCATGTATTGGGGTAATTTTTATTGCATATGCTTTATTGTAATTTTTCATTTTATTGGTGTATAATGTATTGTATTGATGAATTATTTGAAAACTTGGAAGGAACCACATATCAATTCAAATTTATGTTATTTAATATGTTTTTTCCAGGTGTTCAGAAACGATATTGCTTTGTCTAGTCCTGTATGTATCTGTATACTATAGTATAGAGGGGTGCACTCGATTACTGGTGTAGATTCTACAACAGATTCACAATTAGTGAAATATGTTTTTGAGGATGTTGAAAAGAAATTAGGCCCACAAATCTGGAAGGAAGAGCCGATGAGTTATTACAGGATGCGTATAATAAGTTATTTTGTGTATATAATCGTTTTACACAACGTACCATTGGTGCGTGTATATTGGGATATCTATGTTTTAAGTGTATCAGAATTGTTGAATCTGCGTTATTATGCAATTAATTGCAAGTCAATACACATTTCAATTTGTATCGGAAAAACGGATATTTACAGAGATGGAAACTGGTTTATTATTGTGAAAAACGCACAAATTTGCGTCCAGTCCTAATTTGGAATTATATATGCATAGAGTAGCATTTAATCTGATTAAAATTTGTATTCATTCAGGAATTGTCACAAGTGAAAGAACTTTTTGTTTTTCGTTCAACAAATTAGCCTTTAAACTATACAAGGATGAGGGAATTTACTTTGATGCAATTTTCTCCATTTGTTACCGATATAAAAGCATACGGTTTATATAGTTTACGATCTTGTGGTGCTATTACCGCTGCAAGGTTTGGTTTTTCAGATAGACTTTTTAAACGTCATTGACGTTGGAAGTCGGACACTTCAAAGGATGGCTATGTGAAAGAAGATTTATCAGAACGTTGGATTGTTTCTCAGAATTTGGGAAATGAATATCTTTTTTGTTTTATTTACATTTGGACTATATAATTTTGCATACATAGTACTAAATAGCTTCCCGTTCTTTGGGTTCAGCATCGGCGTTGTCGTGCGACTATCCACTTTACAAAGTCTTTTGGTATTTATTATAGCCTTTTATGGCGTTTATATGCAGAGTGTGTACATATATATACTTGGATATTTGGTACAAGTATTGGTTATACTTGGATATTTGGTACAAGTTTTGATTATACTTGGATATTTGGTACAAGTATTGATTATACTTGTTTATTTGGTGCAAGTATTGGTTTTATGTCTACATCGATGGGTGGTTTATACCAGGAGAATTATAATTTCATTCGTTTAAACGGGCAGTGCATTAGAGTGAAATTAATTTCTCCTGGGTGTTTCATCATATGTAGCATAGAGGGCGTAATGTTTTCCCGCTTCAAAATTATTTTCGCGGTATTTTATTGCCTATGTTATTATTCAGCACGACATCGTCAATCTGAGCAGTCGAATTTTCTTGGGTAATTTTAATTCTGGTTAAAGTTTATTAAGCTTTTTATTTGGAGAGTTTTTTGTGTCGATACTGATGTTTGAGTTATATATTATATGTGTAGATATATATGTATGTATTGAGATTATTTATCATTAAATATAGAGCATCGGCGTTGTCGTGCGACTATCCACTTACAAAGTCTTTTGGTATTTATTATAGCCTTTTATGGCGTTTAGATGCAGAGTGTGTACATATATATACTTGGATATTTGGTACAAGTATTGGTTATACTTGGATATTTGGTACAAGTATTGGTTATACTTGGATATTTGGTACAAGTTTTGATTATACTTGGATATTTGGTACAAGTATTGATTATACTTGTTTATTTGGTGCAAGTATTGGTTTTATGTCTACATTGATGGGTGGTTTATACCAGGAGAAAATTGATTACTTGATTGTTGTAACATTCGCATCAAATGGTTTGTTAAGGAAGATGCACAACAAAGAATGATGAAAATTAATACGTTTGCAATACAAGGGAGGAAATACAAGAACCTCCTTTGTAGGTTTACATAATTGAGTAATTGAAGATTGAATATTAGCTAGGTGGTTGAACACATTTTTCTACCTTTTGGAATAGCTTTTTGTTCAATTATTGTTCATAATGCTCGTCAACTTTGTTTCGACTACAGATTTACACCAGTTTTGATTCAAGCACCACTTATGAGTTTTATATTGAAGAATTGAGTTTGGCGTATCAACACATTGATCTGATGTCTTTTATGAGTTTGTACAAGTTGATGTTAAAAGAAATCTACTCAAACTTCGACCAGACAATCTTTTTTTATTCAAATGATTTTATATTTGAAAAATAATTATTATCTGAAACACACATAAACATGATAAAATTGGCGTTTAACAATAAAAATCAAAAGAGCATTGATGAAACTAAGGTTTAAACAGATTCAACGGCTAGTTTATTTATGTTGCGATGTTAGTTGTCAACCTTTTAAAAATAGAAAGATATACCTCTCGGTCTCATCGCAACTACACTTCTGACCACACTTCTCACCATATAAGTCATTTTGACAAGACGAACATCGACCTCCAGCCTCCGTTGTCGTTCCAATTTTGCACTCTAATTTAAAAGCAGATATTTAGTCAATCCCTAACAATTTATAAAACCATAAAATGTTAAATTTCTACAATGTACAATGTAAACCATTATACATACAAATTTGTATCACACATCTGTCAAATGTGCTTTTAACTGTAATGGTAAGTTGTGAATATTCAAATTACACGAAATATGAAATGAAAAGATATTCTACATGCGCTATTTGCCCTTTTAATATACATTTAAAAAAACGAGAACAATTTGTCAATAAAAAAAGTTGTAGTTTAATCTTCAGATTTTTGTTTACTATACTATGGGCTTTAGTTTGTCTGACAAATGTCTGTTTGTGTTTTTGATTACGACCATTCATGTTATATTTGAAGCTGTTTTTTGCTAGTTTGTATTTAAATATATTTGCCTTTAAATTTAATGCGTATGGTCAACGTCTGTTTGATTGTTTGTATGTCTTCTTAGCCTATAATCTTCTTAGCCTATAAGGGTATATGTACGAAACTAAGATGCATTCTGCTTGAAAATGATACCTCGGGTATTTATTTGTCTTTTGAATATGATGTTATAATAAATATATAAGAAGATGTGGTATGAGTGCAAATGAGACAACACTCAATCCAAGTCACCCTTTGGAGAATTAAATCATTAAAGGTCAAAACGGAGCCAGCAGCAAGATATTCAAATATTTATCATGTTATGTTTATGTATCTATAAACCAAAAAAATGGACAAACATAAGCACATCTACATAACTATCATAAATATAATAGACAATTGTAGGTCAAATTTGTTCACATCGACATGTTTATGACGTCATAGTGATATCATAAGCGTTCTTTGTGCATTAAATGGTCAACATTATATTAACCTGTTCATTTATCAATATAATTAGAGATTTGTAATGCGTCATATCAATATAAATCACTTCTTTTAAATACCCAATCCATATGTAAACAATGGTATTTGTAACTTTCGTGTTGTCCTTTTACCAAGTCAGAAATATGACAGTTGTTATCCATTCGTTTGATATCGATGTGTTTAAGCTTTTGATTTTGCAATTTGATAAGGGACTTCCCGTTTTGAATTTCCTCGGAGTTCAGTATAATGTTTATTTACTTTTACGTGTTTTAATTGTACTTAAAGGTTGGTACTGCATGATTGTCCTCAAATTTTTCTTTTAATTGCAATTGTGTTGCCTTCTTTCTTTTAAAAAAGTTATAACAATGCAAAGGGGTGACAGAAATCAAAGGGACATTCAAACTCATACATTGTATGTCGCCAATAAATTGAGCATGCCACGCATTATTTGAAATGATTCGCAAAGGATCCTGTGTTTACAATATTAGCATTGGCTAATGTGTGCCAATGTAGAAGCATTATTGATACATGTTAAAGTCGGAAGTAAATAACACGAAGCTTACTGTTGCACTTTCCCTCAGCCCATTCGTAGTTATTACAGCATACATCACGACGTCTGAAATGTTTAAAAATATATATGAAAGGACTGATCAACTTTCTCATTTGAATGAAATTTCTTAACTGTATTTTGTTATAAGACATAATAAATTCAATATATGTAGTCATTGTATATTAACCATACAAATGATAAGCCTTTCGGTTCAGGTTAATAGGATAAATAATGACGTAAACTTGCAATAATTACGATGAATTTATGTCACCTGTTTCCATGTTTAACAGGAGACCTTAACATCGTTGTGACCAATAATTGAAATCATTCCTTAAAAAAGGACCTTGTATCGTCCCCCGTCAATTAATAATTGTAATGAGTGTCGTAGCTGATTCACCCCGTACTCAAAACTATAAAATACATTAAATGAAAGAAATCTGACAATACCATGAATAAATCATTAGATTCTTTTTTTAAATTCAGTAATGAACATAATTGATATACGTGTTCATCAATTTTAAAGAACATTTTACTCCTAACAACAACAATAATTGCCTCATTTCTTGTATCAAACATAAGGTACAAAATGTAAACAAACTCACAAAGGAATTTGTCCCTGGTTGATACGGCTGATAATAATATCATTATTGTTTGACGTAAATTTCACATTAAGGTGCTTTAAAAGGAAATTACGAATTCATCAACAATCCAACTGACTCCATTTTCTACAAGCAGAGCCAAATACAATGAAAATTCTAACTGTGTTACTGTCTTCCGAAGCTGCACAAAACACCTTACAAATATAGGTTCATTTCATCTTCAGGCAATTGTTCCAGTACTTAACTATATTATATATTTACTAGTGCACTAGGAATAATCGAACTTTCAGTAATTAATTGTTCAAACAAGGCCTTTGAAAATAGTGGAATTAATTAATTTTTAATTGTTAAAATTTGTTGGTAGTACTTGATTACTTGTATGCTAATATTGATTTTCTACCCTATATACTACTTTACCTCATAATCTTATTTAGAAAAAATTACAGAACTTAATAAATTGGCATTTAAAAAATTGGAATGCAAAAATATATGTTCAATATTTTTTATGTCATTTTTTTTTTTAGAAAACAACAATCAAAAGAACTATTTCAATTATATCTGCTTTGATACTATAAATGCCCTTGACATTTTTCTCGAAAATATTTGTGTTCGATAGTGGAGATTCCGTATATCGTCAAGCTAACTGTGCACCACTTATTATGACCTTTTCTGTATTGTTATGAGTTTAACTATATGACTATAATCAGCAAAGACCCTTCGAAACAACATCTAATATCAAAAATTTAATAACACTTTTTTATATTTGAATGATATAATGGCTCTCAATAATAACGACTTCATTATCTACATTAAAAAAGATTAATCCCGACGAACCGACTTTAAATAAAGATAATACCATCAATGAACAATGAACACTACCCTTTTCGGGGTCTACATTTTTATATCTTTAACAGGAAGCTTAATACCAAAATGATCAAAGAGATGGGTTTTTTTTATTTCATATTGTTAGTTTAAGGTTTTCAGTTGAACCTAAGGATGATAATGTTGAATGCATTTTACTATTGATGGTTATTCCTATGCCATTTTTATGTGCATTTTCAAATACGTTTCACATGTGGTTTATTATTACGTACCGAGTGATTATTGAAACAATTTTTCACTGTTTGACTTCTATAAACGAGTGGAAAATTTTCAACGGCATCAGGAAATATTTGTACTTACATGATGTAATTGGTTAATATGTCCTATAATATTTTAACACTTACACTGTAGTTTTATTATAACAGAGATGCTCATCCTGAAAGGTATTTCTTATTCCAAAACTAAGCAAAACTATTATTTGATACTTCATTTCAAATCGACATGAAAAGCAATGATTTCCTGGATTTGAGCGTCGACATTTGAGGAAGGATACGTAGAACAGTGCTTTTTGAACTAATATTAATGCTTTACTACTCATGAAATCAATAATATGTTTTTCGAATTTTTATTTGTAAAAATTAATCCGTATCTCTATGTTACAATGGGTTTCCTTTTTTAATGTTCAAATAATACTATGCTTGAATTGTGATGTATTCTGATATTTTACACAAAGATCCAAGATTTGATGCACGTAAAATGCAAGAATATCACACACACACGCAGTTGAATTTGAAATCTGTAATAACTGAATTATTTTCTTTATTCAATAGAATAAAATATTGATGACATAGTTCACATTGAATGACAAATGCGGTTAACTGAAACTTAAAAGTAGTCATTCAAGTCATTGACGATGTTAATACGACGTATAACCCTTTCAATACGTTCAGATAAACTTGCAACGCGTTCGTATTAATTTTTAATGGTTTGGTTTTAAACTTTTAACACGGTCATTTTGATAACTAACACATACATTCGTTATGCATACGGTATGAAAAATCAACAGGTTATAGTTTCACTTGTTTATGTTGTTACGACACAGTTATCCATAATCATATTCTAACGGTAACGCATTTTTGTTTGTACCGTATGAATTTCGTATAAAAGCGTTAATAGTTAAATTCATTGCGTTAAAGGGAAAATAGTTGCATTACGGATGACAAAAGCAAACCAACTAATTAATACAGAAGTTCAATATAAATGGTGTATACAAATCTAAAAGGTAAATTTTAAGGAGATAGACTTTGGGAACTATATGCGAGACGAAGCTTACACCTGTATTGAAAGTAATTTGTTTGGTGTGGTTTAACATGGCAGTAATTGAAACCGTGGTCAACCAATCATGTTGTTTACATTTGGCTCTGATAAAGATACAGACAGATCCAGTAAATTAGACATGTTAGGTACCACCAAGCATTTAATTTAGGGACTACTTTTTAAAAATTTATCAGTTAAAGCTAAGAAATGGTAGAACAATAACCATCCAAACATGAAATGCTTATAAAAACAACAATGTATCGAGGAGTTCTGAAACGAAGGTTTCGAAAAAAATTGATAGGAAAAAAATGAATAGAATAATGAATTTTTATAGTTTGAGCGCTTAGTCACTGGTCGAGAAAAACTACTGAAAGAGCTGAGACGGAAAAACATCAAAGCGTATTTTGTTAGAGACCAGATCTATGTCGGGGGCAAAGAGTATACACTATAGGAACAAAGCAGGGAAAAACTTAAGAACTTAAAATGTCTTTCATGGAACATTCATGGACTGAATTTGGTTTTTGAAGATAACACTTTTCTAAACCTAGTGAACAAATATGACATTTAGTTTTTTTTTTAAACTTGGTATTATACAATTATACAGAAATTAAACATGTTGATGACTTCGTTAAATTATTGAGTCTAAATAGAGATAATAACATTGGAACAAGGAATGAGGGAGGTTTAGCTTTTTTTTGGTAGAAATTATTTAATAGATGGTATTTCAATAGAAAAATAACTGAGTTGTGGAATTGTTGTCATAAAATTTAAACATGAGTTTAATTAAGGTCTTTCTTCTTCCCGAGGAAAGACCTTATTGTTTTTTTCATGTTTTTTTTTTCACCCAGCATTTGTTTGACATGGGTTCCCCTCGTTTCTATTGGAGTTATCAAGACCAAACATGGACCATCGGTAGACCTCATCATGAAGTATTACCAGATGAGGCTGTGTAGGATTGCATCACCCACTTTAGAAGTTATCTCCCTATTATTGTTTTTTTTTTCAACATGGCCCCCCCTCGTTCTTTTTGAAGATATCATGACCTTATTTAGACAACAGTTATATCTCATCATGATGTGTTACCATATGCGGCTGCTAAGGATTTCATCATTCCCTATGAGAGTCATGTCCCCTTGAAGCAATTTCTATCTTTTACATTTTTCTCAAAAAGTGTTCAAGATATAATCGATTTGAAAACGGCAACATGTACAAGATCAGATGGCAATGTTAATACACATATACATTCATTTTGTTGTTAACCCTTATAAGGAGTAATTCCCCTTGAAAAAATATACACAATTTAAAAAAAATTCGAGAACCGGACGTCGTAAAGATTTGGAACCTTCACCAATAATCTTGAATATATGTAACCTTTAATATGCACACAAGGTCAAAGGTCACAGAGTGCAAAAAAAATTACGCTGCAATTCAAACTTGCATATTCAGAAAACGATAAGACTTTGCTGCATACATACAGCGTGTAAATTGTTCCTCTCGACGAGTTCTACATTTTATACAATAAGCCCAAAAATGTCCGACCGTCTGTATAAAAGTTAAAACGGGATGATTCTTAAAAGTATAGTATTGTGTGTATATCTTTTTAAAGGTAACATATATCAACCTACTTTAAATTGCAAAGATGATCAGTAATTCAAGACCTTCAATTTGAGGTCAATGTCAGGTCATGATGAAATTTCACCTTGACCTTCACAGTATACAATGACCTTAACCTTGTAATAGTTGAAAGGTTAAGTGGTCCTGAGTTGAATGGTACTAGTCCCATGTCTCTACGACTTCCGGTTCTTCAGTTTGGTATTGCATCATATATTTGATTATTAATTTCGACCTTGGTGAACTTTAAAATTGTCCCAATTCTTTTTTTATAATGTTATCCTTTAACTGTACATCATTTATCATTAAACATATTTGAGATACCTATTGTCGTTTTAGAGATAATGCAGTTGGAAGTTTTGCGAGCGGAGTTATGTATTTCTGCATCAACAAGATCTTACCACTTAAATGTTTTAAAAATTGAAGAGGTTAACATAGTTATTAGACCAAATACCAAAAACATTCCATGGAAAAAACGACAAAAAATCAATTTGAAATTTTCAAGTTTTGCATTGACTTTGTAAGTTTCATAACTTCTATTTATATAGTTTATACTGCATCATTATTTGCACTTTGTCAAATGGGGTCATCTGATATATCAAATTGAAGGTCTTAATAAACTCTACTTAAAAATGAAAATTTTAAACCCCTTTTTCATCCCAGGGGGACAGGTGGGGTCATTTAGTGCAAACATTTAAATGTCTCAGATGGTAAGGTTGTTGCATATCAAATGAAAGAACATAAAGCGTACATTTCAAATTTAAAATAGACGTCTCCCAAAATTGAGTTGGAAGGGGTAATTGCGTGCAAAACAGAAATTTTCTTTTAAGATAGGGTTGTTGTATATCAAATGAAAGGTCATGATGTGTACATTTGAAATATCAAATTCCCGACCTCCAAAAAATAGTTGGATAGGGTTATTTAGTGCAAAATCAAACTTTCTAGTACATGGCGTTGTCGCATATCAAATGAAAGCTCATCTTCTCTATGTTACATATATTATACTTCCGATCTCACAAATGTAGGCGGATGAGGTCATAAAGTGTTAAAAGCGAAAAGTTTGAGAAGGTATGCTTGTCTTATATCAAACGAAAGGTCGTACAAGGTACATTACGAAAACATCACTGTTATAGGAAAGACCTTTCAATTGTTTTACAAACAATTGAGATACTAGTACTGTATGCTATTGTTGTATGTTTCTCTTATATACCACATGAGAGTTCAATTTTTTATGTTATTAATGATATTGATTTTCATCAGATTATTGAAAATGTTATTTAAGAGTACAGTCACAATTGTTCAGTTTTTATTTTTGGTGATTTAAATAGCAGCATAGGTATAATTGATGACATTTTAGAAAAGGATAATTTAGAAAGATATATTTCTAGTTTCAAACACATTGAAAACCCCATTATTCCGAAACGGCATTCGCTAGATAGTACATGTATGCAAAGTTGAGTGAGCTAGTTGATCATGATTTATGCGTGGTCATTATTAAATTCTAAAATGTGTTTACATTTGTAAGAAAGAATCTTTATGAAAAATAACAAAAACAATTTAAGCGACTTAATTGACTTCGTACAATAATGGATGTGTTCTTATTTATTGATGTAGAAAGTGGTTACATCAGTGTCGGATCAACTGACTGTCGTAGGAGGGGCCGCTACATTAATGCTTCAGTAATTCCCTGTATAATCCACCAATTGTTCTCTCTTAATCCGCTTATGAAAACATCCCCAAAATCATACTGTTAGACATTTATACAAAAAAATGGCTCTCATCTGAGGAATAAAAAAAAATCGACATTTTGCCTTATATCTTGACTTAAGCTGGGGTCACACATTCACGATTTTTACTGCCGTCCTTCACAGGACCATTCCCGATTGAAATTTTTTAAAAGTCTGATCAAGATCCTATGAATCGTGGATGGAAATTCAAACTTGAATTAAAATTTGTAAAAAAAATATTTAATCACGACAACAATCAGATATTGTTCAGGAAGCGTCGAGGTTCAACCGTTTCCGAGCGAATTTATCCCGATAATCCCGTTCTAAATCCTCTTTTAATCCGATTTGTATCTTTTGCCAGGTAAAATTCGACCGAGTTTGTCACGACTGCGTCCCGATTCTACCGAATGTAATCCGACAGACATCAGATAGTGACAAGACAGTGAACCGACGCTGACGGAAGTTATCGAAAACTGTCGGCATACTCGGGATGATCAGGTACTGTCGGAACGTAATCCTATCACGGTACGCTCTATCGCATTGCAAACGGCTTTGTTTGGTCTCAGTCGTATTGTATTCTGTAATTGTCGGGACTCTGACGTGGGTATCATTGACGAATTAAGAATTAATAACGGGACTGTTTCGGAACGGTTTCAGCAAAAACGGTTCGCAATCGACAAGATCTGGATGCAATCTGGACTCAATCGGCAGAAAAACAGCAATGAAAAATTTCTCCAAATCATTCCCGTTCCACAGGACACCGTCCCGAATACACAGAACATTGTTAGGAACTCGATCCGATACAGCAGAATCTGTCACGACATAGGCACGATTGTAATCCGACTAGACAAAATCGGCTGAGTTTCCCCGAAAGTTACGGGACGCACCTTACTGTCGGGGTTCTTTGCCGAACTATTCGGACCCTCCCCGACCAGTAGGAATTTGTTACGAACTAAAACGACTGCGTTCAGATAATAATAGGACATTCCAGATAATTGAGGATACTAATCCGACTTTTTCACTTTATGTGTCGTATCGCTGTCTGATCTCAATCGGGAGCTATAATCGGCAATGTGTGAACCCTGCATTACTGAGAAACTGACAATGAGGTTCGGCTGAAAACAAAGCTGTACGACAAACGAGATTATTTGAGCTTCCAAATTGTGAACTTTTCATTTCTATGTAGCAACATTCAAGCAGCGCATACTATTAGTTATCTTGCTGTCATCAGATGGTGTACAGAATTTTACTCATTTTGAAAACAGGATGTAAAATTATAAAAATGGTAAAGAAAAATTTCTAGCGTACAAAATGTATTATTTTTTCAATGTCCATGTTGCTGCATATTGTCAAATACTTTTTACTTGTTTTTTTTGGCAAAAGTTCGAAAATTTCTATGTTCTTTAGAGTTTACAAAAAAAAAAAACGATATTCCCGTGCTTGTATTTTCCATCATGATTTCCTTGATAAAGGGTTGCTGCCCAATAGGAAGCTTTAAATCAAAAGTTCAAAATAGTGACGCTTAAGTCATTAGTTCGTAAATTTTATGAATGCTATCACAAGTTGGTTGACCGTTATGGAATCAACGTTTCACAGATGATATCGGATATGGTTCTCACGTCGTCACTACATTTCCCATCCCATTTCATGAATGTGGCCTACCGAATTAGACTATTTAACGGGTTTGTAATAGCATGAGCCACACAACGGGGGTCACATGTGGAGCACCTTCGATCACCGCCAGTTCTTTTTGGGGTTTGAGTTGCCCAGTCTTTAGTTTTTATGTTGTTTCTTGAATACTATTATTTGTCTGTTTTTTTTATTTTTAGCAATGATGTTGTCAGTTTTTTTTCCAATTATAAGTTTGACTGTTCCTCTGGTACATGTATCTATAGCTCCTTTTTTTAGAGACTAAAATCGAAACCTGGCTCAGTGTTAATATATTTGTATTTAAACATTATACCGGTATACCAAAGTCATTGTGTTCTGTTGTTTTACCTTATTCAAAAGAAAAATCAATTTTGATTAAATACAGTAAGTTCTTGTCCCCTAAGAATGATAAACGAGTTTCAATATTTGCGTATCTCTATTTCATGTAGTTGTACAACTTCCACTCAGTGGTTTAATTGCACCATGTCAGGGATATGACAGTTATTTTCTTTCAACGTTTTTTGCTTTTGACCTTTCGTTTAAAATTTTCCATGGAGTGTGGTAGGTATCTATTTTTTTTTTTACCGGCTTCTAAGTATCAAAAATCATAAATGACAAGAGTCATTCTACGAAATATTCGGTAACGCAATGTTATGGTGCTCTTTAGCAACATAACAGTTACTTGAATTGTAACTAAATAACTATAGAACACTTCTCATTCTAAATACTTTAATCAAAATTGAATGCAGTTCATCATAGTCTTCGCAGCATCATCACCGAGTTTTTCAGTGAGTAGTTTATTCCTTTCCAAGTTCGCCAATAAACACCGCGGTGTTCCAATATTGGTGTTCTAATGAAGTAAACGCCATTCAGATTAGCCGTCACGCATCTGTTATACCACCATCCGCCAGGGAACCAAGTCGAACAATTTCCACTCGGAGCATTATCGTTATCTTGGTCTCTGGTAGAAAAACTGTAGCCATTATGGTGTTCCAAACTGTTACCTATAAATTGATTATTTAAAAACCAATCAAAACATACATGTGCATGATATCTCTATTTGTTTGATATAAACGAAAATTAAGCATCTATGTTCTAGCGAGAGGTTTTTCATTACATAGATAACACGTATTGCAGAGGAAAATAAGGCAGATTGTTAAATTAACCAACAAACATTACAAACAAATCTATTTTGTATTCGTTTGATCATCAAATATTTAACTTCTCAAAACTATATTCATATGTAAAATATCTCTTTTTTTTAGTGGTAAAGCATAATAAAGTTCTGTGCCACAGGTCCGATTATCGGCAAATATCCGTAAACTTTTTTTTTGACAGTCGTTTCTTCATGGTTAACGAATAGTGATTTGATCAAATTTATAATAAACCACTCAATTCAATTTTAAATATAAAGAAATTACCTGCAGTGCCGTAGTATCCATTTGCTGTCAGTTTGAACTTTGTACTTTCAGCACCTATTTTGAAATGTTTATATTTTGCAAAAGCATGGTTTCCCTCAAAGTCTGTTAAGTCTATTCTCATTTCGTACTGTCCATGTGATGTAAGAGAATGCATCTTTATATTTCCTGAAAAAGTCAGCCTTTATTTATATGTTATTTAATTATCCTCATATTTAAATTCATGAACTGAGAATTTTGAGACATATTAAGACTTGAAATTATTTGACAAATGATTGTGTTAGACAAAAAAAAACTTGAAATTATAAATGATATCGGAGATATATTCAGCATTGCTTTCTTGCAGTATTGTAGAATTAGGGAAACACTTAAGTTCGATTTATTTCCAGTCTTTTAACTCAAAAATACAATACGCTCATTTTCAAAATTCTTAAGGTTAATGTGATTTTTTACAAACGTCTAGAATAAATACATAATATGTTTTATAAAAATGAAGTTATCTTTTTCACAGTATTTTGTAGTTACAAGCTAGCAGCCAGTTATTCAGTGGTTTTTGCTTGTTTCTGTGTATCATATTTGCTGTCAGTTCATAATGTTTTACATAAACCAGTACGTCCGTTTTGTCATAAGTTTAAAAAAAAAAGAGGTGGTATGATTGCCAAATGAACCGACTCTGCACAGTTATCAATGATAGTTTCACATTTGTCTTTTCAGGGCCTTTAAGGCTGACTGTGCAGATGGGCTTTGCACATTGTTGATGGCCTAAAGCTGTTACCATCTATGTTATTAGACAGTTTTACCACACCTTTTGTCTGTATTGACCTAAACTTAATCGCGGCAACAACAGAAACACAATAAATTTATTCACGTTAAGATTTTTTACACCGAGTCTTCTAAATTAATTTCGTACAGCAGCATATAATAAACTCGCGTGAAAATAATAATATTGTTTCAAGAGCTACACATATATATAAGTACTCCATTTCAATCTTTATTCAAAACTATTGCTGTTACATTTGTTCAATGGGACAACAAGACTGCCAAAAGTTTAAATTGACAGTTGAATCTATTGAAAAGTATCATTGGGTTCGCAATAACAATTTAGAATTTTTTTTATCAATATTTAGAATGATAAGAAAAGATTACCAAGCCAGAATTCATGCTTGAGATATCCAAAACCATGTTTGTAATCATTCCATCCTCGAAGGAAATCAACATACCCGGTTTCTCGCCTTTGGAAAACCTGAAATAATTTTTCAGTATATTTTTCTAAATATTTGTATTTTATTTTAGTAAATTTTTGGTGGTTTAAAGATTTATTTATTTTCAACGCTCCAATTTGATGATAATAATTATATAAGTATGAACGTTAAATTAAACGATAAATTAGCGCTTATTATGCATGTCGAACCAGGCATCATTCTATGTGCCTGAACTAGCTCATTAGTTATCTGTTGGTGGTCGTTAATTGATGTTTGCCATATTTACTTTACTTTTTTTTATTCAATGCTGTTAATATTTAAAGTTAATTTTTTCTGCTTTTCTGTTTCACATTTTATCATCCCTATAGTAACAAAAATGACGAGAAAAAATACACAAAACAAAACGAAACAACTTCAAAGAGCATATTATTCATTAAAATGACAAAATCCGTAAGTTAATTATGATTTTGTTTGAATGTTTCAGTTAATTTTCTACTTTTGTTTTAAGTCGTGCGGTCTCAATTGAATAGTACATCAACTATCAGGGATGAATCAACTTGGAAGTATGAAAACTAAAAAAGTGAAGGAAAAAAAATAGAATACGTTAAGACATGAAATAATATAGTGACATCTTCATTCAATTGTTCGAAAATCAACACGTACAGTCTAATAAGATAAACAAAAGCTTACAGTCCAGTGTCCTCCATCTATTTTCATTTCGCAATACACTTTAAATCCAGTTGTATATCTAGGATAAACTTTATAAACGCCATTTGGACACCAATCTGGAATATCGTTGCAGTCACGTGGTCGTCCTCCTAGAGAGTATAAAATTAAAACGAGACATATGCAATACGGAAGTAAGCTTAATAGTATCATATGAAAATCAGCTTTATTAAGATGCATGTCTTTGAATTTTATTAATGTAATACATATGTAGGACTCTAAAGTGAGATGCATATGGTCACGCTAAATACGATGGTGTCTCACGCTAAAGTGCGATGGTTGTTATTTCGCTTAAGTACGATGGTGTATCACGTTAAAGTGCGATAGTCCAAAGGCTTAGATTCGAAGTATTAAAACATCGAGGTTTGAAAAGTCTTTTTGCAAAAGCTATTATGCTACGGTTTAACACATGTGATACGCTTTACAATTTACCGGTAGGCTGAAGTGATTTTTTCTAAATTAACAAGTCCAACCAAGTAATAATTGCTTTAAAGGTAATTGATGTTTTTTTTAAGTATTATATTTCATGTAAAATGAATTTTTAACAATTCGAAGCGTATTGAATATTGGATAATTGGTGTAGATTGCCGTTCACACTAATCATGCTAATGTTACAACCTCCCTTAGCTTATATTTGTCATTGAAAATTAAAAATACGGTAACGAAATTCGTTCATTGTCGGAATATGCAACATTTATTTGTTTAAGCTTCAATTAATTTAAATGCGAGAGAAATGCAATCAGTCTATGGAAGAAGCGTATCGATAAAAACTTTTCTTATATCAATGAGCGGTATTGTCTAATATCAATAGTAAATATGCAGACACTCCATGCGGGAAATGTTGTTTTCGGCAACGAAAAATTAAGAAAATACTAATTTTAAAACTTATTGTTCAAAGATAAACAACAATTGAGTCTAAATATACATTCAGAAGTTAGTTAGAAGCTAAAGTTTATGTTCGTGTAAAATTTGAAGTGCTGTGTATTTCTTATATACATAAATAAACAATGCGATACTTTTAAAATATCAATGCGATACTTTTAAAATACAATGTATCATAACTGTGTTTTTGTAATATCGATATTAGTAATAATTAGTTTTAATATTTGACTGCTGTATCCATATTTTGACAATTTTACCTATTATGTCTGTTTTGTTCATGCATTGTTGTAAATATGACAGAATTTGATGATACTGTCATACACGTGACAGGTTTTACTGTAATATAACAAGGTTCAATCCACCATTTTCAAAATTTGAAAATGCCAGTACCGATGGGGTTTAATAAACAATGTCGTAATCAAATAGCTTTGAAATTAAAATCATTGTTCACATATATATATATAACATTTAGCAAATTTATAATGAACGCACCGAAATAATATATATCAGATATGCTCGCAACGCATGCATGGAAGACTTTCTTTATTGAAAACAATGAAACTAACTTTTGACAAAGATCAATCATACTGTCCTCGTTCAGATTGATTCGACAAAATTTGGCCTGTGCATTTTTGAATCTCCTTTTTTTATACAAATTAGACTGTTGGTTTTCCTGTTTGAGTGGTTGAACACTCGTAATTTTTTGGTTCCTATATAGCGTGGTGTTTGCTGAGAGTCAAGGCTCCGTGTTTAAGGTCCTACTTTGATCTATAATGGTTTACTTAAAACAAACTATTACTTTGATGGAAAGTTCTCTCATTCGAACTTATGCACCATCTTCTTAATATATCTATAAATCTTATATCAGATAAACCCCTTATAAATAAAAGCTGTCCTGTCCTTAAAAACGTCATTTGGGTGCTGAATCTTTTGTTAAGTGCAATATGAACAAACGCACTTCTAAAGCTTTAAAGGTAACGACAGTTATGATGGTACAAGAACGATTACGTCAATAAAAATACCTTCTATTTGAATAAACAGCACTGAACGATCTAAATGTATAAATATATTAAAAATATATACACATTTCTAACGTCAACAGACATTTACATCTTATTCATTTGTTTTCTAAACATTTTTTTTAGTATTCATTGTAGAAATGAATTTATAACAAGCAATACGGATTGTTATTTATTCGATCGATTACTAGTCAAAAACGTTAGTCAAATCTCTGTTGTAACAAAGCAACGGAATGCCCTCACGGTCATCGCGATGTAAAAGAGCGTCCAGGCGGCGAGCTGATTATGTTCATAGTGATATAGATTTACCAACAGGGAAAGTCTTTGATATAAAAAAGAACTGTTTTCCTTCTCAATATTTTTTCTATGTTAATAATAAACATTTTTTCGTTGTATCTGAAGTTGTTCAACTTATAGTCTGAGGCTACTCAGTTGGTATCTTCAAAGTTCGGGACATCAGCATTTGTACATTTTAATTTGTTTGGAATATTTATTTTACCATTTGAATATTTATTGTTATTTGGAGCTGTATTGGATTGGACTGTTTGAAAGAATGGTTTTTTTTTTTAAGTAACGATATGTATGGTCCGCAACGAAGTTGTCGGTGCCATATAGCTTTACCCTTGTTCGAAATTCCGTAATTCCGAAAATCCGTAATTTCGAAATTCCGTCATTCTAAAATTCTGTAATTTCGTCATTCTGAAATTTCGTCATTCTGAAATTCCGTCATTCCGTAACAAACCATTATACGGAGGTTTTTTTTAAACGCCTTCATATATTGGGCTGATTTTTGTTATGTGAGTTAACCATGATGAGTTACAGATCAAGTTTAAGTTTTGTTCTGCTTTGCTAATTTTTGCCGAAACTACGGGCTTTGGACTTTGATAAATTGATGAAAATCTCAGTTATACAGACTTTTTTTCTAAATGCTTTCAGATATTGGACTGATTTTTTTTGTATGTGAGCTAACTATGATGATTTGCAGATGAAATTTAAAATTGTTTTTCTGCGCTAATTTTGGCCAAAATTAAGGGTTAACAGCTTCGAAAATTGTTGAAAATCACATTGATACTGACTCTTTTTCTATACGCCTCTAGATTTTGAGCTGATTTTTTACATGTGAGACTACCATCATGTTTGTGTCCACATTTGTTATTGAAATTGCAAATTTTTCAACATTTTAAGACGGGACAATTTCTGTTGCTTTGACATATCTAAATTTTGTCTGTTTCGATATTACCCATGTGGATAGGCTATATCAGTGTGACCTCAAGGGCAGATCCAGCCGTTTTCAAAACCTAGGATAAGGGGATGGGGTCCAACCATATGTCCCAATTCAAATGCATTGATACTGGACCTATATTAGAATCTAATAGGTTAGTAGTCTATTTACAGCCGCATTAAATTCTACCATTGCATCATCACTTCAAACAGAATTAGTCGGTTAAACCATGTGATTAAAAACAAGACTGAACAGGTTATTAACACTTTCAAATATCAATAGGGTCAAGCAACATTTTTAAAATGATAAGATCGTGTAAGCGTTAATTTAGTTACAGATACGAAATTTTAGTGATATTGATCCTCAAACATTAAGCCGGCCATGAACTAAGTTTGTGAATTATGTTTGCGGTTCTTTTGACATGCATTGTGACGTGTCATCGTATTAATTTTATATTAGAAAAGTATCGCATTTATAATTTTTTTATATTAAAAAAATATCGCTATGATATAAGACAAACATCGCATTGATATTTTAAAAAATAGCAGTATCTTTGACTTATAGGCGATTTTGGCTTATCCAACAATTGAATTCATCTCAATTGCATTCCACATAATTTGCTACATGACATTAATTGAATTTGTACATCTACAAATGATAAATCGTGCATGTATGTCTCATTTATTCAACAATTTAGTTTTCTCGTTTAAATACACCTTGCTTTGTATAACTTAAAATAATTCATGGAAATTTTACAGCAGACGTATGTCTTGTTAAATGTCAGCCTGTTTTAAGAAAAGAATCATTACTTTATATCGAGAAATCTTCGTTCCTTCATAGAAATGTAAACATTCGTCTGAGATTTCCCACAATACAACTCGTTGATATAAGACAATATCGCTCATTGATATAAGAAAAGTTTTTATCGTATAGCACCTTCCATAGACTGGCAATGTTCGCCGAGCTTTCTCCTTTTTCGTAGCGAGTACAAAAACATGTATCTTTATTTTACCGACGTTACCTTTCATTAAAATCGAAGGCATTTTAACGGAGATCACAAAGTAAACTGCCACATAAACAATGATTCGAATGTAGCCGTTCGCTTCAAATAGAAGCAGGATAAGTATGCGTATACTGTTTTGTATTTATATACAATTGTAGTAGAATAGTCGACTGTAGTCCTTCTTCCAGCACTCGAAAAAAAAAAACATTGTGATTCAGCCGACAAAGAATCAATTACTAGTAAGTCATGAACATTTGGTGTTTAAATTGTTAATAAAATATTCCTCATCTATATCTTCCGGCATGTTCATTTTTAGTTTGTATAAACGACTGTTAACGTCATTATCGAACTACGTTTCTAACGTCTATATTTTCGCGGACCATCGGACCTTAGATTATGGAAGCAACGCACTTTAGCGTAGACCATCGCACTTTAGCGTGACCATCGTGCTTTAGCGTCCCCATCGCACTTTAGAGTCCTACATATATAAATACTAAGAGAATATTAAATGTTCATTAGGCAAATGATCAAAATTTCGTGTGATTGTTTTGTAAAAGTTTTTCTTACTATGACATTCTGGATACCAATCAGTTTTTGCCAATACCAGTATTCTCTCAGCAGCCTTTCCATAAAAACACACGCCTGTATAGTAAACATACACAGAAACAAATTCTTGTATATATAATAATAAAGTAAAATTGAGAAAGGAAACGGGGAATGTGTCAAAGTGAAAACAACCCGACCATAGAGCAGACAAAGTGTTTAAATTAATGAATGATATAATCAATCAATCAAATTGCTTTTGCTTTAACTGATCAATCATAATTACCGTAAATATACAGTTTTGAAATACTGGAAACACACACTACGTATACAAACGACTCAGAGTCTGAAAAGACCATATCTTAATTGTGATCGACTAGTTAAGTCGAGCACATATTTTACTTGACAAGACTCGACATTTTTATTGATATAGATATAAGAAAATGTGGTATGAGTGCCAATGAGACAACTCTCCATCCAAGTCATAATTTTTAAAAGTAAACCATTATACGTGAGAGTACGGTCTTCAACACAGAGCCTTTGTTCACACCGAGCAGCAAGCTCTAA
The DNA here is from genome assembly GCF_036588685.1 of Mytilus trossulus. NCBI lineage: Eukaryota > Metazoa > Mollusca > Bivalvia > Mytilida > Mytilidae > Mytilus > Mytilus trossulus. The sequence goes on along the minus strand of NC_086379.1, from coordinate 30,265,273 downwards.
ACGAACGGGCCAAACAATGACTGGTGTAAGTAGTTATTAAAGGTACCAGGTTTAAAAGGCATACGCCAGATGCGCGTTTTGGCCGTCTACATTAGACTCATCAGTGACGATCAGATAAAAATAGTTAGAAAGCAAAAACAAATTCAAAGTTGAAGAGCATTGAGGACCCAAAATTTCAAAAAGTTGTGCCAAATGCGGCTAACGGGAAAATCAACGGTCCCATCTATATAAAAACGATCGAGAAACGAGAAACACTTATGAATAACATCAACAAACAACAACCACTGAACATCAGGTTTCTGACTAAGAACAGGTGGAAAAAAATACAGGATACAGCGGGAATACACGTTTTAATAGGTACTAACATTCGCTCTAACCTGAAACAATACTAGTGTTACATCACAACATAGAAACTCAATCAAAAGACATGTTAATACAAACAAATGAATATACACTGAATGAATACATTTTACATATGAACGTGACAATGTAAATACAAAATCAATAAAATACGGGTTATATGTAACAAGGATACTGTTTTTGTTAAAAAGAAATTGTGTACTAAACTACAAATAAGTATGCGTTGTTTTTACTTTAAACCATAAAAAATCAATAATATTAACATTCACATTAAAATTCTTAAAAAAATCAACTAATAAACATTGAATAGGCCTTACCTGTGTGACACCTAGACGGAACACAATGTTGGCGACTTGAATTAGTTTGTAGCTTTGCATTTCCAAAAAGGCAAACAATAGTGACCAGTGTAGAAATAATCATAATGCTATTATATCATATATGGTATGCGACGGAGGAAAACAGTAGCACAGAACAGTCGCTGCAAAATCATTACTTTTGCATTTCTAAACATGCTAAAGTATACTGCGTCGTGTGTGGCAGATGTTTGTTAATATGAATATTGCGTGATAAGATATTTTATGTATCTAATACTAATTCAGTTGCTGGAAACTTGATTTTCTTTTTATTGTATTTAGATGTTTTTGAATTCATTGAATTGAATACGAAAAAATCCCACATCTCAGTGAAACAATATTGTCCTTTTGACACATTCCCCGTTTCCATTCTCGATTTCATCTTTTGGCGTTGACCTTGTATTATTTTCTCAGATAGAGCTGTGACTCCGAAAAATTAAAACTCAACTAAATTAAACAATAACAACATTTTTTTAAAGGCACTGGCTACGGTTACATGGAAATGTAACAATAATAAAAATATTATTGTTACATGGGAGACTAATTGCCAGAATGCATTGTTGGGTAAGGAACCGATTAATTACGAATGTAACAATAATTATTGAGGCTACGGTTACCTGGCGTTATTGTTACATGAAATTCAAAAACAGCAATGTATGATGGGGCTAGTAATATGTACTTATGATAATAAAAGTTAGACACTTATTTTATATACAATATAATATACAATAAAAACATACAATTTCTTGATTTTTTTTATTTACAATGACAGTTTCTACATATCCAGTCATTGAAGTGGTTTTTGGAGCATGTTCAAGTCCGACAAATTTTTGATGAAACAACTCCAAGCAATATTCGTATATAGGTATATTGGTTAAAAAAGGAAAAAAAACGATACTTTGGTCTGGGTGAGCTCAATCTGATTTTGAAATGAAATTACGTCCTCCATGGACGAGATTGAGCCCGGAATGGAACATCATCGTAACATGTACATACAGAAGTTCATAATATTGTTAAAGTTCACAGTTAGAAAACTTTGCTTTTGGTGTATATATGAAGTTGTAGGTTTGTGTCTTGATATTGTTTCAGTTTCGTTTCAAACGCATCCCAATTTTTAATGTTTTCACCCAATACAAAATTGGAAATAGGAATCTCTTCGTCCATTGTTCAAAGTATAATGACAGTTATAAAAGTAGCTGTGCACTTAGATACTTAGAAGGGCACATTTTTCTCAGCCGGAGTTCTCGACAACAAACCATTATTGAACTATATTTTTCGCCTTTGGCACTACTTATCTGAAGTAAGAACATCAAAACCATTAATAGGTAAAACTATTTTAACACCATTGTTATGTTAATGTAATCATTACAGTGTGTACTGGCTGGTCATTTATCGCGTATGATACGATCTTGACACGCCTACATAGCTAATGCATATTCATGAATATAGATAAGAACAGCACGTGTGGCCAAAACTGAGAGTTGTAGATTTGTAGCATAACTGTACATATGTAGTTTTTGAGAATATAGAATAGATACGAAATATAGTTATTAATTATTAGTATTCGAGAAAGGAAAACACGGATCTATTACCATTTGCTGAATAATGATATTCATTATTTATCATTATAACAAGTATTATTTAGTACAAATGAAGGAATTAACAACAAAACTATAGAAGATTTAAGTTTAATCAATCTAATGTACATTGCTGTTTTCCATGTAACAATAACGCAATGTAACTGTAGCCTCAATAATTATTGCTACATTCGTAATTAATCAGTTCCTTACACAACTTTGGATTCCGGCAATTAGTCTCCAATGTAACAATAATATTTTTATTATTGTTACATTTCCATGTAACCGTAGCCAGTGCCTTTTTTAAAATTGATTAAGATTTTAAAACATTTTTTTCATCTCTCTCCATTACATGGCTCTTATTAAGGAACAATATGAAAATAAGACAAAATTGTCATGATTTTACACCATTCATTGCCTTTTAGAACAAGATTTTATAAACTATACAACATTTACAAAGTTAACTTATTTTTATTAATTTGGCATGCGGTACATTTTGTTTCGACAAGCGGCAGATAACTCAACATGGCCGAGGGAGGTGCAGGAGGTAACTTTAAAGTTCATTAATACATACGATGATATTGGTCTTGTCCTTGTTGTATTACTTTTGCAGTTTTGTGGTCATTTTTTTGTTTTTAAATGCCCTCAGTCATCGCAATATATATATATTCGAACCTAGACTATACCTTATTACTTTGTTTATTCTAATAATTTAGGTATGGCATGCAGTTTTCACAATAAACAATTTTACCACAAGTTGTATAAAAGAGGGACGAAAGACACCAAAGGGACAGTCAAACTCGTAAATCTAAAACAAACTGACAACGCTATGGCTAAAAATGAAAAAGACAAACAGAAAAAACAATAGAACACATGACACAACATAGAAAACTAAAGAATAAACAACACGAACCCCACCAAAAACTAGGGGTGATCTCAGGTGCTCCGGAAGGGTAAGCAGATCCTGCTCCACATGCGGCACCCGTCGTGTTGCTTATGTGATTACAAATCCGGTAAATAGTCTAATTCGGTAGGTCAAATTCATGAAAGGGAAGGGGATTGTAGTTACGACGTAAGGAACATATCCGATATCATTTGTGAAACGGTTATTCCATAACGGTCAACCAACTCGTGATGGCGTCCGTAAAATTTACGAAGGGATGATTTCAACTTCACCATTTGGAACTCTCGGTTTAATAGCTTCCTTGTGAGCAGTAACCCTCTATCAAGAAAATCATGATAGGAAATGCAAGCACGGGAATATCGTCTCAATTGGGAGATATATACCCCGTTTACAGGTGCTGCTGGAATGTTGCTACTTAGAAATGGAAATTTCACAATTGGAAAGCTGAAATCATCTCTTTTGTCGTAAAGTTTTGTCTTCAACCGACCCTCATTGTCAATTTCTAGATGTAAGTCAAGATATGAAGCCGACTTAACTGTATCTGTAGTATCCTTTATCTCCAATTCGATGGGATAGATGCGATCCACATAGTCATCAAATTTTGAATTGTTAAGTGAAAGAACGTCATCTATATAGCGGAAAGTAGAGTTAAAGGATATTGCTAACTTCTTATCTTTCTTCCTAAGAAGTTCCTGCATGAAGTCAGCCTCATAATAATAAAGAAACAAGTCGGCAAGTAGAGGGGCAGAGTTTGTTCCCATTGGGATGCCGACAGTCTGTTGAAAAACACGTCCTCCAAATAACAAATATGTTGTCAATCAAGAAATCAAGCATCTTGATAATATCGGTTTCAGAGAATTTTTTGTTTGAATCAGAATGGTTCTTTACAAAGTATGATTTATCCCTCCCCAAGACAAGATACTTGTATCTACGTTGGCCATTCTTTTTTATGAAGCAAAGTAATACCAACTCTTTTAATTTGTCTTTTAGTTTGGAATGTGGAATACTTGTGTAAAGAGTAGAAAAGTCAAATGTTTTAATACTGTTACAAGATGAAAGAGAGTTAGATTGTATGTACTCTAAAAGATCTTTGGAATTTTTAAGTATCCACATCTGATTCACGCCACCTCTAGAATAGGCAGTTTCACAATAACTTTGAAGCCCGTCTTTGATTGCTGATAAAATGGATGTTAATAATTTAGAAAGGGGTTTCGTGGAGCACTTGGAAGACCCAGCAATATACCGTTGTTTGTAAGGACACTTATGTAGTTTAGGTATCCAATACAAGATCCAGTTCTTCATCTTTGGTTGAAATACCAAAGGAACAAAGAACAGACCTATGATTATCCAGGATTTCCTCTTTGGTAAGTGTCGTGAGGGTATATGTTGGGTTTCCAAGTGAATTGTCTATACCTAATTCGTTTATCAAGCAATTAATGTAATGACTTTTACAGATAAAAACGATGTTATTTGGAGCTTTGTCTGCGGGGACAACAACATATTCATCATGGAGGTCAGATAGGTGTTTAGCAACATTTGGATCTTTGAAGATTGACGTAGCATGGGCATTGATGGACCCATTCAGTTTCTTAATTCTGATTTGTATTAACGACCTCACTGCCTTAATCCATTCGGATAGAGTGTCTACGTCTTCCTTCTCGCGCTTAGCCCATTGCCTGGCATAATCCTCGACTGAATCCATCAAAATTTTAAAGTTGTGCTTCCAATTGATGGATTTAGGCTCACGATATTTCGGACCTTTCGATAACACGTTTCGTAGAGAAGTGTTATTAACAATGTTAAGGTCACCGGTAATAACGTGGCCAGCATCTTCATGATTTCTAAGAAAATATTATTTGTGTAATTATGATTTGTGATAGAGTGGGGTGCTCATTTTCGCCACATCTTTTCATGTTTTCTACAGTTTCTGTTAAGGTCTAAATGTTTTTGAAGTATACTAATATTTCTATATGAAGATAACTTCAAATGCAAAATATTCTTAAGCTTGTAAACTTGTTTGTTTGAATATAATAATCTGAAAAGTTAGATTAAAGGGTGTTTGAAATTGGGAAGGTCTAAACGCGGAAGTGGAAAACGCGGAAGGGAAAAATGGGTGTATTATAACTAATATCTCTGGAACCGCTTAAGCTAAATCGATAAATAAAACTGATTTTGAAAGCTATTGTAATAGACTATAAGATAGAATAAAAAATATATATATTTGAATATGCTTTTTTACCGAAAAGTTGACCGGAAGTCATTCTTAGTGTGACTCTGGTAACACATTTATGAACATTAAAACTTAAATTCACGAAAAAGCACATAACCCGGTCAAAGTCTGTCAATTGATTCTTGAAGACATTTAAATGACAAATAATATGATATAAAAGAAAAAATAAATATATTACTGTAAAAGGGCAAAAAGTTGACCGGAAGTACCCCTTTACACAAATATTGAAGTGAATTTTTCAACTTTGAATGAAAATTCACAAAATTATAAAAAGCTCGGTCAAAGTCTGTAAATTGATTCTTCAAGACAATTAAAAGACAAATAATATGATATTAAGAAAAAATTAAATACATTACTACAAAAGGACAAAAAGATGACCGGAAGTCACCCTTGTATATAAATGATGAAGTCAATTTTTAAACTTTGAACTAAAATTCACAAAAAAATTAAAAGCCCAGTAAAAATCAGGAACATGATTGTGAAAAACAATTTAATAACAAATAATATGGTATAAAGAAAAATATAAATACATTACGTAAAAGGGGTAAAAAGTTGACCGGAAGTCACCCTTGTATATAATTGATAATGTAAAATTTTCCACTGTGAACTAAAATTCATAAAAACATAAAAAGCACGGTCAAAATCAAGAACCTGATTCTAAAATTCAATTAAATGGAAAACAATTTGATATATATCAAACGAAAATTGCAAAAAAATTGACCTGAATAGAAATAATTAAAATCTTGACCCTCGTTTATGGAAAAAATGACTAATACTAAATATAAAAAAGAATCTTAATCTTCAAGCAAAAGAAATAATTATCTAATTGTATTTTTATCTTATTTTATTAAATTTCAATAGTATCAACATACTTAACATTACTGATATTTCATGTATTCCATTTAAATATCTGATCTGATAAAGTTTTCGTTTCTTTTAGTTTCCATTTCATCTTAGTTGATATCATCGATTTTTCTTTTATTCACAGGGAGTGATTTATTAATTTCGGTCGATTTTTGTTTTTTTTATTTCTCATCTATAATATATATTCTCAATCTGCTGATATTTTTTTCTCGTCATGATACGAACAGTGATATTGTTTTATGTGATAAATGTGGTAAACTTTTCACCGGCCCTTGCATTCACGCAATTTCGTCGTGTGACTATTTATCCGATATTCGGGATGAATTTTGGTGTGAGTTACTATAAATAAACCCAATAACTTTTAATGCCTTTCTTTGTTCATTAGCTGGTGAAGAGAATTCTGTTATATTTTACTGTCTGATGCGAAACCGAATTCGAACTAGACTGTGCGCCGACAAAAACGTTTTCTTTTTTATGCCTCACATATATTTACAAGTTTTGCAAAACATTTTCTCATTCCTAATTGACAATGTGAATTAAGTTTAAAGTGTTTCTAAATAACAATGTTAGGTAAAATTCTAGGTAGCTGAATCTAGTTCATGTTTGTCAAGTTGTTAAACATTTTTCTACAAATTCTACAATAGACTCTTTGGACTTTGATGTTTCTTTTCAATATTTCTATAGTTGTGTGTGCTGTAATATCCTCCCATATTACTGGAAACTTTGTGTCTCGTGTAAGATTACACTATTTTATTTTTCTCAGTTGTTCAGGATATTTTTCTTGGTTATGATATTACACCCTTATTATTGTAAGTGATTCATAATATATTGTTTAGGACAAACTTTAGGTGTTTGTGATGTTTGTTATGTTGAATAGCATATTATTCGTTTGTAGACAGAGCATACAGAAAACAATACATATATATATATTATAACATAAGCAAACATATTAGCAGATTGACAAAAAGCACTACTTATGTGATCTAATAAGAATTGATGAATAGTTCATACAAGCAATTTTCACGTTCAACAGTATCATGAGTAAATTACAAGTGTAAAGTTTAATTAAAAGCTCATTTGAAAAGTTCATATAAAAAAATTCAAAATTCAAAATGATATGGAATTGAATAAATCTATATCTTTTTTTCTTTTCTTTTAGTTTGAAATAATTGTATTTAACTAGAATTCCTTTAATATTTATGACATGTCTTGTGTTATGTTCCATTCCCAAAATATTTTTTTAATTAAAATTTATAAAAATGTTTTTATTTCTTTTATACTTTTAAATTGATTAATATTTTTAACCCAAAAATCTACTATTTTTTCTTATCCAAAAAGTGATAAAATATTTCAATTTTATTAAATTCCCTTATTATCTCTAACATTTAAATACTTATAAAATAATTTAGACAGTAATAAAAACACCTATTGTTCTTACATAAACATCTATTGAAATATTTTTGTTGGCGTTTAAGGAATAGGTAACATATAAAATGTTGGCATTCGAGGAAGACACCATTCACACTAAGTTTCCACATTTTACAAAAGTTTCCAAAAAATTTGAGAGCATTTTGCATTTCAACATAATTATCAGCAAACATAACAGTGTCATCTGCATATATACAACAAAACAAAAATTTCTAAAAGTACATCGTCATGTAATTCAATATAACATTTTTCTTTAATTAATGCTAGGGGTATTGTCAACATTAAACCGTGCCAAACTTTGTTGACTGCAATCTGTATTAATTGTCGGGTTATTTATGACAGGTTGTTGATTAACTACTACCTCATTATTATCTAATAAGGCCTGATTAGTGTTTTCATCAGAGTTTGTTTGTTTTATATTTTCCGGTGAATTTAGATTGCCTTAAGGATCAGTATCCAAGATTGGAAAGAATTAGACTTGAAAAAGTGGCTTATCGTTTTTTTAAGTATTCAATTACTTCTTACATGACTTACAGAACGTCAACGTATATTTCATAATGCTAAAAAAAACATATGTCACAAAAAACAAAGCCAGCCCAAATCTACTGGTAACTCTTTCCAATCATTCCAGTGTTCGTTAGTGTTTTCAACAAAAAGTAAAATAAAATGAAATTCATCCTCAACTATACATGTATATCTCACATAAAACACATTCTACTATTTTTACTTATTCCATAAAAACGGCCAGTTTCAATGCATAGATTGTGCGAGGACAGGCGAATTTTCGTTATTCCATGTATTCACTTACGCGCTATTACATGAAATGTAAATAAAATTGTAATTCTACATTTGACACAATATACTTATATATTCTACAAATTATAAATATTAAGCATACATATTTTCAAAAAAATTGTTAATCATTGAAATAAAAAAGGATTATGATTGTTTAATCAGTTGTTATTTTATTTGGCACGTGTCAATCGGTTATTGATTTTAGGGATATCGAAAAGGTTAAAGGGTTGAATTTCTTGTTTATTTATGAATATTTTTCTGTAAAATTTGAAATTAATGTATGCATTTAATATCAATTTCTAACATTATATGCAAAAATTATACATGTATACAACAGCACTCCTTCTAGTCCTTAGTGGCATTGTATAGTCCTTAGAGCACTATATATATAAGGAGTCCTTAGCAGTTTTTAGACATAAAAATTAAAAAGACTGTCGGTCAAGACTTTGCTATCTTATTCTAATGCTTTGCTCATTAATTTGACTAAATGTCATCTAGATATTTTTTTTCAAGTTTTTTTCGATATTCTATCATAGATTCAGTTCGATTTATGAATTTTTACGTGAATTTGAGTTTGAAGTTGAAATTTCGAATTCTTCATTTATACACAAGATAGGCTTCCAGGCAAGGTTTAATTAGTTTTGATGAACTTATTCATATTTTTTTTTATATCATATTGTTTCTAATTGAATTGTCTTTCAGAATAATTCTCAAGATTTTGACCCTGCTTTTTATGTTTTTATGAATTTTAGTTCACAGTGGAAAATTTTACATTATCAATTATATACAAGGGTGACTTCCGGTCAACTTTTTACCTTTTTAACGTAATGTATTTATATTTTTCTTTATAGCATATTATATGTTATTGAATTGTCTTTCAGAATCATGTTCTTGATTTTGACCGGGATTTTTATTTTTTTGTGAATTTTAATTCAAAGTTTAAAAATTGACTTCATCATTTATATACAAGGGTGACTTCCGGTCATCTTTTTGTCCTTTTATAGTAATATATTTAATTTTTTCTTAATATCATATTATTTGTCTTTTCATTGTCTTGAAGAATCAATTTACAGACTTTGACCGAGCTTTTTATATTTTTGTGAATTTTCATTCAAAGTTGAAAAATTCACTTCAATATTTGTGTACAAGGGGGACTTCCGGTCAACTTTTTGCCCTTTTATAGTAATATATTTATTTTTTCTTTTATATCATATTATTTGTTATTTGAATGTCTTCAAGAATCAATTGACAGACTTTGACCGGGTTATGTGCTTTTTCGTGAATTTAAGTTTCAATGTTCAAAAATGTGTTGCCAGAGTCACACTAAGAATGACTTCCGGTCAACTTTTCGGTAAAAAAGCATATTCAAATATATATATATTTTATTCTATCTTATAGTCTATTACAATAGCTTTCAAAATCAGTTTTATTTATCGATTTAGCTTAAGCGGTTCTAGAGATATAAGTTACAATACACCCATTTTTCACTTCTGCGTTTTAGACCCTCCCTTTGAAATTTCCTGATTTTTTTGTCAATGGGGGACACATATTCGCCGTTTTTACACATCTATTTAAAATCAAATAACCACAGCTTTTAACAACATTGATCAAATTAATTTCATTATAGATGAATAGCAGACATTTCAAAGGTGTTAAGAACTGAAATTTATGGGCATTCAGTCAAAGAATTACTTAGAAATACTTCTATGAATTAGTGTTTTTTCTTCAGGAAATTGGCCGAAAATCGTTGTTCGTTTTTCGGTCCTTTTCAGGAGGTACCGTAATTTTGTCTCAGACTAAAAAAATAATCATATTTGTTATATAATATCATTTACCAGTATATGTCTTCCATTTCAGCCATCCTTTGAAGTTTTTATATAACAGGGTGGTTTTAAGGCTCGTATAACAACACTCTGTTTAGGGTTCTTCATACTTTATTAATATTCAGGAAATATAATAAATACAGCCCTGAAATAATAATAACAAATATATAATAAAGTTATTAACTATCACAGTTACATATGAAGTAATCACATATTTGCCTTTATAATAGCTTACGTCATTTAATAAATACAAAGTTAAAATATCATAGCCATAACGAACGTAAACGTAGTAATAAGTATATGATCTACATTTTAATATAACTATCAAACATTCTATTAACATATATCAAGGTACCATAGTATATCAATAATACGTATATCAATAGAGATCAAGATAAGCCTTACCGATTTATGGAATCAGGCTAAAACATCAACAGCACTACATTAGCATTATAACCAATGCTCTACTTCTAACATCAAATATATGTCTGTATGATCAATGGGTCCTACAAGCAATGTACAACACAAAAAGTATTCAAATACACATTTCAGTTCCATATAATCAAAGCATTACAATGTTTTTAATAATCAATCACAATAGTAATTTAAACTTGATTATCATATATTAAAATTACAGGCTATGACGTAGTATCAGTATAAAGCAATGTGACGTATAAGACTCATGACATAAGGGTCAAAGGTCATTCTCAGAATCATTCAAAAATCTATCTCCCTACTTGCAAACTACGCTTTCATATAACTCATACTCGGAATCATCTCTTTTACACACATTTTAATACATAATATAGGGATATAGGGTTATACCTACCAAATAGGGCTTAAAGCGTTCCATACAATTCATTCATCTCTCATTCTACTCAAAGTAAATAAAGTGCATTCTTAGCTTATAAAGTGAATATACTAAATTCAATATGTCCAAAATACTGCAAATGACTATCAATGAAATATCATTCCATTCCAAACAATATAAATATAGCACAAACTAAAGTCAATATAAATTCTCCATTTTACTCAAGCAATACCCATTTCAAATCTGGGGGTATGTCCCAATTAATCAATGAGAACACAGATAATTCTGACCACAGAGAAATTCACCTGAGCTTTCTTACTAATGATATATAAATTGTACAGGTAGAAACAGTTACCACTGTGCGGTCAAGCATAGCTGATTAATACTAAATACTCTAAAGATTAAATAATACATGGATAAACTGATCAATAAGTAATAATGATAAACTATACAGAGAAGTGATTAAAATAATAAAATCAATGAAAATCGTCTCTACCACATTTACACCTCAAAATCATAAAACGGCGAAATTGTGTCCCTGGCGAATGTGGGCGCCCCACTCTACATATTATTATTTAAGCATTATTACAAACACTTCACGTCATCTTCATCCCTATTTAAATTTAAATTAAACAAACAGGATTTATAGATACTTTTCTATTCATCATGTTCATAGTATAATATTACGGCGAAAGGGTTTTTTGCTTTTAAGTTCTTGCTTTTAACTGAAGACTTAAGAGGGCTCGAGTATCTAAATCATTTTTAGCTCACCTGGCCTAAAAGGCCAAGTGAGCTTTTCTCATCACTTGGCGTCCGGCGTCCATCGTCTGTCGTCCGGCGTCGTTAACTTTTACAAAAATCTTCTCCTCTGAAACTACTGGGCCAAATTAAAGCAAACTTGGCCACAATCATCATTGATGTATCTAGTTTAAAAATTGTATTTTTTGACCCGGCAAACCAACCAAGATGGCCACCATGGCTTAAAATAGAACATAGGGGTAAAATGCAGTTTTTGGCTTATAACTCAAAAAACAAAACATTTAGAGCAAATCTGAGTAAAATTGTTTATCATGTCAAGATCTATCTGCCCTGAAATTTTCAAATGAATCAGACAACCCATTGTTGGGTTGCTGCCCCTAAATTGGTAATTTAAAGGAAATTTTACCTTTTTTTGGTTAATATCTTGAATATTATTACAGATGGAGTTAAACTTTAAACAGCAATAATGTTCAGCAAAGTAAGATCTACAAATAAGTCAACATGATCAAAATGGTAAGTTGACCCCTTTAGGAGTTATTGCCCTTTATAGTAAATTTTTAACCATTTTTCGTAAATCTCCATGATCTTTTACAAAAATCTTCTCCTCTGAAACTACCTGGCCAAAATAATCCAAACTTGGCCCCAATCATCATTGATGTATTTAGTTTAAAAATTGTGTTTTTGACCCGTCCAACCAACCAAGATGGCTGCAACTGCTAAAAATAGAACATGGAGGTTAAATGCAGTTTTTTGTTATAATTACTCAAAAACCAAAGCATTTAGAGCAAATCTGACAAGCAGTAAAATTGTTTATCTGGTCAAGATCTATCTGCCCTGAAATTTTAAGATAAATGGGACAACTAGTTGTTGGGTTGCTGGGATACATGTCAACTCGTACTTTCGGCAACTCGTAATCAGCCAACTCGTACTTTCGGCAACTCGTAATCAGCCAACTCGTACTTTCGGCAACTCGTACTTCTACCAACTCGTACTTCTACTAAGTTGTACCCAATATTTTTTTAGCATTATAATATAAGTTTTCTACGTTTATATCCGTAGATATGGATATTTTAACTCCCTGAAGTATCCCAGTGCACCCTGAGGTAGATCCATAGAATATGAAAAGGATATTTTTTACTGAACATTGCGTTGAACATGTCTTAGTTTTTTCGTGTTAGTAGAAAATATTTTTAACATTATAATGCTTCATATTTTATTATTTACCTACTGATTTATCTACTGATAGGATTGATATCTGAAAAAAAATCCTCAAGTGTCAAGGTGACTGTGCTCGATCCTTAGAATATTTGAAGAGATTTTTTACTGAATATTGCGATAAACACGTTGTTTGTTGATGTGTTAACACTTTGTTTTTTGTTCTTTTTTTTATATAAGTATGGCAGTCAGTTCATTTTCTGTTTGAATTGTTTTACTGGTCATTATAGCTGACTATGAGGTATGGGTGGGTTTTGCTCATGGTTGAAGACTATACGATTACCTATAGTAGTTCATTTCTGTGTCATTTTGGTCTCTTGTGAAGAGTTTTCTCATAAGCAATCATATGAGATCTTCTTTTTTATATGTCTTATTTCGTATATTTTATGTATATAATTATGGTAGCTGAGGGATGCTGGATTCTTCTGCTGGCAAACCACATTCTTTGCAATAGAAGTCTATCTCTTCTTCCTGTTGTACTTGCTGATTATACAACTCTTTAGAATGCCTGTAAAAATAAAATGTATTGGTTTAGTTTTTTATAATTTTATTTCATAATTTTATTTCATAATTCAATTTTACTAACAATTCTATGCTTACTTACTGTGCCATTGCATTTAATAGAAAAAGAGGACTTTGTGGCAAGATTTTTATAGACAATCCACACCCTTTATACATAATAAATAAACAATTATACTTCAATTTGCCAGTTGTCACATGTGTCACATTGAAGAGCATCTTGTTGAATCGTAACAGTATTCTAGCATACATTACAACGTGGAAGAACCATGATTGCAATTGAAGATGATCATACATTTCACCATAGTTTATATTTTTTTTCTCTAAGCTGGGTTTTTACAACGTTTAAACATTTTAATAAATTGCCGTCCAAACAATTTCAAACAATCAATTTTAAGGAATACTAATGATTATAACGATTAGCATTTTATAAGCTTATTTAAAACAATTATGATTGAATTTTTTTAACAATGAAAGTTGTTTTTTTATTTGTATTTTGCTATAATCATGATAATGATATACGAAAGAAAGTTACAATAACTATGCATATAAACTTGATAAATAATATCAAATAAAACATGGTTACGAGTTGGTAAAAATAGGGTACGAGTTGGTTGAGTACGACTTGCCAAAAGTACGAGTTGTTGTGTACCCGGGTTGCTGCCCCTGAATTGGTAATTTTAAGGAAATTTTGCTGTTTTTGGATATTATCTTGAATATTATTATGGATAGAGATAAACTGTCACAGCAAAAGTGTTTAGCAAAGTAAGATTTACAAATAAGTCAACAGGACCAAAATGGTCAGTTGACCCCTTTAGGAGTTATTGCCCTTTATAGTTTTGTAACCATTTTTCGTAAATCTTAGTTAAATTTTACAAAAATCTTCTCCTCTGAAACTACTATGCCAAATTTTACCAAACAAAGCCAGAATCATTATTAGGCTATCTAGTTTAAAAAATGGTGTTTTGTGACCGGGCAAACCATTCAAGATGGCGGCTACGGCAAAAAATAGAACATAGGGGTAAGATGCAGTTTTTGGCTAATAACTCAAAAACCACAAAATTTAGAGCAAATCTGACTGGGGAAAATTGTTCATAAGGTCAAGATCTATCTGCCCTGAAATTTTCAGATGAATTAGACAACCCGTTGTTGGGTTGCTGCCCCTGAATTGGTAATTTTAAGGATATTTTGCTGTTTTGGGTTATTGTCTTGCATATTATTATAGATAGAGATAAACTGTAAACAGCAATAATGAACAGCAATTTAAGACTCAAAAATTAGTCAAAATGACCAAAATGGTCAATTGACTCCCTAAGAAGTTATTGTCCTTTATAATCAATTTTTAACAATTTTCATAAAATTTGTAAATTTTTACTAACATTTTCCACTGAAAATACACGGACAAGTTCATTATAGACATGATAGATAGAGATAATTGTAAGCAGCAAGAATGTTCAGTAAAGTGAGATGTACAAACACATCACAATCACCTAAACACAATTTTGTCATGATCTGTCTGCTTCCTTTATTTAATTCACATATACATGTACAAAGGTGAGCGACACAGGCTCTTTAGAGCCTCTAGTTTTTTGTATCATTACTTTTATTTTTTAAACCATGTATATATTAATATTTATATGTTTAAAATGAAAATAATACAACTTATTGTAAATATCAAGTTGCCATTCTTAATTATGAGATTTTGAAAGAATGTAAATAATTTTCCAATCTAAAAATACTTTTTGTATATAATTTTTTTAAATCATTTCAATAACTTTTTTTTATAGCTTTCAGAAATAAAACTAAATAGGAAATGGTTGAAATAGGAAGAAGTGAGAGTTGACATGTAATTTATATTTCAATTCAATTCAATATTTTATTTAAGTCTCATCTCTCAATAATATATAATACAACATTACATTAAATGTAAAAATATATAAATATAAAAAGAGAGCCATTCTGTACAGAATTACAAGAGACTATAACATTAAAAATTATATAAAGAATGCATCTATTTTAAAACATATTGACATTAACATTATTTACAGTATAAAACATTTCTACGTCTATTTAAAATAAGATTACAGGCTTTGGCACAGCTACGAATCATATTATTATCTGTAAATAAAAACACTAATTTCTGTTTATCATCATAAGACATAAAATCACTATTAAAATGTGTTGCTTCATCAAATAATGTTTTTCTAAAATCATCATACAAAGGACACGATAAAATAACATGGGCTTCATCTTCTAAAACATTCGTACAATTATCACATACTCGATCTTTTAAAATTAATTTTTCAAATCTCCCCGTTTCTATTCTTAGTGGTGCTACACCACATCGAAATTTGGCAAAAGAACTCCTTGGCGAAAATGGCATTGGAATTTTACAATAAGTTTCCGTTTCAAAACTGTTCTTAAACAAATTATATGTGCGAAGTTTGTTACCACCTTTACCAGATAAACCTTTCTCTGATTGTAAATTGCCTTGCCACTGTTCGACATATTTACTAAACATTTTAGACAACACAGTATTGACAACTGATGTACTATCAACATAATCTGTATTGATACAAAAATGTTCTGCATTATACTCAGAAAACGTTTTCCTTACATAAAAATTCCAATTTTTTATACACTTATGTTTTTTACTCATAATGTCTGCCCATATGAAATTTTTTCTGTTTAAACGCTCAGAACTCATATTGTTCAAACGGCACCATAGTGGAATTAAGCATTGCCATTGTTTTTGAAAGATAGGTATCCACCCCATATCCCCTGCAACTGCAGCATTTGGAGTATATTTACCCACTCCAAGAAAAAATCTGCAAGCTCTATTATGGATGGCATTTATAAAAGAAAAATTTTTGCAACCCCAAATACCAGCACCATATTCAACAATTGGAAGCACCAAACTCTCATATAATTTTGAAAAGACATTATGAGTAACACCACCTAAAATTTTGCACTTGGCTATAACAAGGCCAAGTGCTCAATTTGCAGAAGCTGCAACAGCTTTAGCAGTTACATTATAATCTAAAAATTCACTTAAAACTAAACCCAAATATGTATAAGTAGAAGAATATTCAATGATATCATTCCCACATTTAAATTCAACATGTGACTTATCAACAGAAGGTGTTCTAAAATGCACAATATTACACTTTTTGGAATTGATGGTCATACAATTATCTCCACACCATACATCTAGTGCATTTAACAAAATTTGTAATTCTTTTTCATCGTTTGCAAGTAAAACCACATCATCAGCATATAGCAAAATACAAACTTTTTCATCATCAATATCAATACCACACTCATATGATTTCAAGAATGAAACTAGGTCGTTAATATATAAATTAAATAGCAAGGGAGATAATGGGCATTCTTGTTTAAGACCACTGTTAACATTAAACCATTCTGATAAATGGCCGTTTAATCGTACTGAACATAATATGTTTGAATAAATAGA
This sequence comes from Mytilus trossulus, assembly GCF_036588685.1. Classification (NCBI taxonomy): domain Eukaryota; kingdom Metazoa; phylum Mollusca; class Bivalvia; order Mytilida; family Mytilidae; genus Mytilus; species Mytilus trossulus. The sequence goes on along the minus strand of NC_086379.1, from coordinate 30,248,160 downwards.
CTGTATAGCAGCACAAAAATTTTCAGCCACCCCCATTACATTTAACTTGGACCATAGTATATTTCTATTGATGGTATCATATGCCTTTTTAAAATCAATAAACGCACAAAAAGTAGATTAACGAAGCTTCTTTCTGACTTCAATTATGTTTGTAAGAGAAGACAATTGGTCTATAGTGCTTCGATTTTGACGGAAACCATTTTGTTCGTCGACTAATATGTTATTGTCATCTATCCATTGCACAAGCCTTTCGTTTAAAATATTACAATAAAGCTTATAGGAAACACAAGCTAATGCAATTCCTCTGTAAGACAAAGGGTCGCGCGGATCTGTCATGTTTGCTTTAGGTATAGAATTGATAATAATTTTGTTCCATAATTCTGGCGTTTTTTGGAACCTAAAGCAAAAATCAAATAAATGGTACAAAAACAAAGTTGAGCAATTATTTTGCAAAACTTCAACTGGTAAATTATCAAATCCAGAAGATTTGCCTTTCTTTGCTTTGTCAATGACACTAGCTGTTTCAGCAAACGAAATGGGTTCCGTCAATAAAAAGTCATTAAAAGTATCTTTCGTATATGCATGATTTTGCGTTTCAGAAACCTTGGTTGAAATCTTTTGATTCAGCAAATTACTATATTCCGACTTCCATTTATCTAAAACATCTGTCAGTTTTGAATTAACATTCCCATCTTGATCTATGACCTCCATGGGAATTACTGACTTCCGGTTTTCCGCTACCCCAATTTAACCAATTTTTTTTCAGAACTGCTGTTGGTTTCTTTTTGATTCCAACAACAGGTCCTGCTGCATACTAAACCAACACTTTCGCTTACATTTTTGAACCTCCCTGTCAAAATATTTTCTCTTCTGTACATAAACCGACTTCAATTCAGAAGCACGTGAACTATTATTAAATTTATTCCACGTTTTTTCGGCCTTGCACTTATCAACCCATAACTTGTTTAAATCATCATTCCACCAAGGTTTCTTGATTCTATGTTTCTTGTTTGTAAGACTACTACCACCTATACATACAGTTTTACATGTTAGTTTGTCATTCATTTCACCATCTACCGTTTTACAAAACGATGAAAATATATCATCTACACAACTTTGTTCTTGTTTAATCATATCAAACTTTTCTATAAAAGAATTTATTTCTAAATATATATAATCAGTATTCATAAAATCCGTTGGTATGTTCTTACAATCATATTTAATAAAACTAGACAATTCTAATTCTTCTTTTTTAAGCAATTCTACTGCAATAAATGAGCTCAGATCAAAATTCCATTTAATCAATGAATGATCAGAAATTAACTTTAAATCCACCCCTGATAAATCATAACCCGCCAAGGTCACCAGGTCATTGGCTCTTATCACTGTAAAATTGCTAAATAAATGTAAATAATCATATGGTACAATACAATAGTCTACCACTGAACAGCCTTTTGTTGATATACATGTATAATCATTGTTAACAAAATTTCTACCGTTAAGTATACAACAGTTCACGCTAATTAAAAAATCAATAAATGTGTTACTATAAGAATTACATTTAAAATCAACTACATCTCTTGGACATAGATCATCGACACCAACAATATAATCATTTTCATCTCCACATCTACTATTAAAATCTCCACAAATCAAAAAAGGACCAGAATTTTGATGCTCATAAACCTGTGTAATAAGTGTGTTAAAAAATATATCTTTATCAACCTGCCTGGTTGAGTTTTCCGGAGGCAAATATGCTACACATATATTAAATCTGAAGTCTGAATTTTTTTGTTTGAAAGAGACCCACAAAATACCCTCAAATGATGTGTCTAACACTCCAATATCAAACATTTTATAATAAGATTTTTTAATAAACAGTCCTACCCCACCAGAACCAGTCTTGGTTTTTTTATGTAGATGTTTTCTATTTTGACCAATCCAGTTATAACTATTTACATGTAAAACGTCATCATACTTTAAATGTGTTTCACATACACCTACAATATCTAAATTCAACATGTTTATACAATCAGTTCTAAGTTTATTATTTTCAGAAAAAAGTGTTTTTATTCCAATTATTCACATTCCAAAACCCGGCTGCAATCTACCATCTACCCTGTGTCGTGTGCCTTTGTTGTTCACCCTTTCTGTCTCTTTGTTCTTGTCGGGTGTCGCTGTTGTAGTCGTTACGTCTTCCAGTATGTGTGTTATTGGTCATGTCCCGCTGACTCCTATTCCCAGCGCGATGGTGGCGGCTGTTACTTTGTTCATTACGTGAACTTTGCATGTCTCTATTAAAATGACCTTCTCGTCTTGGCTGTTGGTGGTTAACATAACGCTTGGCTATAATTTCAGCTCCTCTCATGTCAATTTCGGAGTCAAATGATTTTAAAACATCAACAATCGTTTGAAAGTTTTTTCGCTCAATACGCTGTTGAACGCTTTGATCTTTGTGGATGAAAACATCGATATATTGACGACTGAACTTTAAATTACATTTTGAAGACATGATTTGGTTGAGATCATCTTTTGACTTACATGTGATAATCACAACTCCACTTTTGTGTTCATTTCGGCTACGTTTACGCTCGACATTGGAAAACGAAATTGTTTGTATTTTTAGACCTTCCCTCATCAAAGCTGAGATTTTTGAATTAAGATTTTCATTCGCACTTTCTGGTAAATTTCTGATAACTAAATTATAGGATATGTCTCTTTCTCCTGTGTGCTTTACAGATTTAGAAATATCATTTAATTTGTCCTCTACAATTTTCAAGTCTTGGTCAAAATCCTGACGTAAAGTATCGACAGCCAAATTTACATCTTTTTTCACTATGGATACTTCCGTTGAAATTCGTTTATCAATAACTTGGTTAATTTTTTGTGTAATTTTACGTTCAAGGTTAGCCTCAATTATTCATCTCACCAAACATACTCCGCATATCGACTGACAAATTACTGATCATTTTGGTGACCATAAGCATCTCTGGAGATACGGTTGAATCCACGTGGATCTCAGCTTCTGTCGTTTAATCTAAGATTTGTTCAGTATCAGTTTCGATAGTTAGCACTCCACTATTTGGACTTTTCGGTACATGTTTAGGACGTTTTTGTTTATTTTCGGTGTTTTTTTGTACAGATCGTCTCGCTGTCACTATCTTCCGTATTAAGCTTTCTTTTTAAATTATTCTGTTGTGAACTACTATTGGAAAATAGGTTCCCAAATAAAGAGTCATCTGTTTGGTATATAATATTATGAGCTTCGGATATAACATCACTAACACTTATACATGTATCATTAGGTTGTTGTGTACTGTTACTTTTATTTGTTTCCGGTAACTCTTTCGTTTGTTGTTTTTCCTGAGTTGTTTTATTGGTCCGACCATTACCGTTATTTTTCTTCCCCATAATTAAATCTATGGTCCAAAGTCCAAATCAGTGACCTCAAGCCCTAGAGCGGTATGTCTCTGGCTATTAAACACGGTATTGTGATGAGTAGTTTTCTGTTGTGTCAATGAAGTTCTATTTTTAGTTTTGTTCAAATAAAAGCTATGAAAAAACACTTTTTAAAACAAAGCTTAAGACATATAAAAGTTACACTCACTGCAAAGAATACTCCAAAAGTAATCCAGATAGTCAAAGATATATGAACACTTTATAAATCGCAGATAAAAGTCGAAATTCTTTGGAGACATACAAACATCGACTAATCACAAAGATGGCGTCTCATTTATATGTCACTGTCAGACTATGTAGTCATGCTTTGTTGATTTTTATTACTTTACCTGCAATCAACAGGTCATAAAACCCTCCCATATTGGAGTAGTTACTTGGTGTTTTTTGGGAGGGAAAATCGGTGTTTCACAGTGTGACACTGTGTTACACCAGAATCAGTGTTGGGAGTATGAGATTACATCCTCTCTGTGTGTACTGTATAATTTATGTTTAATAACACATGGACGATGATCATATTCCAGTTTACATGTCACGTTATGCTAGAGACGAAAGCACCATTGTTGTACTGTAAAGTCCATAATACATGTATCTAATGTCCACAATAAATTTCGCTATAAGTCCATAACGCTGCTACAGTCTTCGAACTCTCAAATTTGCACAAACTGACCTCCATCTAAAGTTCACAAAATCACAGTTAAAGTTCACAATAACAAGTTTCGTTAATGTCCATCAGCGACATATATATTACTAGACAGTATAGTATGTCTCTGAATCCGTCAAAAGCACCATTAATACCGATTTAGAGCTGATATGTTTATGCTTGTTTTTTAGCTCACCTGGCCTAAAAGGCCATGTGAGCTTTTCTCATCACTTGGCGTCCGTCGTCGTCGTCGTCGTCTGTCGTCGTTAACAATTTTTCAAACATCTTCTCCTCTGAAACTACTGAATGGATTTGAATGAAACTTAGCATGATTGTTCCTTAGATTAAAAAGATTACAAAGTGTGTGCTTCGATTTTTGATCCGTCAAAAAACATGGCCGCCGTTACTTAAAATAGAACATAGGGGTCAAATGCAGTTTTTGGCTTATATCTCAAAAACGAAAGCATTTAGAGCAAATCTGACATGGGGTAAAAATGTTCATTAGGTCAAGATCTATCAGCCCTGAAATTTGCAGATGAATCAAACAAACCATTGTTGGGTTGCTGCCACTTAATTGGTAATTTTAAGGAAATTTTGCAGCTTTTAGTCATTATCTTGAATACTATTATAGATAAAGATAAACTGTAAACAGCAAAAATGATCAACAAAGTAAGATCTACAAATAAGTTAATATGACCAAAATTGTCAATTGACCCCTTAAGGGGTAATTGTCCTTTAATGACAATTTTACACAATTTGTTCATCATATTTGCTAACTTTAAAAAATCTTTCCTCTAAAACTACCTAACCAAATTCAACCAAACTTCAACTGAATGATCAGTAGGGTGTATAAAATAAAGTTTGTGCTTTTTTTTTTATTTCGTCAAAAAACATGGCCGTCATGGCTAAAAAAAGAACACAGGGTAAAATGCAGTTATTGGCTTATATCTCAAAAACTCCAGAGCAAATAAGTATTTATTAGGTCAAGGTATACCTGTCCTGAAATTTTCAGCCGAATTTGGTAATTTGTTTTTCAGGTAAAATGCCCCTGAATTGATGATTTTAAAGAAATTTTGCAGTTTTTGGTTATTATCTTGAATATTATTATAGATACAGATAAACTGTTAATAGCAAAAATGTTAAGCAAAGTAAGATCTATAAATAAGTCAATTTGACCAAAATTGTCAATTGACCCCATAAGGAGTTATTGCCCTTTAAAGACTTTTTTTCACAATTTGTTCATCATGTAGACTTACTTTAAAAAATCTTCTCCTTTGAAACTGCTGTATCAATTTCAGCTAAACTTAGGCTAAATGAGTTTCAGAGTATCTAGTATAAATTTTATATTTCATTTTCTTGTATGTCAGAAACATAGCTCCTATGGCTAAAATAGAACATAGGAGAATTTTTTTTGTTTTTGCTTTTGAAGAAAATAGGACGATTCAAAGAACATTTAAATAAATTGAAAAGCCAAATTAAGCATTGATGAGAGATTTAACCAAAAAAAATTAAGGTGAGCGATTCAGGCTCTTGAGAGGCTCTTGTTTAAGGTTTGACTGACTTGCTTGCTTTCTTTGTTTAAATATTTGCTCAAGCATTGTAATTACGATTGGCAACTGCAACATGTGCAATCAATAGATAGGTTGGGCTTCAGCTTGCATGCATTATTGGTACTTATAAGATATGTTAGATGGAATTTGGTATTATGTATAATGTAAACAAGCTGAAGTCCTGCATATCTTTTACTTGCAGATGTCAATCTTTATTACAATGCTTGATCCAACCTTTATCATGTTTAAACAAAACCTTTAATTTGCTGGTATAACATGTACAAGGATAACAGCTTCAATTAAAAAAATGATTTGTTTCTATCGACTTGTGAAGTTCTGTTACAGAACTATATATCTGTATATAGTGATAGTGATCCAGCGGCAGCGACTGTAACGGTGGCGGTGGCGTTAACTTACAAATGTACTTGTTAATGCTTCATATTTCATTGTATTTTGTTTAAAGATGCCTCATGTTATGAAGTACCTGAATCAACCAATTTTTATTTTATTTTAGAAACGAGTGACCATTTTGACTGTGTGCCAAATGCAGGACATCCTGAAAAGCGCTACAAATTGGTGTACAACGTGCGAAGAAGGGTTGTGTGACAACTGCAACATTCACCATAAAGCAAATAAGGCTTCCAGATCCCATACAACTATTGCTGTTGGTAAACTTAAGTCTTTAGATCCTTTTGTATCTTCCTTAAAAAGTACATGCGATGTCCATGACTTACCTCTGGAGTTGTTTTGTCCAAACCATGAAGCTCCATGTTGCTCAAGTTGTGCTGCTAATAGTCATGCCACATGTCTTGGAATAACATCTTTTCAAAAGGTCACACAAGAAGCTAATAACTCAAACCAAATCGATGACATCAATGCAAAACTGGACCATCTTTTAAGTCAACTTGATATTATGATAAAAAACCGTAAAGATAATGAAACAAAAATTAGTGATCAAGCTGGGAGTCATAAATCTAAGTTAAAAGAGCTCAAAAAAAATATAAATGATCATTTAGACACTCTTGAAAATCAGCTGCAGTCTAAAAGTGATAATTTAATAACATTAGAGACAGGTTTAATTGAAAATGTGGTTAAACGTTTGAAGTCGAAGAGACATGACATTGACAATTTAAAAAAATATATTTTGAATCTTAAAGATGTTGGTTCAAATGCACAAAAATATATTGGCGGAAAGAAGGCAGAATGTACTATTGGAAAAGAGAAAAAAATATTAGCTTCATTGGCAGATACTTCAGACATGGCTGAGGTCAGTTTAGAATTTACTGTTGACCCCATAACGGAAGAAACCATTATGAAATCAATTGATGTTTATATGAATTTTAAGAAACTGGAAATTCGAAATCAGAGGAAAAGGTTTCTTCATGTCAGACCATTCCTGTTGAAACTACCATTTTGCAGCAAACTTTTAACACATCTGTTTTTGACAGACATGTTACAATATCATCTATTGTTGTTTTACCATGTGAAGAGGTAATTGTTTCTGCTTATTCTAGAAATTCCTTAGTAGTATTCAGTCCATTTGGGACAATGAAACAAATCGTTTCACTAATGGATGCACCTTTTGGACTTGCATACATTGGTTTTGACGAAATTGCTATATCTTTTCCAAATACGGAGATAATCTTGATTTACACAACTAAGAATTATACCAAAAGAAGAGAAATAGAATTGAACGGTCAATGTTGGGGAATAGACTTTGCGAATGATTTGCTTCTTGTGGCAATAAGATACAAAGAAATTTTGTTTTTAGATAAATATGGAAGTATAATTAAGAGGGTTTCCATGTCAAATAGCAACCTTACGTATGTTCATATGTTTATGGACAGATATTATCGTGCAGAATTTACAGACAGCTCAGTTCATTGTTATTCATCTGCTGGGAAGAAAATTTGGTGTTTTTCAGAACCAGATGCACTCGGTACAAGAAATATGTGTAGCGATTCTGAAGGAAATTTATTTGTAGCCTGTCAAGATTCTAACAGTGTTATATTGATTTCAAAGGATGGCACCAGCAGTAAAAGAGTACTAGAAACAAGAGAACCTAAGGCTATTTGGTTTGATTCAAAATCATCTGTGCTTTATGTATGCAGTTTAAACGGGGATAATTTATCGACATATAGACTCCTTACTTAATTATTACATTCATGTAGAGTACTCCTTTCATCCAGCAAACCACTGCTCAAGAACTTGTTTTATAATTTTGTTATGTTTATGATAATTACCTAGATAAAATTTTGTGAAAAGAAAACGGTTTTTTATTGAACTTTATACAATAATACAGGTATTTACATGATTTATGTATGATCCTTCCATTTTTAATGCATTTATCTTTCATTTTCAGGCAATTGCATTATGTTTGTATTATCTATACTACTAAAATACCGAGGTCCAATTTGTAAACCTAATAAATCAAAGAACTCAAATTCATAATACATCATTCACGTAACTAAGTATGGTGTAGATTACGAAATAAACCATTCCCACGGGTAGTAACACTGTCATATCAAGAATTTGTAAAGATGCAGATATCCGCCATTAATCAAGGCATGTTGGCCACAGACCACAATTAATTCCTCTATCAGTTCTTTATAACCTTTTGCATCATTAAAAAAATTGCACCATGCACTTTTGTCAAATTTTTTGTGTGTGTAATGTATTGTCCTAGTCAAAATATATATCCAAAATTCAGAAAGATTGAAGCAATCACTTTTACAAATTTAGCCAATACACATCCATACCCCTATTGACAAGTCAAGAGATGTTCCGAAAACTGTAAATATCACCTTTTTGCACTTGACCTAATCACTCATTCCATATCAAAATCAGTTAAAATACAACCTCCAAAAATTTATTTGACCTCTCTTCTTTCATTTCCACCCAAAAAGATTTAAGGAATGAGTGAGGAAAGGAAAGAACAAAAATTAAGGAAAAATACACTCTAATTAAAAGGAACTATATTCGTGGACAACGAAAAGCGGGGTCATTAATTGTGGTCTTGGGCCTATTAGGGGCCTAAAACTTGACCAATTCTAATAAAACTTGGCATGATTCAAGCTTAGTATATTATAAAACAGGTTACAAAGTTTCAAAGCCATATGATACCAAATAAAAAAAATGTGGCATTTTTTATATCTGAATTTTGGGTGCTGAATTGTGGCGTTGAATTAGAACAATTAAAACTATCAAATTTGAGCTTCTAAAAACCAAAAGATACCAAAACTAACACTTTTTAATGTCTCTATGTATAAGTTAACATCTATTTAAAGCAACAGAAAGCATACTTCATGTATCAGACTTATGAAAAATGGCCAGAAGTTAATTTTATATGAGCCTGTGCCAAAAAATAGAGGTTTTCAATTAGGGTGAGGCCTTATATCAAATGTAATATTTTTCACTTACCACAATTTTCTGAAGTTGTTAAGTTATCAAACAAACTTTGACAGGTTATAAATGTACTTTTGATGGAAATATAAGTTTCAAATAGCATGACACATGTGGATAAAATGGTCTTTAGCAATGTTATGCTTAAAAAAACAGATTGCCAGTTTAGGCCGTTCCCCACATTTGCATATTTAAAAGCATATAAATGATATGGGAGATGGAGATATACTTCTTTTTGCTAAAATCTGTGCTCAGATATGATAAAACATGGAGCCTGGATGTAACAAGACTGTCACTTTCAACTATATATGCAGACAGTATGGTCTGATGCAAAGTTTATTAACTTTACTGTTTAAAAACTGAATGAAATTTCAGCCTCAAAAGGCCAATATTTAAACCACTAGCTATCCAACAGAAGAAAGTAAAGGTAGTCTGTGAAACAGAAATGGTTAAGCAACCAGTAATAAGTGTTTTTGATGTAGGTTCAGTGCAATCTGTTTTGGAACACAACTTTTAAGTGCATAGAACTTCACATTTCACCTGCTGCGTATACTGACCGTTAGCCTTAGACTATTAAAACAGCACATTTTGCACTCATTTTATGTTTTTATCTACTTTTTTTTGTGTTCAGAGTTCACAAATAAGTTAAACAACTGAAATAAATACCACAAACACAAATAGATATCAGAAAAAAACTGTCAGAGAGAAATTAAGCATGCTGTTTTTGAAAAAATTGTGAAAAAAGTGAAAAAGCTACATTTTAGGCATTTAACCTGAAAAGTGACTTTTTCACAAAATTTCTATCAAATGAAAGTGAAAATCATTTCTTCTCATATAGTTTGACAAATCAATACCAATAGATCATTCAGAAAAGATGCCAAAGTAAAAAATCAAAATTTGCTGAAATGCACCTCTTAGGCCACAGACCACAATTAATTCCTCTATCAGTTCTTTATAACCTTTTGCATCATTAAAAAAATTGCACCATGCACTTTTGTCAAATTTTTTGTGTGTGTAATGTATTGTCCTAGTCAAAATATATATCCAAAATTCAGAAAGATTGAAGCAATCACTTTTACAAATTTAGCCAATACACATCCATACCCCTATTGACAAGTCAAGAGATGTTCCGAAAACTGTAAATATCACCTTTTTGCACTTGACCTAATCACTCATTCCATATCAAAATCAGTTAAAATACAACCTCCAAAAATTTATTTGACCTCTCTTCTTTCATTTCCACCCAAAAAGATTTAAGGAATGAGTGAGGAAAGGAAAGAACAAAAATTAAGGAAAAATACACTCTAATTAAAAGGAACTATATTCGTGGACAACGAAAAGCGGGGTCATTAATTGTGGTCTTGGGCCTGTTGAGCATCTTCAATGCAGATGCATCACGGGTAATCACACAAAATCTCGCGCTGCATAATACATTATTCTATATGTACAGTCTATGCAAACGTCCACGAGATTCCAATCCTTCTTACTATACAAGTCCTTGGTCATATCGATGAGCGTTAAATACTATGATTTTGTCCAAGTTTGGTTAATAGTTATCAAAGGTACCAGGATTATAATTTAGTACGCCAGACGTGCGTTTCGTATAAATAAGACTCATCAGTGACGCTCATATCGAAATATTTACAAAGCCAAACAAGTACAAAGTTGAAGAGCATTAAGTTAGACAACCCGCTGCATTCGTTTGCACCTGTCGTAAGTCAGGAACCTGATGTTCATTGCTGTCGTTTGTTAATATGGGTCATGAGTGCTTCACGTATCTCGTTTTTTATGTAGATTAAACCGTTGGTTTTCCTGTTTTAATTTTAATCTACATTTGAATGGTTTTACACTAGTTATTTTTGTAGGCCCTACATAGCTTGCTGTTCGGTGGGGGCTCAGGGTCCGTGTTGAAGGCGATACTTGTATGATCTGTAATCATTAGTACAACTATTGAAATACTTTTGAAAAATATATTTTTGCTGATATTTTTGTTTGCGTTTAATACTTTGAGGCAATATGACTGTAGCCATTTTCCTATGCTGTTCCTTTGTTCCCATACGAAATCAGTGTTTCACATTCTGTCGTTACTTGATATTCTACTAACAGATACATCGCTCGGGAAATAGGTCGTCTGAAGTTAGATATTATCATTATGTGTATGCAATTATAGTGTTATAAAACACGCATATAATGTATACATGATATACGGAGATCAGAAGGAAAATATATTACTGAATTCCTTTAGCAATTTTCTTTGAAAGAAGGTTTATTTGGAATAGAAAATTACATTAGGAAACACATATTAATATATAATAAGTAGATGTGGAATGATTTCCAATGAGATAACTATCCATCCGAGACAAAATGGTTGGTGTACAACCTTCAACAATTAACAAACCCACACCTCTTAGCAAGGGTACGAAAACATTAAAGGTGAAGCAATTGAAATAAGAAAACCAACGTCCTGATTTTTGTCGAGCCTGCAACTTTTATTGAAGAAAGCTCGACATAGGGATAGTGATCCGGCGGCGGCGGTGTTAGCTCACTTCTTAAAAGCTTTATATTTTAGAAGGTAGAAGACCTGGATGATTCATACTTTGTATATAGATGCCTCATGTTACGAACTTTCCGTCAGTCGCATGTCCAATGTCCTTGACCTCATTTTCATGGTTCAGTGACTATTTGAAAAAAAGTTAAGATATTTTGTAATGTTAAATTCTCTCTTATTATAAGTAATTGGATAACTGTATTTGGTATGTGGGTACCTTGCAAGGTCCTCATGTCTGTCAGACAGTTTTCACTTGACCTCGACCTCATTTCATGGATCAGTGAACAAGGTTAAGTTTTGGTGGTCAAGTCCATATCTCAGATACTATAAGCGATAGGTCTAGTATATATTTGGTGTATGGAAGGACTGTAAGGTGTACATGTCCAACTGGCAGATGTCATCTGACCTTGACCACATTTTCATGGGTCAGTGGTTATAGTTAAGTTTTTGTGTTTTGGTCTGTTTTTCTTATACTATATGCAATAGGTCTACTATAAGTTGGTGTATGGAATGATTGTAAGGTGTACATGTCTAGCTGACAGGTGTCATCTGACCTTGACCTCATTTTCATGGTTCAGTGGTTATAGTTAAGTTTTTGTGTTTTGGTCTGTTTTTCTTATACTATATGCAATAGGTCTACTATAATTGGTGTATGGAATGATTGTAAGGTGTACATGTCTAGCTGACAGGTGTCATCTGACCTGACCTCATTTTCATGGTTCAGTGGTTATAGTTAAGTTTTTGTGTTTTGATCTGTTTTTCTTATACTATATGCAATAGGTCTACTATAATTGGTGTATGGAATGATTGTAAGGTGTACATGTCTAGCTGACAGGTGGCATCTGACCTTGACCTTTTATTAAGTGCCAATTCGAAAAAGTTAGGCGAGTATTCTTTCCCTTTAACAGGTTTATTATTTTATAATTAAGTTTAGGTTTCTGATATAATTTTGAATAATTACAAAATGTATCAATTCAATATATTTCAGTTTTTGTTATTGGTGTCTCAAAAACATTGATGTACGAATATAATTTCATAAATTTGAAACGTTTTAAATGATTACATACCAATATAAAGAACTGTTCATCATTTTTGAAAAAGACTATGAACGGAATTCGTATTATTAACTTCCCTTGATGATAAATTGATTGGGAAATGAACCAGCGTTATTTAAATGATAATCACAGAGAGGGACCAGTAGGCAATTTTTAATTATAGCTTATTCAACGTAAAAAAAATTTACCACTATAAACAAATGTTACTTTATATAAATATAAGGACTTTGTTAGCTAAATCTACAAATTTTATTAGTTATTATGATTTTTTATTGAAATAGATTAATATGCTACCTAATAGTTTATGTCATCGCAAAGTGTTTACTATTTGCCTAGTGACATCATCGGGGACGAAACTTTTACTAGCAGTGGCAAGAAATGGCCAACGACGGGGACTGCGTGGTTGTAAAACTCATCACAAATCTAGTTACGCCATACTATCTTTTCGTCTACATACTCACCAGGGGTGCTCCAATCTACTTTTGGTATGATTTGGCAACAAAAAAGATGGCGAGCATTGATAGCCAGAATAAATTGAAATACACAAGTTATATAAAGTTATTTTTTGAAGATATGTAATGCAACCCATAATCAACGTTCGATGACGACCAAATTTGTTGGACGAAACAGAAAAATGTAGAATACTACATCGAATTACAAACAGACGAGCTAATATGTCTTCTTTTGTCATCGAGTATCATTTCCTTGTCATTAACTATAAAATATGATATTTGATAAAAAAAAAAACACGTCGTTTCCTTTTTAATCCAATCCCACATTTGTATGCATCAGCAACACTTTCTTTTCTTACATAGGGCTGATCAGTTTCAGAAGCTTATTTATTTAACACGGTATGATGGGATTTTTAATCTTTATCAACTATTTTTCATTAAATCTCATAATAATTTCATGCAGGAACTTCTTAGGAAGAAAGATAAGAAGTTAGCAATATCCTTTAACTCTACTTTCCGCTATATAGATGACGTTCTTTCACTAAACAATTCAAAATTTAGTGACTATGTGGAACGCATCTATCCCATCGAATTGGAGATAAAGGATACTACAGATACAGTTAAGTCGGCTTCATATCTTGACTTACATCTAGAAATTGACAATGAGGGTCTGTTGAAAACAAAACTGTACGACAAAAGAGATGATTTCAGCTTTCCAATTGTGAACTTTCCATTTCTAAGTAGCAACATTCCAGCAGCACCTGACCACGGGGTATATATCTCCCAATTGATACGATATTCCCGTGCTTGCATTTCCTATCATGATTTTCTAGATAGAGGGTTACTGCTCACAAGGAAGCTATTAAACCAAGAGTTCCAAATGGTGAAGTTGAAATCATCCCTTCGTAAATTTTACGGACGCCATCACGAGTTGGTTGACCGTTATGGAAAAACCGTTTCACAAATGATATCGGATATGTTCCTTACGTCGTAACTACAATCCCTGTCCCTTTCTTGAATGTGACCTACCGAATTAGACTATTTACCGGATTTGTAATCACATAAGCAACACGACGGGTGCCACATGCGGAGCAGGATCTGCTTACCCGTCCGGAGCACCTGAGATCACCCCTAGTTTTTGGTGGGGTTCGTGTTGTTTATTCTTTAGTTTTCTATGTTGTGTCGTGTGTACTATTGTTTTTCTGTTTGTTCTATTCATTTTTAGCCTAGGCGTTGTCAGATTGTTTTAGATTTATGAGTTTGACTGTCCCTTTGGTATCTTTCGTCCCTCTTTTAAACGACACATCTAGTATATATGCTAACTCACATCACATCTTCCTATATCTAAGAATTTCTATGCATGCTTATTGTAATTATTTAGTATTAAAAAAAATGGTAGTTAAACACTGTGAATATATGTGTACGATAGATATTTGCTATACTAGCTATAGACTGGGCATTTTATTGTCTCTTTTTACACCGATTGTGAGCTCTCATCGCAGATGTTATTGTCCATGTTGTCATCAACAGACGATCGGATGTCATTAGTGGAGTTGAAACATGCTTTTCATTCCATATACTCTTTAGTGCGTTTCACTTTTGTTTTATCAAACTATTTTCTGTAGATCGTGGTCTTGATTGTTGTTGGTCGGTTCGTTATGTATTTGTTTGCAAGTTATATGTCTACTGTCGACAAATGTTTTGTAATCCCTTTTATATTATCTTACCTCTTCATCTTTCACGGGATAACTACTTGATTATTTGACTCATTTTACCTTACATATTTACCGTTATCTACTAATTCATTCGATTTGTTATTTTGAAATACGATTACAATGTAGAATGTTCCTGTACTAACAAACGAAACAACACTTCATATTTTGTTACTCATCAGAAGCAGGAACGTTTTTTATGCTCAATACCGAATGTTAAAACGTGTAAGCACTGAACTCGGGTACTGATAGTTTACCAACAACAGTATCCACTAAGTGTTGCTTAGAGCGCCTTTCTTGTTGTCTTACAATGTGTTGGCAGCTACCCTTCTAACATTCAAGGGGACCTGGGAGGCTGGGTGGTCTTAGAACATGTAGAAGTCGAACCAATTAATCAATAGCCAGTTAACACTGAGGTGGTGATTTCGATAACCGCACTTGACATTTGCAAGTGACTCTATTAACTTTTAATGACTAGGAATGTCATTTTTCCTACCGAAGGATTAAGGGTATCCACGGGTACTCTGGTTTCTTTAACCATTTAAAAAACTGAACGACACGAAATTACACAATTGTGTTAAAAGTAAACATAAAATTCCAATGAAATGATCAATCAATTTAACATTCAAACTATACAAGTGTCGATGTGGGATGGCAATGAAAAGTTAAGAGATTAAACTTTAAATTTGTATTTGTAAATAATAGAATAATAAGTAGAACTCAGTACTTTATAAAATGTCAAAAGTGGTGTAGTATCCTCCTTTTATTCCGTCTGTGTGACAAATATAACCTAGATTACACGATATACTCCCATTATGCAACAAAACCGGTTTAAATATTTATGAAGAATTCGGATATAAACACAATTTGATTGCAAGATAACTACATGTAAGTTCAAGAGTTAATCTTTTCTTGTATGGTACTACTGAATACTCCTTGTCATAACAGACTTTACCAGAATTTAGTATACAAAAAGTCTGAAATCACTCACATTTAAAATGATATTTGCATCCTTTTTTGGAAAGAAAATGCTGTATCTTATCTATACTCAAATTGTTTTCTATCAAAGTGTTTTCGACTTTTCTACATCTAACGATTTATCTTCGTTGGAGTCGATAACACAAACACTGTCAATTCTTTTCTCCGATTTGACAAACTTGTTTGTGCAATCCTGTAAATTACAAGTTTTGTCTACCGATGGACTAGCTTCCTGTAGTGCTGGTTCATTTACTGTAGTAATTTTTGGTGATAGCAGATTTGCGTTCGCTTGGTGTTGTATTTGTTTATCGGTTTGTATAGTTTTGAACATATCAGGATATACATTACTTGTAGCTTCTTTTTCTGACGTTGAAGAATTTTCACTACATTGATGCTCCGTAGCTATCACTTCACACGCATTCGAGTCTCCTTGGCGATTGTCTAGAAGTACTGTGTAAGGTTTGTGACATTCTTTATTGTCATTTCCCACAACGTCTGAGTTTTCTGAAATATTTGGAAAGCTTTCGTGAGGTATTTCATCTTTTTTTCTTGTAATGTCGTTTTCCATATCGAAATATACGTCAAGGTATCCGGTCGTTTCATCATCTTCGATTTCTGTTGTAATAGATTGTCTCCCCTGTGATACGAAATTAACAGATTTCCTTAAAGATGCTTGTAATGCAACATTCAGTTCCGTTGTATCAAATCTTAACGGGTTTTCGTCGACCTCACTATAGATGCCATTACATGGGGTCGGTTGAAACGATTCCAAATCAATTTCTGCATTGATTTTTAGTTTAAGTGATCGCTGTTTTCTTTTTTTATGTAATATGTTACCCATAACCGTCAAAATTGTTAACCCAGTTATACACAATGTATATATTATCCATTCAAAGTTTGAACTTCCTGAAACATGAAAAATAATTAAAAAAACAATACTACTACAATTTAAGAGAGATCAATAGCAACGTTATTATACACAACAAAACGTTCTTCGAATTCTTTATGTAGATAATATACGTAGGAAATAATCGCTAGATTGTTAATTCACTATTTCTTTTTATGAATACGATACTTCTGTAGTCAACTTGATAGAATCACAAGATCTAACAATTAACTGACATCTTGATATATATTTATTTATACATGTTCCAGACCATATGAGTATTTGGACCGTACATGTGTTTTTCTTAAAATACGCGTATGGTCTGTCTGCTTTTAAGAAGTTGGTCAAGTTCAATAGATGCAAATGTATATTACAGATCAACATATTAACTGAAATATAACATTAATTCAAAATGTTAAATTGTAAATATAACAATGAAAAAGTCATGTTAATTTAATCTGATAATCTCCGGTAGTTAGCATGTCAGTAAAACATGAAAAAGAATTGAACTCGCTGACATTGAAATTATTAAAAGTAAACATAAGGTAGGAAGAAAATTTTACTCAAAAATGCAAATGGAAAGGAATATGCATGAGGAAAACATGTGAAGGTATAAAAGGTTTTTTGTCTAAAGACACCATACACCAGTGAATTGATATGGTAAGTGTGTCAGTGTGTCGATTTGCTTTTTTCCCATGAATAAAGTATGTAGTTGCCAAACTAGTTCAATTTAGAATGATCATTAAGTGCAATATTTTACACATATATTAAAAAAAGTGTCCAAAGTATATGTCATTAGTGGCAAAATGAAAGTAAAGATTGTTTTAGTCTGATATATAAACTCATGTATATTCAAACTTACTATCTTTCAAGGTATTGGTCTGTTTTCCAGTGACTGTTTCATTTGAAAGATTAACTGACACTGTGCTCTCTGCAAATAAATAATTCACATCAATACTTCTGATAATAAATAGCAAAAACTGTAAACTGCAGAAAAAAGACACCAAATCTTCGACCAATCGTAATCATTTAAGGACTAATTTCCTGTGGGGAGAGCAACCACAAATTTAGTACAATGACGTTATTTATCAATACTACAAAGGTAAATAACACCAGTCGTCGATTGTATTCGAATTTGTTTCATATATTTATCATGTTTATGTTGTCGGCAGATCAATAAGTAATGATTAATACATAACACAAAAAAGCTGTGTTGTCTTTAGAGCCAATAATACTCATTTAAAACCCTAATTTAAAATTATCGTCATTCATGATAGACATTACCTCGCAAGCAGGTGTATATAAAATATTATATAGCATCAATGTCTGCTGCAATGTTGTACAATAAACAAACAATTACCAAGTAAAGCAAAGAAAAATGATGTAAACCTATTAATGTCATTGCCTGACAGTATGCAGTAATTAAAACAATAACTGAAAAAATGATTAACAATTTTAAAAAGAAAGCAAAATGCCTGATTTTACTTATATCATGAAAAAACATGACATACACCAGTCGATAGATTAAAAAATAGATTTTTTAAAGGAAAAATCTATAGTTTGAAACACACTTTACTAATTAAAACCTCCATGCTCAACGTTCAAGTTTCTCTTGCTTCAAACGCACGAACTATTGTCTTAATAAATAAGATAATGGATGGTTTACCTGTGCTCTTTGAAATACATCCCACCTTATTATCGCACCTATTTTGTGAAAAAAAGACTTAATGTTTAATTTTTTATATCCTATATATCAAACATGTGAAATGATACATTATATATAATATCTAGTTTCAAATAAATATAAGAAATAAAAAGAATGCGAGTTTCATCAGGAAAAAAAAAGGGGGGGGGGGGGTCATGTCTATTTCTCAACATATTGCACAAGGCCAAAATATTTAAAAATCCAACGCTTAGTAAAATGACAAAGAGCTACAAACCAAAACAGACGATAAAATAGCCAAATCCAGGCAAACTGCGTTACTATCTAAAGCAAAAACAGTATCAAGTTAATTGAAAGTGTTCTTAATAAGTAAAATAACAAAAGATACCGAAGTCCAAGAAAACTTCAAAATGGAAAATATCTTATCAAATGGCAATATCAAAAGCTCAAAACATCAAACGTATGGGAATTAACTGTCATATATAAAGGCAACAGTAGTATACCGCTGTTCAAAACTCGTAAATCTATGAACAAAAAACAAAATCGGGGTAACAAACTAAAACTGAGATATTCCTGACTTACAATTTGTAAATTACATGGAATTTCAATTCACTTTATTTCAGTACCGACCATACTATATTTTTTGAAATATTTTTTTTCTGGGTTGCAACTTGGAGACGTACCTCTCGTCAGGATTACAGTCACATGTTTCACTACATAAAACACCATACATATTATGTTTACATGGGAGACATCGACCACGTTCTTCTCTTGTTGTTGTTCCAGTTTTGCATTCTGTAAAAGGGAATTACTGATAAGTTCCTAATAAATGTTATCCGCTCTTTTGACGGGTTTTTGTCTCTTTGACACATTCCCAATTTCCATTCTCAATTTTTTTTCCCAACATATAAATAATTTCAATGACGATATGCGCATTTAAAGGCTGTGTTGTCAATATAATTTTATGAAATGCTTCCTATTTGCCAAATTCGTATACAGAGAGACGAAGTTATTCATTTGATGTTTTTTTTTCTTACTTCTGTTCTTTTTATACTGTTTATCTATATTCCTTTCTTCGCCAGGAAACATAAAAGCACCTATATGTTAGGTTGTGCTCATTTTATCGTTGTATAGTATGTTGTGAACTGTTGTTAGTCTGTTTGTTTTTGTTTTGGTTATTTTTACGATATATTTACTTAGTAATTCCTGACATCGTCTCATCCAAAGAAAAAGAAAACACCAGACGGTATATGTAACAATGGCATTAGTCGAATCAATACGTATTTGTTATTCATTCTACAAATATTAAAAAGCAATTTACCTATGCACCGTTGATTAGTCCATTCAAAGTTAGAACAGCAGAAATGATTGCTGAAGGATAAGAAAACTATTGATTATCATACAAAAGTAATTCAAAATGATAATAAAAAATTAGAAGTTAAATGTGAGCTGCCTACAGATCTCTCTAAGACAAAACTAAAGTCGTCTATTGAAGGATTATACTACATTATTTATCAAAAAAAAAAATCTGACAAAGCAAAATTCTCGATTATACAAAACCACAGAACGAATAGAAAACAGTTCTAGTATTAATTTATTGGTACAGTAATTGCCCTATTAAAAACGATGGGGTCAACCTTGCGTGATTGAGTTATCGAGATGTAAAAGTTAAAAATGATCACAGTCGAAACAATTTAAAACAACTGGAGATATTGTCAATGATCAGTTGCAATCGATTACAACTTTTCATTTCACATATAGTTTTAACAAACCTTAACAAAGTAATCATTTCAAATTCAAACCAAAATCAGGATGAGTCTTACACATACACTCTTATAATCCGTGCTTTGTAGCATGTAATCAGTTCCGAATACTTCTTCAGATTATATTTTAAGGAAATACACTCGTGTTGTTCGAATAAATCGTAAATAAAAAAAAAACATTTAGTGTATTAATCTGTGTGAGAACAAAATATTCGAAATTATATCCACTTGTGTACCAATGTATACGTTGAACAGACAGTGTCCCCGTAATATATATATAGAATAAAGGACTTTTTGTTTTTGATCCTGACTTTATCACAGAAAATATCAGGCTCGCACTTCGGGCTCACCTGATATTTCAATGTGATTAAGTTAGTATCAAAAACAAATAGTCCTTTATTCTGCTTATCGGTAATTGAAAAAAAAAAATCACTACACTAATAGAGAAAATAACAAACGAACTTTTTTTTCGCGTCGAGTCACAGCGAATTACACTTGACGTCACAGGCTGCATTACGTCATTTGAAATGTTGTCACAGGGCAGTAAACATGGCGTTCTTTTGCACAAAGTAATGAAAAGGAATTATTGCATGTGTTTCATTAATATTCTGCTTCGGACATGACTCTAACAATGGCAAATATAATGGTTGCATACCAGTAAGTCAAAGTTCTTTGTTGATCACAGTGCACATTAGAGTAATACGATATGAATCAGATCATTATTTTTAAGTTCAACGACAAGTTATAATTATATTTTACTTAGTTTAGTGGATGAAATTACATTTATCTTGTCATTATCCGCCCAGTGTTCATCATGAAAACAATCACATTGATTTCAAATAATTTTAAGAAAGCACTGCGACATTTTTAGGAGACATTGTAAGCTGGAAAAAATGTTACGAATGATTCGTATTTGTAAATTATCTGAACAATAGAATAATATAATACTTATGAAATCTTCAGGCGACTGTGGTCACAGTCACCCCTTCTAAAGGTTACAATTCTGGTCCTTTATATAGTTTTGTTCCCCCGGTTACCCTCTTTTTAAATTTATCTTACATCCGCATATGAACAAGTTCACTTTTTTGTTCTATCTGTCTTTAAATTGACAACTACACCACATCTTTTAAAATTGTATATGATGGTCCCACAAAAAAGTCGAAAATGCGTAAATGTATTTTTTTTCCGAGCTTCTCTGTCAGAATCTGATGCGATAGGCCTAGCGGTACCTTTTTTGTCACTATTAATGTGTTGCGTTTAAATATGAATTGTTACACTTTATAGTGACTGAACAGGTGAAACAAATACTTCTCAAAAAAAAAAACCTACTTGGAACAGCACCAGGCTATGTATTGGTATTGTATGAATAAAAATCGGATTGGAATATCATCATCATGGACGGTATGTTAGTTGGACTTCATATATCAATTATTCTTTTTTAAAAAGTCTATCGGCTTTTTTCTCATGCATTTTCTGTTTTTATTTTCAAAACAATCGTTCAAAAAGGCTAAACTAACTTTGTGAAAGTTTCAAACGATGTCAAGTGTTTTATTCGCCAAAAATATCGTGCATTTCTATGAAAAAAATTACGCGCAATTTTGTGAATGAAAGGAGAGAGTAGATCCTTACGCGTTGCATACGCGCATGTCATTTGCGTACTTACCTAATAATTTTTCACGGCCAGTCCACTGATACTGACATTATCAGCGAGTACACATCAAAGGAAACATGCACACTAAGTACCGATAAATAATAAAGAACGTGTCCTTTTGATTTGATACTTATGTGTTAAGGAGAACATTTGATGCTATGGATTTTTACTTTAACGTGGTTATTCTCTTTTATTAATTTCTATTGATTACTATTAACATCTCTAATATAAACTAACTTTATATAAAAGATAATGTTATTCTACCATCGAGCTGTTATCTATTATAATTTTTTATCGTTTCAAATTTGAAAATATTTTACAAGCACTTAGTGATACATTAATCGCATACCTATATATGTTTTCAACATATAATACTGGTTGCCGACATAAAATAACACATACTATCAGTATATACTCACTCTGTACTTGCATTGTAACAGGTGTTCTCATTCAATTGAAAGGAACTTCTTATTCCATAAACAAGTAAACTAATCACTTGAAACTTCATTTTAGATCAATTGGAGAAACAACGATTAGCGAAAGTGCACTAAGACCAAGGAGGAAGAATTCATTGAACAATGTTATTTGTAATACATTGTATATATAATAACGCATTATACATGGTATACATGGAAATCAGGCACATCGAGGAACGAACACAACGGATGCTTTCACTTATATCCATTGCATTTTAAATAATTTGCATATTTTTCAAATCGATTTTAAAATGTCCGGTTTCTAAAAACGATCTTATAATGTTGAATATCAGATAGAGTCAAATAAGTTCGCAATAAATGGCACTTATTCTGTGAATTGCATACTTCCAGCCGATGATTAGGTCGAAGTTATCCTGCAATGGTAGGTGAGTGTAAGCATTTGTTTTATGGTAAGTCCGCTTTGTGATTATGAGATTCAGGCCAATACAGTAACAGCTGGAGCAAATTATACAGGATATATCTGCGTTTTTGTTTTTAGTATTGTAAAGAGCATATTTAGACATGACTTACCACCACATATCCCTCATTTTGCACCGAGTGATTATGTTGTCTAAACCGTGCTAGAAGTATAAAAAACTATAATATTGCGAGTATGTATTTCCTTCTTTGTAAATAATTCATATAGGCCAGATTGCAGATTTAATTGCATTCATAGTCTGTCAAAACTGGAATATCATTATTAACTTATATTGAATACAATAATGATTAGATTGCACACACTAAATGGCAAATAATAGAAGTAGATGCCAAAAGAAGATGATACTATTCAACTATTGAAATGGCAACAAATAGCAACTCATTCAAAGATTACTCATTCTTTAACATCGGAAATGGAAGATGGGGAATGTGGCAAATAGACAGTCTGGCAATTGATATTTATCGTGTGTTTTTCTATGTTGTGATGTTATGCTTTTGTTTCAGAAAAAGGGAGAAGGTTTGAATCCATTAAAACGTTTAATCCCGCTGCAAATTTTTGCACCTGTCCTTAATCTTAGTCAGGAATCTTATGTACAGTAGTTGTCGTTTGTTTATGTAATATATACGTGTTTCTCGTTTCTCGTTTTGTTTATATAGATTAGACCGTTGGTTTTCCCGTTTGAATGGTTTTACACTTGTAATTTTGGGGCCCTTTATACCTTGTTGTTCGGTGTGAGCCAATTCTCCGTGTGGAAGGCCGTACTTTAACCTATAATGGTTTACTTTTTAAATTGTTAATTGGATGGAGAGTTGTCTCATTGGCACTCACACCACATCGTCCTAAATCTTATAACCCAAATTAAGAGCAGAACACAGCCAAAGGCCACGAATGGGGCTTCAATGTTCAGTTTGCATACTTATAGTTGTAAGCGTACTCATAATTTTATAAGACAAGAAGAATACCAAATACCAAGGAAGCAGATTTCAGAAACAATGAGAGAAACATTGAATAGATGTTTATTTCTGAAACGGAATCCTTGCTTTAATACCCTGAATACAAGTTGAAATCTAGATATCCACACATCATAAACTGTTAATATATTCACATTACTTTCTTTTAAGATATAGCTAGGAATCAAATATCTATTCCCTGGTTTTTTTCTTTTCTTGTTGACACATTGTATATAAAAGAGATACACATGCTATACGTTAATTAAGGAATAAAACAAGAACAAAAACAACAAAAACAAAGCATGATCATAAAATAACAATTTGATAGATGACATTAATTAATTTGTATAAACTAACTAGTGAGAATCCTAGCACAAACGTATACAGCATAGACATACTAGAACGTTATATATTTGATGATAAAAAAAAACTATCGAAAACTTAACTACACTTCAGGACACCTGAAATTGGAATAAACTGCAAACATTCATGTCTAAACTCTTGGATTATCAAATGTCTTAATAAAACTATCGGTTCTGATTTTGTTTATTAGTACCATCTGTTAAAATCTAGCATGAAGTCTTCATCGAATATATATTCTTTTTAACAAATTTTCTGAGTATGTTTTTGTTTTGGATATTTAAGTTCTGTTCAAATTTGAACTATTACTTTCAAAATTTAATATTTTAACATTCTAGTATATATTATAGCTTGTCAAACTAGATTTAATCTTGTTTCGAAGACAACTGTGAAACAAACCATAACAGTAAGCAAAATAAGTTTGCAATATTAGGTTTATGAACGGAAAAATCAAGTGAACTTAGAAACGGAAACAAAAACAAATAAGACTGAAAGTAATGATATGAGAACTTTATTTTTTTGTTATTTTAATCAGTAGAATACTAAATTTTACACACAGAAAAAGAATTTGATGGAAAAAAAACTTTTAACTCTAAAAATTTTTCGGCATAACAGATAACAAAAGCACAGTTCTGTCATGTAATGTTGTCATTTTATTGTTATATTTAACATTGCCATAAAAGCCACCATTTTTGTTTATTAAAATGTCCTGTACCAAGTCAGAAAAATTGCCATTGTTATATTATAGTGTGTAACATTTCAATGGTGTGTTTCTGTTGTGTCGTACCTCATATATTCGATACGTATACCTCAGTTTTAGTTTGTTACCCGGATTCTTTTTTTCTAAATCGATTGATGAATTTCGAACAGCGATAAACTACTGTGGCCTTCATTGTAATTAAAGCAGAAATACAGAATATGTGAAGGTTTTAAAATAAAGTATAGATTATTCCTGCGTGACGTTTTCGGAATTGAGATACAGTCCATTCTGTTGACTTTAAAAACAAATGTAGTCCTAAGTAAACTGAAGCAAGTGGTACTACTATGGTGTATTATTTGAGCTTTGAATTGTTGATGTCGTTAATGCATTATACTTTAAATAAAAACATTATAATATTCGTGTCTTTTGTATAAAGTAAAGCCCACAATACCGTTACACTCTTTGTTCAACACAATGTCAAAATTATGTCCACGCGTATTGCAATGTACTAATTCATTTTGAACTTTAATAAAAAAAAAAATGGAACGCAAAATATAGAATTTCAGATTAACAACGGACACATAATATTAATGAATTCGTTACATAACTTCCAGACGTAAAATACATGTTTTATTGCCGAATGAGGATTTTCAAAATTGGATTATGTCCCGTTTACCAACACAAATCTCAAATAAGTATAACTCAATGATACAAACTACATTACAAAAAAAGAAGAAAATTATGTTGTTTTGTTTTATGTATGGATAATGTTGATTACGCCCTAAACTTAATCAAAATGTGTATGTTTGTATATGATGACTCTTTGTATCAAGTTATGCATGCTTATACATGCCAGTATATAATATTTTCTCCCGGTACGTTGTATCCAACGGGTTTGCTATTTTCTTTTAGAGAAACAGATTCCACCATCAAATCTCGTGTAATACGATATTCATCCACTCTCGACAATCAAAATTTGGATATTTAAATCGCTCGGCGAGCTTCACGTTTTAAACTTGAAAATTTAAATGTCGCGAGTGGATAAATATCGTTCCCACATCTCTTCCAATGACAGTTTAGTTCGCACACGCAATGTCGAGTTCATTTCAAAACGCAAAGAAGACGATAACTTTCTAGCCTTTAAACGTCAATGCTCAGTTATGTTAGTTTGCCAACCATATTCATGCTAAAAGCATACACAAACTATATGGTGAATATATAAATTAGGAGACACCAATTTTAAATCAAAGCGCGAAAGCGCTGTAAAGGCAGTTAATTACAGATTGTGTGTATTTGTAGTCCAGTTATATCATTATCTTCCATAGAACAGAGGTGGTTTGTAGTATTTAAGATTTAGAGTTCTCTTGTACCTAGTTCACCTATATCTATAGTCTACTGTTTACAGTATATTTTCTGTACCTCGCCATGAAATGCATTTTTAAGACATAAGAACTTTTCCTTTTTAATGTAAATAAAACTATTTTTAATAATGGATTATATACACATATTCAATTACTCCTATCCTATGAAAAATAATTTTCAAAGATTGACTAGTCTCCGAACTGTGTGTATTGCTAGAACATCAAGTAACATAATGGTAAATGTACATAGTAACATATCAACTCTTTTGAAGACAGAACTTTTTTTAAATTCTCCCTCCAAGCAGAGTTATTTTTCAGTATAAACATGATACAGTAATCTACCGGTATTAATAACCTAGAGACTCTCAAGAGCCTGTGTCGCTCATCTTGGACGGTCTATGTGCATATTAAACAATGGACACATATAAAATGACATAATTGTTTTTTTGGTGATGGGGATGTGTTTTTAGATCTTTCTTTACTGAACATTCTTGGTGCTACAATTATCTCTATCTATAATAAACATGGCCCAGTATTTACAATTGAAAATATTCTTAAAAAAAAAAAAAAAATACAAAAAATTATGAAAATTGTTAAAAATTGACTATAAAGGGCAATAACTCTTGAAGGGGTCAACTTCCAATTTTGGGCATGTTGACTTATTTGTAGATCTTACTTTGCAGAACATTATTGCTGTTTACAGTTTATCTCTATCTATAATAATATTTAAGATAATAACCAAACTCTGCTAAATTTCCTTCAAATTACTAATTTGGGGGCAGCAATCCATCAACGGGTTGTCAGATTTGTCTGAAAATTCCTGGGCAGATAGATCTTTACTGAAGAGACAATTTCACCCTATGTCAGATTTGCTCTAAATGCTTTGGTTTCAGAGTTATAAGCCAAAATCTACATTTTACACGTATGTTCTATTTTAAGCCATGGTGGCCATCTCGGTTGGTTGACCGGGTCAAACCACACATTTTTTAAATTAGATACCGCAATGATGATTTTGGCTAAGATTGGTTAAATTTGGCACAGTAGTTTAAGAGAATATTTTTTGTAAAAGTTTATGGACAACGAAACCAAGTGATGAGTCAGGTCAGGTGAGCTAAAAAAGAGTTTTTAATCAAGGTAACAATGACATCTGGTGGCCATAACAGCTGTCTTATTAGCATTTTAACCACTTCCCGTATCTGCTTTTAAGACAATAGAAGAAAATTATTCAATGCAAAAACAAAACTTACTTGTAAATATGAAATTCTCTTTACAGTATGAGTTTTTCTCATTGTTGGATATTGTACAGTAGTACCTGTAACTGCTTATACCCATTTCTTATTCCCCTTAGTTTGATAAACTCACAGAATATCATATATTTACATTGTGCCACATCTTCTTATTTTCATATGCATTCCAATAACATGAACAATTGTAATTCAAATCTATATATCAAAGCAAAATGAATTTCACTACTTTCATTCATGCATCCTTTGGCAAAATACAAGTTCTAAAATTACACAATATATGTTTATTTATAATATAAAAATATAATTTAGTTTTCGACTCTTAACAGGTATAAAAAATGCACATCTGTGTCATGATTTGTGAAATCTGTGCTGAAAACATAGGCATTGATGGTGTTTGGGTAATTCCATCTGTGAAGCTCAACATAAGCTCGTCAGTTGGTGGTTATAAATCTTTCCTGCAGGATGAATGTCTGTTCATGAAAACCCAATTTCACAAATCAAAACTTTTCCTAGATTTCTCCTACAATATTCATCCAGTTTAGTTCTTTTGGTTTAACGGGACACCGTCCTGATTTTTATTTTGAAAACCATTCAGTCTCTTGCTTACAAATGGTCACGCGGCATGAACATAGGATTGGAATGGCAGTAGACAAGTCTCTTTAAAGTGGGTTTGTGCCCTGAAAAAAGTTTGATAACATTAGCTTTTTTGAAACTTGTGAAAGACTTGTGCAACACACATACCTAAATAACTATAACATAGGTGGAGAGCATCATTCATGTCAATGTTTTGTTCCTGTTTACATTGTCATTGATACTTTTCAAGAAAGAGGCATAGCTCATGAATTCTTGTCATTACAACCTAAATTAACATATAATTACTGCTAAAATAATTATCAGTATAATATATCTCTTGTAGAAAAACCATACAATTGTAGTATTAACCAAAAAATGTCAAACAGATGATATTGAATCGTAATCCCAAAAATTATGACGTTGTGAATTCATCCCCCCTTTTTATTCTAAAACGATAATTGCGGTTGCAAACATACTTTGGGTTACTTGCATGGCGATTATATAAATAACAGTATATATTTCTTAAAGAAAATAAAGTTTTACCATGAATAGTTTCCTAAACGTAGTCGTTTTCAGTTAAATGTGCCTTGCAAACAACAGCTGATTGATATGGGTACGATTGCATCGCACGTGACAATCTACGTTTGAGCCATGGCGTTGATCCAACTTTTCCTTCTTATTATAAAGTCATTTAGATGCATGTCCTCCTCTTAAATGACACTCAGGTACACACCAACAAGGACTAGGCATCGTTAATAGTGTGTGGTTGTTTTGCAGTGCAAAAACGGAAGTAAAGGACGAAACTGACTGGTCTCACTAATAAAAGACAAGAAGAATTTTAGAGACAAACAGCGACAAGAAGATGAATTTGTGACGAAGCGACAATAACTAAAAAGGGACAAGCGAATCGTAATTCTCTCACGAGGCTATTCTCATTTGATGTAATAGGGTGAAGTTACACCTATCAAATATGTCCCTATGAAAAAAAAAAGAATTTCACTGTTAGAAAGGAAATGATATTGCATGGTTTTGATTCAATAAATTCTTTAAAAGGAAATTGGATTTTTTTTGTTTTGATGGCCAATTTTTAGCGTGTGCATAAAACATATTTTTTTATATCTAATAAAAACAAGACAATCCCTTTCTTCTTAATAAAAACATATTTTTATCTATCAATGTACAGTAATATAAAAAAAAAATTATAACCGCCCCTATAATAAAAAAATGCATGTTTTTTTAATATCTATTGGGAATAAGTTGTTGCAATGACATTTTTTTTATTTAAGTATTGTCGCTATATAGTCTTCTTGACGCTTCTTCTCGCTAAATTAATTTTATTGTCGCGTCTTATCAATGTTTGACGCTTCTTGTCTTTAATTAGTGGAACCCTATTCAGGAACGATAATTTCATACTTTACATAACTGAGACAGAAATAACTATTATGTCATACGGCTTCACGTACAGAAATACTTTAAATTGTATATTATGCAATATAATTCACGGTCAGTCGACTTTTAATTGTAATATCATGTTATATCAACGAGTGATATGATTTTAAAATATCTTTAGATCGCAAATAGTACTCGAAATTGAACGGACCTATTTCCACACGGAATTCAAATAATGATAGTTTGTAATCAGATTGACTGCTTATAATGCAAAAGACACATTGATAAACAGATTTCTAAAACGAACAATAGACACTGATCGTTTCTTTATTTACCAATGTAAATGAAGGGAACAAAAACCATTTCATACCACTAAAAGTAGAGGAGAAATTTAAACATTTCCGGATCTATTTCTTTCAAAATGACCCCAAGCAAAGATTTGCGTAAGGAAATATGAACCTCATGACTTGAAAGTCAGGTCTTAAAGCACTGCCTTTAAAAAATCTTTGCATATTTTATGTTTCTGTTTTTTTATTTTGAAGAACCAATTTTTAAAAAAAGAAGGTACATAAAGTTGAGAATGGAAATGGGAATATGTCAAAGAGACAACAACTCGACTACTATTTTTTATATAGATCAGACCGTTGGTTTCCCCGTTGAATGGTTTTACATTACTAATTTTTGGGGCCCTTTATGGCTTGCTGTGCGGTGTGAGCCAATGCTCCGTGTTGAAGGCCGTACCTTGAGCTTTACTAGTTTACTTTTATAAATTTTTATTTGGATGAAGAGTTGTCTCATTGACACTCATACCAAATCTTCCTATATCTACATAAGAGACTAACAAAGGGTAGAGGCTTCTGACTTGGGAGAGCTTCAAAACTGTGGAGAGGGATAAATATAAGTTGCAATAACTTGTTTCCCAATCCATTATAAATAAATATATTTAAACAACTAAACTTCAAAAATAATGTGGGTTTAAACATGTGTTGTGATATCTTACCCTTTAAAGATGATATTATTGTATCATTTAGAAGTTCACATACT
This sequence comes from Mytilus trossulus, assembly GCF_036588685.1. NCBI lineage: Eukaryota > Metazoa > Mollusca > Bivalvia > Mytilida > Mytilidae > Mytilus > Mytilus trossulus. The sequence goes on along the minus strand of NC_086379.1, from coordinate 30,217,862 downwards.
TGAAAGCAATAAGTAGTATTTCTATTGTTTGAAGATGTTTCTCGTATTCCAAGGATGTATCAAATTATAAAATTTCACTTGAAATCTATAAATACATACCGTGGGCTTGAATTTCCTCTATAAACACTTAACTGTGAGGATTTTCTTGTTACGTAAATAAATCTTATTTTAAGCAATATGACTGAACCTTGATACTTGATTTCAAACAGAAAAGGGAAAATAAGATAAATGGAAACTAAAATGCTTTATACAATTGAGGACAAATTCTACGAATAATATAATTTGAAGTATTGTTTTAAAAAGAGTACTTATCAAAATCGGAAGAGACACAATGACATCCTACTTTGCAGGTGCTCTGTACCTTGTCAGAATATGACAGTTTGTATCTATTCGTGTTATTTGTTTGAGCGTTTGATTTTACCATTTTATAAGGGACTTTCCGTTTTGAATTTTCCTCGGAGTTCAATATTTTTGTGATTTTACTTTTTAAATCCTTTTTAATTATTTTTTAATCATTGGATTCTCCTTTTTGTTTAGACTTATGCAGCTTATATTTTTGAATATAGCAAAAAGAGCAAACAAAATTAAATTCTTGAAATAGTATGACTACAGTTACATGTATATGGCGGATGAAAAGAGTATATCTTTCCAGTGAGCTGTATCCATCTAAAATGCGTGGCTATGCTTGTGAGGTTAAAGAAATTAACTTTTTTTTCAATATGACAAGAAAACCCTTCAAACCGTCTTTTGTTGATGTAAAGTTTCTGTAATGATAGTTATTACATTGACCCTTTAATTAAATGAGAGAAATTATGCACTTTTTAGTAACGTTTATGTTTCCTTCTGTTGTATGGTATCCATTTTCTAGGTGTTTATTTGCTTATAATTACATTAGATGCATGTTTCATTATAATTCTTTATTCTGATTGGATAACTGCACACCACGTGTTATTCTTTAAGCAATTGCATCACTCAATAAATCTTTTCGTTCATGATAACACGTGGTCCTACAATAAAGTACACAGGTGAATTAAATAAAAGAATTATAAAATTCGTGTTTTTCATGATCATAGCTAAAAATGTAATTCTAAGTATTAAATGCTTCTTTTTGTAACTTTATAGGGTTGTAAAAGCGTTGACCGTGCGCACATTTTTAGAATTAAGCGCTTCCGCGCTTCATACAAAATGTACTTCGGTCAACGCTTTTACGACCCAATGAAGTAACAAAAAGAAGCATTCAATTCTTAAGTGAAATTGAGGAAGTTAAAGCCATTATTTATATGCATAGTTTCTGTACTGATTAACCCTTCGATTTAAGGTTTATGTACCCTTCTGTAGCCATTTTTGTACGAACTTTTCAAACTTCAATTGTTTCAAAACTGCAGATATAATGAAGAATAGAGATAGGCCATTTAGAACTTATTCCAAGGGACAACCTGATGCAAAGCATTATTTTTTACTGTTCCATTGCATTTAATAGAAAAAGAGGACTTTGTGGCAAATAAATCAATATTTTCATAGAAAATCCACAGCCTTTATCCTGGTACTCTCATATTTGGCAATTTGATGACTAGTAGATATAAGATTGTTGCATGTAGTGCTATCATTGATTTCCTTAAAACACGTTTATAAATGTAGTTATTGGTTAAAACAAACATAAATATGGCCAAAATCAAGTACACCTTTTTGGGTGCGCTCAACTTTAGTGACTCAGCACGAAGTGTTTTGGAATTTACAGGTTGTTTAGAACTTTTTGTAAAAAATAAACACTAGCACATCATATAAAATTTTATAACAAATATCTCTGTATTAAAGGCTGTGGATTTTCTATAAAAATCTTGATTTATTTGCCACAAAGTCCTCTTTTTCTATCAAATGCGATGAAACTGTAAAAAATAGTGCTTTGCGTCCAGTTTCCCCTTGGAATATGTACTAAATGGCCTATCTCTATTATTCATTATATCTGTAGTTTTGATACAATTAAGGTTTGAAAAATTCGTACAAAAATGGTTACAGAAGGGTACATAAACCTTAAAGAGAGAAAGTATGTACTTTCGTGTAACGATGACGTCTCCTACTATTGGAAATATTCAAACCTATTTTTGAATGATATTCAGATCATAAAATCAATAACTGAATTATATTGTATAGTAGATAATAATATTATAGCTATATTATATTAAAACGGAAATGCAAAATGTAACAAATTATTCAACTTATGGGACTATTTCGTAGGTAATTAAGTAAAAGCAACACAAGTACACAAAAAAAGTAGTCGGAAAAAAGGATGACGAATAAAATGAAGTTTTTGTTTACGTTTAATTTTCAATAACTATATTATCTTTTAATAAAAAAAAAATGAACTCGTGTCCACATTACCATGAAAATGTCACACGAAAAGTACTAAACTATTGATTTAAATGGATCAAATGGCCCTTCAAAATAATATTGACATACAATTGTACACTCCATTTAACAATTAAGCTATACCATGCATATAAAAAAAGTATAAAATTGTTTATATAAAATCATATATCGTCCCGCTACTGTGTTAGTGTATCGAACTACTCAAACATTTCCTTAATCTGACAACTAAGGGCATCAGATAAAGTTTAAAGGGAGTTAACTATTGGCGCGACATAAAACATTTAAATTCCCGCAAAACATCACTTTTTCGGAACATAATGCGTGTAATTTTCCGTAATTAGAAACGTGATGTGAATTTTTGATGCTCCAGTTTCTGTTTCTCCCGCCTGCTAACTTCTTCACCATTATATAAGTGCATTTGATTCTGACAGGATAACAGTCTAATAAAACCATAAGAAATAAAACACATAACTGTTTCTGTGAGATCTTCAACAAAATATCGTATAGTTAGCAATCTCAAGATGACTGACCCTTTTTGTGTTAATAATATAATGCATGCCAATTATCATTTTTGATGAGGAAGGCGCTACTTTAAATGCTAGCTTAATACCAAGACTATGTTCTATAAATTGATTAATTGTTGGTTGCTAAACGTCCAGTGGCAAATATTTCATGCAAAAATTCTGACGGGACGTATTATGGTGGACAAATTTAGGCATCCGTCTCTCCGTCGTAAACATGGTACAGCATATTATTCTAATGTCATGGTTGTTTTTTTTTCATGATGGTCAAACGATCTGTATTCTTTTTGGTGAACTTTTTGAGTAACTAAACCTGGGTGGGTTTTTTTCACAGTCCGCGCTGTATCTTTTAAAGGATAGTTGATATGCACTCGTTTTCGAACGTGTCCATACGATATCAGTTTAATAGAAATTTGAAAAAAATTGTACACTTGAAAAATCTAATTAACCATAAGGACTGTATGGACAGACAGAGTAATGAACGTGCGATATTTTATGTACCCCGCAATGCGTCTCGCCTTGGTAAAAAAAATTTGTATACATGTACATGTACAAGACATTTAAGAAACACTTTATTTCCATACTTTTTGGATTAAAAAAATATCACTTTGAGCATCTGGTCCTCAAGGTCAAGCAAGGCTTGAACAATTGTATATTCATTCGTTTAGGGATTATTTTTTCTACTTATTCTCACTTATCACAGCTTCAAATTGAACCCGATCTTAATAATTTATGACGAAGAATATATGCTCCAAAACTTTTATAACATTGCCTACCCTTTTTACAAAATTGCTTAAATCACCAATTTTTCAGCCTCAATTTTCTCGAAAACGAGCACGGTGACCTATGTTTTATTTATTGTTTTATTTTATAACCCGCCAAGTCCTACAACATATTTCAAAACTATAAAAATGACATTATATCGAAAAACTGTATCGGATGCTCTTCAGTTTTAACACAATCGGTCAATTTGATTTCAAAACGCAAAACAACATGAAATCATATCTCGCCTTTAATCTACAATGTTCAATCATGTCAGTTTTAGTTGACACACCATATGTATGCTAAAGATTAAATCTACTGTATGGAGAATATATTAATTATAAGACGATCGTTTTCAATAGACGCTTACGTATTTTATAATGTATGTTTATTGTTTGAGAAAAAGAATTTTGTAGAATATAAGTTGATAAAGATGAGAACGGAAATGGGAATATGTCAAAGATACAACAACCCGAATAAAGAATAGATAACAGCCGAAGGCTTCTAATGGCTCGTCAATGCAGCGAGAAATTACCAAACCAGCAGATCGCAGCTGGCACTTAGATAAAAATGTGTTCTAGTTCAGTGAAAATACACGTTATACTAAACTCCTAATCATATAAATGAATACTTACAAGACTAACAAATGGGTGAGGCTCCTGACTAAGGGGAGCTTCAAAAATGTGGAGAGAGATTAATGCAAGTTGCAATAACTTGTTTCCTAGTCCACTATAAATAAATAGGTTTAAACTAACATACAAAAATGCTGTGGGTTCAAACGTATTTTATGAGATATCAACTCCCCCTAACAGATGATATTATTGTACCATTAAAAAGTTCACATACTTGAAAAGCAACAAATGGTATATCTATCGTTTGACGATGTTATCGTATTCCAAGGATGTAACAAGTTATAAAATTCATCTTGAAACCTATAAATACTTACCGTGGGTTGTTATTACTAACCTCTGCACTTAGCTGTGAGGATTTTCTTGTTACGTAAATAAAACTAATTTTAAGCAATATGACTGGACCTTGATACTTGATTTAAAACAGAAAAATGATAATAAGATAAACGGAAATTCAAATGCTTTATACAATTGAGGACAAATTCTACAATCAATATAATTTGAAGTATTCTTTTTGAAAAAGCACTTAAAATCATGAGAGACACATTGAGATCTAACATAGCAGGCACTCAAACTTGAAAATAATTCACCGTTATCTTTTTTTTTATGTCATTGAATTCGCCTTTTTGTTAAGACTCGTGTAGCTTATATGTTTCTTGTATATCTGATAGAGCAAAGCAACTTAAGTACAACCGATACAAAAGGTGTATCTTTCCAGTAAACCGTATCCATTTTATATGCTTGTGAAATTGAAAAAAGTAAATCTTATTTAATATGACAAGAAAACCCTTCAAATCATCCTTTGTATATGCATAGTTTCTGTAATGATTGACCCTTAAATTTAAAGAGTGAAAGTATGTACTTTTTAGTAATGATGACGTTTAATTTCCTTCTATTGGAAATATTCAATAGATATAGGAGGATGTGGTGTGAGTGCCAATGAGACAACTCTCCATCCAAATACAAATTTATAAAAGTAAACCATCATATGTAAATGTACAGCCTTCAAAACGGAGCATTGGCTCACAACAAGCTATAAAGGGTCCCAAAATTACAAGTGTAAAACCATTCAAACGGGAAAACCTACGGTCTAATCTTTGAATGATATTTAGATCATAAAATCAGTAATTGAATTATATTTTAAAGTCGATGTCATTGTAAAGCTGATCACATTTTAAAAAACATTCTGACTTTTTCTTTTAACAAAAACAATGCACCATGGGTGAAGACATCCCATTATCCGTCACATATCATTCTGATCATGAGACGACAAGTTAAAAAAAAAACAAGTTGTAGTGCTACGAAAAAAGTAGAAAGTACTTTTCAAAGTATTTGATACATCTGATAATTAAAGTGGGATATGCTCCTCTTCTATTTCGAGTAAACAAAAATGTTAGAAAACAAATATGTTTCCTTTTCACGAATATCCAAGACAAGCAGTCGTGTAATAAAATTTTCTTAAATTTCTATAAAAAGTTCTTTGAGTATTTTCGGTTTTTTTTTTCAATAAGCCCATGAAATTCAGAGGATTGTTTTTAATTTTTTTTTATTATAAGATTTCTCCGCACAAACTTCCCATGCTTCTTCCTTGTCTTTTTATAGTGAAAATACACTACCGTCAATGTCAACACTATTAATTAGATTATTATATATTGCTATTTTGTTGTGTGTATTTCCTGTAGTATATATTTATATATATATTTTTCATTACACATGGTACATATCTATTGTTTGTTTATTGCATATGTTCTTCTTAATAATAATTATGTTTGTAAGCCACATGCCCTGCTGTGTTCCTAATTTGGTGAATGAAACTATTCTATTCTATTCTATATATAATCTTGAATAACATTGGACTTTCATTGTCCATTAACAATAACATGTCACGTAATCTGTAAATATCCTATGAAAATTGAAATGTCCTATTTAAATAGAAAACTACTTTCTAGATGTATATTTGTTTTCCTGAGTGTGAAGTGAATCTTCCTGTTTAAAGAAAAAATACTGAGTTAAGTTGTTCGAAGTGTCATTTGAATTTATATGTTTTGAAAATCAAAAAATATATGATTATCAGATCAAATTCTGAAGGGAAACGTGTACGTGATGGCAAAATCACATTCTGATCGTGATAGAAATAATCTTTGTTCACCAAAAACAGTTTTCGATGAAAGTCACACGTATGAGCCTTTAAAACCAATTCATTTGCCAATATCGAATGGCAGGTATGATACCTTGCAAAACGTTCAAAATGCTGGAAAAAATCATCAAAACAAACTCAGTGGAAACGGAGAACAAGGGGATTGTAACATGGAACACAATCAAACGTATGAAAGATTTACTTATCAACGTGGTATTAATCAAAATATTTACGATTCAACACATACAGACGCAGCATATGTATCTAAACATTTTGTGAATTCCGCGCCGAAATCGAGATTATGCTATAATCAAAACACTTATTGTTATGCTACCACAACAGATATTAAACAAGATGATCATTATAGCGAATTACAAAAACAGAATTCTCGTAGCTCTGACTTATATGAGATTACAGATGGAAAACAACTGAACTTAACTCAAAACACTTTACCAAATAAATTGTTACCTATCAGTGATAAAAGGCAAGCAACTTTCGCAAATCAGCGAGGAAAGAGATGTGCGTGTTTCGTTATTGGTTTCCTTTTGGGAGGTGCCATAGCTAGTGTGGCCGTTTTTATGTTCCTGAAAACCAATTCTAAAATTTCTAAAGATCTAGAAAAGTACAACATTCAGGCACAAGGTAGTTATTCTATTTGTTAATTACCACACAATATTTCACTTGAGGAAAAATAATTTCTCTCAAAAATATGTAAATTATCTTTAAGATAGGTGAGTGTCTTACTAAAAAAAATTAGAAATATGGTCCTTAATGCTCTTAGACTTCTAGTCAGTCATAAGATACATTATTTAGATGTATACCACCACATATGAACCTCCATTCATGACTTTAGGTTATTAAATAAGAAGCAAAGATTGATGGTATAATGAAAGATGAAAAACTCACCTAACATGAACTAATGTTCATAAAGAATTTTATATGTTATACTGATTTTGGTGATTGCTTTTATTTGATATAATCTATATTAGTCTTGCGCGCAATTTTTTTTTTCTTTCTAAGTGATAAAAGATGAGGGATCTTAATGTATGATCATGTTTAATCATGTCAAAACAAATAGTTTTATTTCTTTAATATTTTCGATAGAATCATTAAATAGATAAGCTCGTCATAGATTCTAGGCTAAACATCTTATATTATATATATGCATGTTTCGTCCATTAAAAGACACATCAGTGACGCGCTAAAAAAAGCAATGAAGAGGCAAAATAAAGTACGAGGTTCAGCATCGATGACCTGAAATTTAGGAAAGTTTTGCCAATTACAGCATAAGGTTATATATTCTTAGGTAGATAGTCTTAAGTAGTTCGAAAAATACGAGGTTTTGTCAACAGCTGATTTATATGGTACATTTGTTGATAGGATATGAAAAGTCAAAAACAATGTACACGAATCAATTGATGGAACTCATTGTTGATCACTGGAAAAGCCAACATCTACAATTATAGTGATCTTTAATATTTAATAGGTCTATATATGTATACTAGTATCCGTTTTTTTTTATGTGTCATAGGTTTTAAATAAAACAACTATTAAAAATTGAAATATATTTATTATAATATCTTGATTAAAATGTTCATTGTAATATTAATCAAATATAATTATATAGAATTCCTCTTTATATCATGAGAAACATGTTTAATTGTAGTGTTTGATAACATATCGGTATGCGAGTGGGAGACGTGGTCTTCCTGGTCAGAATGCAGTGTTTCATGTGGAAATGGTACACAATATAGAGAAAGACAACAAAATGGAACATGTAATGATAAAGTTAATAACAACACAAGAACATGCACTAATAACCCTTGCAAAGGTACATGTTAATAAGATTTATTTGATTATAAATACTATAAATTTAAAAGATATACATATAGCTATGAAAAACCTGAGTAAGAAGGGCAAGAACATAGATATAGAGAATCGTTCGGTGATTTATTACTATATACACTATCACGAAAAGCCGAACAGAAATATAGACTAGAACAGCAATTTGTTCGAACGGGCGTCACAAAAAGCTGCAACTCGTTATGACTCCTCCACATCCGTTGTGTATCTGATATAATGTTACAGATATAAATGTTTTTAAGAATGCTCAATAGATTTTGACAAAATATTCCAAAACAGTTGAATGACTTTTATGCATTTTTCGTTTCGTTCCATTTCAAAATTAAATTTTATACATTTTCAAGCAATAACGGAATGCTATCGTTTTGCATCCGTCAGCTTGCATCAACAGCTTCATTTTGAGGTAAAGAGGTTTGATCCTGGGAAGGGAAAACAAAGTCTGTAAATTTGTCTTTTTTATATTTTTCTTCCGTGTCCTTTCATATCAACCTACTTTTCTAGAAGTGAAGCAGATCAAACTCAGGTATTTATTGTAAAAGGAAAACGTGTCTGCTGACCGCTGATTTTGTGACGCCGACATGACAATAAATGATCCCAAAAAACAGTTTGGCCTTCGACAAAACCCTGCTGTATTTATATTTTGTCCATGATAATTACTCAAGATTTTGCTGTAGAAACAAATGCACGGTATAGTGGGTTTTTTTTCTGCGTCGATGCATTGTTATTTTTTATCGTGTGAATCTGTGACATCAAAGTTAATAAGAATCAACAGTGGTGGTTATTTTTTTCGAATTACTTTTTTCTCATTCAGTAAATTCACATATACATTTCTGATCTGAAACAACATCTGAAGAAGTTGTAAGGATGAAATGTTTTCATACTGTAGATTTTTTTTCGTGGGTACCAATTTTCGTGGCTTGAGGAAAACTTATATTTTAGTTGATATTTAATTTTGTTGTTTTGGCAATGTCTCCATACATTCCTTTAGACATTTCGTTTAATATTTAGATTCATGGTTCCCCTGTACCCACGAATATTAGTATCCAACAAATTTTAATAAGTCTACAGTACATTATCATAGAATTAAGGTCTTATACAAAATATTCTAATAATGAGATATGAATGTTCAAAAGATAATAACACTAATTTTAGTGTATATATTTTCTATCCTAGGTAGACGAATATTACTGGACATGACTTTCGACCCATCAACTCTAAATGCGAACCGATATTTATCAAGAGACAATACAATTCTGAGCAGCCAACGGTCAAGTCAAACACCCAAAGGGTCCCCTGGTAGTGGTGCACTACAAAGGTATAGTGGAGTAATTGCAGACCAGTGTTTTGGAAACGGAAGGAAAATTTATTACCGTGTATCATATAACTATACTTTGAAAACTGTTTTGTCGGCCACTAATCTTATTTTAGAAGTAGGTCTTTCACAGAGAGACGAGATTGATCGATCTGATTTTGTTGGAAATGTACAGCAAAAGGGTTGGTCATTTGCACTTGCTAGATGTGGATCTTCAAACAAAATTTGTTTGAGAGCAAAACATCTAAGAACACTTAAAACGAATGATGTTTTCAGTGGGAATAGTGTAGGGTTGCAGAGTAATGGTATTTTTGAGTTACTTATAGACAGGCAGAACAATAAGTTTTCTTTGAAAATTTCAAATTCACAACAAACTGTTATTTCGTTTGAAAACGTTTACTCGAACAAAGAACTTTGTCCAGTATTCGGAGTTCATAACATACCAAAAGTAAATGTTCTCCTCGGGATATTGGAGAGTAGAGATGTAACACAAGAACAGTTCGAATTTTAAACCGTTTTTTTAACCCTTGTTTACATAAAGGAAAGAGACAATAAATAAACGTAAACAGTAGATAAATGTATAGAACAATAGTTATATAGATTAGTAATTTTATGTATAGCATGTATACATAGATAGATAAATAAATTGATAGATTTATAGAAAGATAGAAATAGGTTAAGTTCATTTTCGATTTATGAATTTGACTTTCCCTCTGGTATCTTTCGTCCCTCTTTTAAACACATATAAAATATGTATTGTTTTAATTCTTGCCATTCATGTTTGATCATGGGCTTTGTGTATATGCTATTTTGTTTTTCTTTGTTTGCCATAGTGATAATATTAATGATAAAAACACAATGTTTGATTGTCGTATCTTTATTTCGGAGATTTTCACCTATTCCATGTATGTACATTTGTTTTGTTCATACATTGTTCTCAATACAATGGAATCGTATGCCACTGTCATACAAGCTAGGGGTTTTACTAGCAATAAAACTAGGTTTACGTCACTATTTTCTACATATGCAAATGTCTGTAATAAGTCAGGAATATGACGGTTGTTTTCCATTCGTTTGATGTGTTTGAGCTTCCAATTTAGCCACTTGATCAGAGACTTTCCATTTTACATTTCCTTTGAGTTCGTTTTATTTGTAATTTTACGTTTTGTACGCATAGACAGGGACATCCTTATTGATTACTCATTCCGAAAATTTACATATATTTTAATTGATGATCTTCATTTGTTCATATCAAAAGAAGAAATATCAAACTAATCAATGTTTCATCAAGTATCTTTTAACCAGCATCCCACAGATTCAAAATTCAAACTTAAAATTTATTGCAACAACTCAACAAACATAGATATAGGAAGATGTGGTATGAGTGCCAATGACATAAATCTCCTACAAAGAACAAAATGACGTCTTATTAGTTATAAAGGTAAAAGGATGTTGATTTAATACGCAAGACGCGCGTTTCGTCTACATAAATCTCATCAGTGAAGTTTAGATTAAAATAGTAATAAAGCCAAGTACAAATTTGGAGAAATTTGAAAACCAAAAATTCCAAAACGTTGTGCCAAATACGGCTAAGGTTTTGTATTCCTGGGATAAGAAAATCCTTGGTTTTTCGAACACTGCAAGGTGAAAAAACCGCATCGTCAGATACAAAATTAACAAATTTAAAACAAACTTTAATACTTACACCTAGATTCATGTATAAACAAATAAACGTTGAAAGAACATATGGATAAGCAGCAATGAATGACATACACTGATTGACACGCTCGTGTCTTGAGACATTCACATACAGAACAAATAAATCGCTTTAATGATTTTTTATACATTATTTTCAAAAGTAACAAAGTCTTCACATTCTGTTGCTTGCTCTTTTGGCTGTGACGTCGTTTGTTTTTCTTATACATTGATAAAGCAAGCACGATATTCAAACTTCATGATTCATTTCTGTATGACCAATTTTAAAATCACTCTATGGAGTAGAGTCTTGTCAATATTCATTATTATAGTGAAATATCATTTTATCAACACTACGGGTGCAAATTTGGAGCAAGATCTGCTTACCCTTCCGAAAAAAAAGTAAAATTACGAAAATACTGAACTGAGAGGAAAATCAATTCGGAAAGTCCTTAATCACATGGTAAAATCAAATAACAAAGCGCATAAAAAACGAATGGACAAGAACTGTCATATTCCTGACTTGGTACAGGCATTTTCAAATGTAGAAAACGGTGGATTACACCTGGTTTCAGAGTGCAAACCCTCTCACTTTAATGACAGTCTCATCAAATTCCGTTATATTTACAATGATGCGTTAACTAAACAGACACATCAAATAAAATAGTTAAACTATGGGTACATCAGTCATCATCGTACAACAATTTTAAAAGGAACTATTTAAAAGAGGCACCTGAGATCACCCCAAGTTTTAGGTAGGGTTCGTGTTGTTTAGTCTGTAGTTTTCTATGTTGTGTCTTCTGTAGTATTATTTGTCTGTTTGTCTACTTATTTTTAGCCATGGCGTTGTCAGTTTATTTTCTATCTATGAGTTTGACTCTCCCTCTGATATTTGTCGCCCCTATTTTATCATTCCGTAGTATTTTTGAAAGTTACATGTAGCTCAAACACAAACTAAAATTACTTCAACTGTGCTAAGTTTGCTGCACTAAATGTACATTCGACAATTAATTTCTCTTCAGTGCTGCTATTGGGTCAACATATTTAAAATCCAGATGTTCAGCTTCTAAACCATAAAGGACACAAAAATGTAGCCAGGGAATCAGAACGATGTATAGCAGGATTTATTCCTTATAGTAAAATAATTTAAAATATTTTATAGCATCTCATTTACGTAACAACTTATCAATATTTTCATAAAATTACGAAAGTACAAGCTATATTGTTGGGGAAAAGCTCTGAAACAGAGATGCTGGGATACTGAATACTCGCGAAGTTACACTTACAATCTGTATCATGGTATCTCTGTATCATGGTATCTCTGTATCATGGTATCTCTGTATCATGATATCTCTGTATCGTGGTATCTCTGTATCATGGTATCTCTGTATCATGGTATCTCTGTATCATGATATCTCTGTATCGTGGTATCTCTGTATCATGGTATCTCTGTATCATGGTATCTATCATTATTTAGAATTCTTACAAATTGTAACTGTTAATGATGTCTTAACACTGCATCCATAGGATATTAGATGAACCCATTTATATTTAGTCATAGATACATGATTTAATTCAGTGGTTGTCGTTTGTGTATGTATTACATGTTTGTTTTTCGTTTATTTTTATATAAATAAGGCCGTTAGTTTTCACGTTTGAATTGTTTTACATTGTCATAAGGGGGCCTTTTATAGCTGAACATGCGGTATGGGCTTTACTCATTGTTGAAGGCCGTACGTTGATCTATAGTTGTTAATGTCTGTGTCATTTTGGTCTTTTGTGGACAGTTGTCTATTTTGAAATCATACATTATCTTCTTTTTTATGATGTTTAATAAGTTCTGATCCCTCTTATTATGCATTTACCTTTCCCAAGTCATAAGTCTGTTATTAAGTGGTTGTTGTTTGCTATGAAACACGTTTGATTTTCGTTCATTATTTTACAAATACATTAAGCCGGTTTTTTTAAAAATTGTCATTTTAAGACTTTTACAGCTATACGTCATGGGCTGCGCTCATTGTTGAAGGCCGAAAGGTAACCAATAGTGGTTATTTGATCATTTGTATCTGAAATTATACTACTTCTTCTCTTTTATTATCATAAACATTCGTTTTAGCCCTAACTGAATTCTTTCAACATAGATTTAAGTTAATGGTTTATTTACGCGACATGATTATTAACGATGATTTAAACAATGAAAGTATTATCAAGCCCATGCTTTGTAGTTTTTTTTTTATTTTTATAAAATTTGTTGATACATTGTAAGTTTTAGTATGATATACATGTAAATCAAATATGAGAATTTCTGATCGATCAACATGAAGTTGCCAGCAAATCCCACTTTAAAAGTAGGCATACATGTATTTAAACACACAGTGTACTTTAACAAAATGTTCTAGACAATATATAGTATGAACATATATATTTTCTTGAAAACACTTACTACAAGTTTAAAGTAAAGTGGATGATAATTCTTTATACTTAAACAATAACTGGAAAAAGTCAATCCTATTTTAACCAGGCCATGTAAATCGTAAATTAATCAGTATTTTATTTTTAAGATTGATTTTGATATTGCTTATCATAGCTGCGAGTCATGCTGATGTATTCCTTGGAACTTTGTACTTTGTTAGACAAAATAATGGTTGAATGTTACTCTTAATATTTATTTGAACGTAATTTGAATGGTCGAATACATCGTACCTTATCATGTTCATAGAAACGTTAAAAGGTTTGGACGAATTGTTAAAGCAAAATAAAACAAAGATCATCACAACTCATATTTAAAAGTTTCCATGTTCGGTTAACGTGCAGTGCAAACTGAAATAATGTTCTATACAGTATAGTTACTTCCGATTCTCGACAAATCGGCTTATCTAAAAGACATGTAAACAGGCATTTTCTAGCTGTTTTGAAGACCAATAGGTGGCCTTCTGCTGTTTTCTGCTCTCTGGTTGGGTTTTTGTCTGTTTGACAGATGTCCTATATTTCCATTCTCAATTTTATGAATGAAATTTTGATATGCAGTCAAACCTGCTTGAGAGTCCACCTATTTTAAGCAAAAACCTGTGTTTAAAGACCAACAATTTAAGATCCCTCTGTTGTTCATTTTATATACATGGAACCTGTATTTGAGGACTACCTATCTTAATATACAACCTTTTTGCTCTCCCTTAAGTGCACGTGGTCTCTCAAAACAGGTATGCCCGATGCAATGTATGGCATATAATTCTCAAACACTGTTTCAAGAATGTTTAGTTCTATGTCCATTGTTTTGTGCTACTTTGCTTGTTAAGTAAATTAGGTCGGCCATTTGTCGTGACGTCACATTAGAAATGCTAACATTATTGTTGAGTCTACAAGTCATATTCAATGTTCAATTGTCGTTATATTATCAGGATTAACCGTGTATATGATGAAAGATAAATCCAGAAATGCATCTTCGACGCAAATTCCGTAGTAAGTGACGTTTACATTTTTAACATGTTTAATCTAAAAAATAGAATTTAACTTTCTCATTACTTCATTCATTAACAGTTTTATTTATTAAACAAACAGATTGCATATAATCTACTTAAAAGGATTTTATAATATACAATCAATGCCTTAAAATAAACATGGCAAAATGTGTAGCTCCAATAAGTTCTTTACGGACAGACACTCGTTTACTGTATATGCCGATTAATGTATTGATCATCGAAACATTCGCTTATTTCTTCAAAATTCATCGTTTCGTATTTTGAAGACTTAAACTGATTTTCTAATTCGCAGTTTCAGAATATAATGCATTCTTGGAAATATCTTCAAAAGTGTTAACCAAATCGTCTTGCTTACTTAAAGATGTCATAAACACTGGAAATTAAGTCAAGGGAGTTGTTTTCATTTCTGGGTACGAATGATAAATTTGCACATAGTCGTTTCGATTCTGAAACTTGTTTATTGCCTTTTGAAATATTTCATGTAAAGAGACCTTCATATTTATGTTTGAATAGAGAATGGGGTTCAAATCCTCTTTTTTAAATACCAAATATAGTATTAACCATATTAGGTACATGGTTGATTTAATTTCACATAGCTTTTCCGCAAAATGTGGGGCTCGTTTATAAAAGGGTAAAATTGCTTTGTGCAAACACCTTTAAACCTACATAAAGAGCTAGGTTCAGATTCAGTATACAACACAATATTAAATCAATGTCAAAAAAAGAAATGTTTTTAAACCAGCAAAAAGTAAACCTGGACCTAACTTACGTTTAAGTCTCATTTAAAGCAAATTATATTTTGTGTCATAGACTTAATATTGTATAATACATATATGAATTTATTTTTTAATGTCACATGATTCACATCAATTAAAAGTAACAATTAAAAATATGTACTTGATAAATTTACCAAGAAATTACGTTTAGAGGATAAATGCGTCATCTTCATGTTAAATTATCTGTAAAAAAAGACCCAAGGAAATTCCCATTTGACATTTAACCGACATTTACTTTATTTAAAGGAAAACTACCTTATCTGATCCTATGTTTTGTTACCGGTGTCGACATCTTGAGTAAATGTTGCTTTATGTATGAAATTTAAACAGTTGTTTATTAGTACAAAGTTAAAACTTTGATTAGAAGGGAAAATACACATCTATACTATGGCCAAATCATATTCTAACCGTGATGGAGATATTTCAGCCAAAACACTTTCTATTGAAAATCAAACGTATGAACCGTTGAGGCAGCAGCACTCGAAAACAAAAAAACTGCAGGTATGATACCTTGCAAAACATTCAAAATACAGAACACAATTATACAAACTCGATCAATAGAAACATAGAACAAGAGGATTGCAAGAAGGAACAGAATCAAACTTATCAAAGCTTGACCCTTGAATGTCGACTCACTCCGAACATTTATGATTCCACGAACTGTCATGACGACGTAGAATATGTGTTTGAAAATTGTTTTAATTCAGATCCAACATCAATAATCTACAATTACATTTCTTGTGATGCTAATCAAATTGCAGATGTTCAGCAAGATAATTATTATAGTGACTTGCAAACTCAGGCTTCTTATGATTCTAAATTATATGAGAATGTGGATGGAAAGCAACTGAATCTCACTCAGGGCATTTTATCCCCTAAAAATACCCCTAGAAGTAACATTGTTACAATTTTCGACAATCAGCGAAGACAATGGTTGGCATGTTTTTTCCTTGTTCTTCTTGTGGTAGGTGCCATCGTCGGAACCACTGCTTTTCTGTTGACGAAGACCAATACTGAAGAACCCGACAGGCAAAATATTACGGATCAAGGTATTTATAATACAAATGTCAACAACAAAAATATTCGTTGCATACTTGTTCAATTACTAGTAGTTAATGCTGAATTGAATTAAATTTTGTCATATCCAACATAAAGATCCAAGTTTGAACTTGAAGTGTTTTAGTTTGCCTAAAAAAATGGTAAATCACGTTAAAAGCAGTAAAGCCTATTTTATTTCACAAATGCATTCGAATATATTAATTTATAAAAATATGGAAAAAAAATACGACACAAATATTGAATAGGTCACTAGACAGTTTAATCACTGTGACTCGCTTTATTTGGGTTTGCCTTTTCTACTCTTTAAAGTGTTACTTCACAAGATAAAAGTCTGCAAGAATGTATGCCTCCCTACTCTGACACATTATTATGACTTCGACATGAATAAGTTTTTGATTTTACTCTGAAACGACTATGAGAAACATCAAATGCTATTTTATGTTGTTGTTTAACCTGGGTTGAGTTCAATATCGTAGCAGCTACGAAGGGGCTACGTAGCTTCTATCAATATCTTTGTAGCAGCTAGTCTATAGCTTCACGTTCAACAGTCAAAATCTACGTAGCACTACGTAGCTGCTACTATATTGAACGCAACCCTGGTCGATTATCTAACCACGCGGTCCCGGTCTCAATGTGATCACGTACCCGCTGGTGATCCATCCAGGGATTATAAAGATTATTCAAAATATATTTATTACCCAGAATTACATAATTTCTACGATACATTAATTTTTGGATATGGCTGTTTTTCTCTTTTGTTGAAAGCATACATCGTCATTTATTACTGTCAGTATTCTACTAGGAGATATTCGATCTGCTTCATTGTCATCATGGGCCATGGTTCATGAATAGCTGCGTTTTTACATGGGATCTGTAGAAAAGTCAAACATCTATCACAAGATATATGATATACTCTGACATCAGACATAAATGGGACAGGAAGATGAAATTAGGTTTTTCTTGACTTTCATAAACTTGTCAATTATATGATCGGAAATGACTTCAGGTCAAACTTAGTTATTAACATTTAATAGTTCTATTTGTGTGTTTCGAGTGAGGTAATATTTGTTCCAGACAAAGCTAGTGACATGTTCAAGACCAAATTTCAAAAAGACATTGTAGTGATATTTGAAAGACAATTCAATATCTTAATCTATCAAACAAGTTAAAAGTATGTACAACAAATGCGCGTTAGGTCAAAAGACCCATATATGACCCTGGAATTAAGCTAAGCAGGCCAAATGACGAACGAAATTAAAGAACAAATTATAACAACAAAAGTCTAGAATTTTGGACGATTGAAGACCGAAAGGTAGCCTTCGGCTGTTATCTACTCTTTTGTCGGGTTGTTGTTTCTTTGACATATCCCCCTTTCAATTCTCAATTTTATTAAATATGTTGTTAATGGTCAGCCCTTAAATTGTTTTATCGATAGTTATTATGCTAGAGATGGATTATTGAAACTTTGAAAAAGTGATTTTGAATGTCGCCTATCGATGCAACAATACATTAAAAAAAGTTACAATATGCTTGAGCAACATTGTTCAAAATGTTTGGGTTCTTGTAATCAAGAACACATTGGATATTTGTGATACTTTAAATTGATATCTCTGGAAATATTATTTTTCAAAATCTATATTATAAAACTTATGCACATGTAGTCGGAGGAAGGAACGCATTTCACTTATATCAAATACATTAGGGGAATAACTATCAAATGGAGTCTCCAGATAGCTTTGGTTAAAATTATAATCCTAATTCTAAAGATGAAACGAGCAATTTGGTTAAAGAAATTCGTCGTAATCTTTTATGGTTGCGAAGGGGTAGTCGCCACAAGAAATAACTCTTACAACGTAAAGTATTTGGTTACGCCTTTGTCAATTTTTAAAGCGTATAAACTATATGATATCATATTTTAAATATCTAAGCGAAATCTTTTGAAACATCAATACTAATTAAAAAAAAAAATAGGCGGAAGAAAAAAATATATACTCAAAACGAAATCAATACGTCTTTTCACGGAGGAAAGATGGAAAGACCTAATAATAATAATAATCAGAACAAAATCTAAAGGTCTTTCCACGAAAAGGTGGGGAGATCTTATTACATACTCTACTCAAGACTCGCGTGTCACAATTGGTTGTATGACTTACATATATCACTTCACTAAAGTTTTATTCCCTATATAACTATAAATGTATTACATTATATTCAATGTTACTCGTATCAACCGTACGTCAAATACACTGCCAGAACAATACTTTTGAATTGTGTATTAGGAGTAGACGAGCATGCACATCACAAAAAAAAAAAACGAATTTCAGTAAAGTTTCTTTACGTCAGAATCCTTTTTATAGCAACTACTGTTAATTTAAAGTAGAACGTAAATAATGCACGCAAATCCAAAATTTAATATAACAATATCATAAATAGCACTGGCAGTAGGCTCCTAATATATATTTATCAATTGATAGACTACTCTTATATAATACTAATTTCTAATTGTAGTGTTGAATAACACATCATCTATTATAAAGACCGATGTTTGGTTTTGATTAAGCAGTACTTTGAAACTTGTAAACTTAGACTTACACTTTTTGTTTGCATTATTATGCATAATTAATTTTTCAAATATAAACATATGACGTAAATTGAGGATCATAGGATTAATAATCTGCAACTGTTTGATATTTATTAACAGTTGTTCAAATAAATCGTACGGTATGGTATAGATATGAATCTTAAATTGGGTACATGGCCTACACATACATCTTCCATGAGGTATAAAACGGTATATATACATATCAATGTTCAATGGGATACGCAATGGTCAAAGTTCGAAATGCACAGGGAACTAAAATGTTTTTCCAGGGTACTACATAGGGGTATGAAACATTAAAGACGCGAAATGACTACAATTTACTCCAAATGTATGCGTGTAACCTATTTAAATGTACGTGTATACAAATGATGGTTCATATACTAATACAAACTTTCCTACTCCTTATCTTAGTGTTCAATAGACCACTAGTATGCGAATGGGACCAATGGTCATCCTGGACAGATTGCAAAAGTGTTTCCTGTGGAAATGGTACACAATATAGATCTAGACAACAACATAACAGAAAACAAACATGTTATGGAACAGCGGCTAGAGACACTCGAACATGCACTTCTAAACATTGCCAAGGTAATTGTAACATTTAACATGATAAAGTAATTTTATTATAAATAGTCTAAGGCGATTACATGTTTTTGGTCATCTACATATATTTTGAAAATGTTTATTTTCTGTTTACACGTCTGTAACGGAAGCTAATTCAAAATTTGTGGGTCTGTGATTTCAGTCGCAATATTAAGAAGCGAACGTTTGGAGGATTGTTTAATAAGCGAAATGTGAAGCCTAAATTACAAACTTAAAAGGAACGTTTCGAAGTTGCAGTAGCTCCATTACTGGGTATAACCGTGTTGTATTGTGTGCTTGGTCTACGTAGAAGATGGTCGAACTGTCGCACTTAACTGAGTATCCATCGATGTTCGGTTAACGCAATATACGACAGCACTATATGAAGGCCGAGCTTAAAGTAAAATACAGGCACTTCATAAATCAAATGGCATACCTATAGATTAGATTTTATTTTGTTTAAAGTGCAACCTGATACAATATACATAAAATTACAATTACATTTCAATACATTAGCAATAGTATACCATATCGGCCAGCCTTTAGAGGCTTATGAAGCACTAACAATATTCATACAAGATTATAAACATACAAAGAATATATATTAACTCGATTATTCATTCTGAGATCTGAGGTTGTTTTAAGTTTTTATAAAATTATTTCTCTCTTTTTTAGTGTTTGTTCTTTTACATCATTGCATAAGTGGTGGTTTTAATATGTTAATTGTGAAATTCTCATTTAAAATAGATCTGTAATAATATAAATATGTATAATTTGAAAACATTTTAAGCTGAAATTGCTTCCCTTAAAATCAAGAGCAAAAATAATTTAGATGATGAATTCAATTAAAGTATGCATATAAATTTTCGGTATGTGTTCAGTACTAGCTGCTGTTTGCACAAATTGTTTCGAATATCAAATCAATTTCAGAATATATCATAAATGAAAGGATAAAAAGTGGATGTTTTTCATATGAAAGTGTATGTAACATATCAATATGAGTTGCTTCCCTTAGCCACAGAGAAATGTTATTTTGATACATGTATATTGTCTTTTTTTTTTTTTATTGTTATGTTGCATTTTTCTGTCATCATCTGTGTATAATGTTTAAAATCAAATTAGTGATATAGAAAATAGCCCAGGAAATATCAAAATACAAAAGGTATATTTATCTTATAAATGCCAATCAACTTATATTATATAAATGCAAACTTATATTATATAAATCAGGAACATATAGATATACTGTTCCCAGGTTAGATATACTGTTCCCAGTATAAATACAGTAATACTTTTCTTATAAATGCTGTTTACAATATTTCTAAGTAATATGATACTTAAAATAGAAAAAATATAAATATAGCATGGCATTTCTACTAAGCTCATATATTATAAATTAATAGATGTCATCATTATGGCTATTTCACTACCTTTATATACCTATATATATATATATGTCGTGTACAAGTTGTAATTTTGTACAGGTTATAACATGTACACAAATATTGTACATGTTATAACTTGTATAATGCAAAAATACAAGTTATAACCTGTACAAAAGTACCTCATACATGTTTTAACCTGTACAAAATATTGCTTAAAAATGGGTTTAACTTGTACAAAATTTAAGATAAATCTTAATGAAGTAAATTATACATTTAAATTCACCAATGCATAAAAAGCAACAATAAATAGGCCAGAACGTGTCTTTTTCTGTAGAGGGCAATGCTCACAAAGTTTCAGAAATATATGTTTTATGACTTATGTTGGCAAAATGTGTTTTCATGTAATTGTATGTTTTATGCAGTCCATCATGGCTAAAACATATGTGACACTATTTACTAAAAGTTTGCATCCCATCAATGACAATTACATTAGATACTAGTAACTAAATTCTTCCAAAAAATTTAAGAAAGATGCCTTATAAATTTGGGTTATACTTCTCCCTCTTGTTTTATAGCATGCAACGACTAAAACAATGTCTTATATGCTTACTCTGTAAAAGCAAGAGAGAGCTAAAATAGTTTTTATTGGACCACGCTTCATTATCAATATCTTTTGATCTACTCTTCAACATTTTTGGCCTTCAGCATGACTTATGTAAATTTATAACTCATTTTTTTTTATAAACTATAAGATCATTGCATGAGGCGAATGTCATTTTGATGTTTTAAATATATATTCCTACTTTGAAAGCATGTATTTATGGCCTTTGGATGTTGTGTGCTCTGTGTGCGGGTTGTTGTCTTTTAAACACATACCCCATTTCCATTCCCAATTTTATTTGTAGAACCATCTATCCTGGCTATCCTGTTATGTATTTAAGTGTCAACTAGTATTTTACTATGCCTTTAAAATGGACACTCACAATTATAATTCATCAAATAAAGATATTTCCTTAGATAGTCATAAGAGGATCATAAAACATGTCCTAAGATATATCTTATGACAGGTCTTAGGAATGCTTCGTAATACCGACATTAACAATATCAAAAAAGGAAAAAAAAAACACTAACAAAGTTACATGATGGAATAATAAAAAGGTTATGAAAATATAATTGAGGTCAATAACATGTGTTGCAATCATAGAAACATAGCCTTATTTTTCGATTTTGTACAAGTTAAAACCATTTTTAAGCAATATTTTGTACAGGTTATAACATGTACGAGGTACTTTTGTACATGTTATAACTTGTATTTTTGCATTATACAAGTTATAACATGTACAATATTTTTGTACATGTTATAACCTGTACAAAATCGCAACTTGTACACGACATATATATGAGAACAAACCTAACAAATGGAGTTCCATAACATCTAACACCTTTCGGGCGGGAGGGGGGATGTAGTAATGCGAGTCAAAGGGCAATTGAGAAAGCTAAACATTATAGTTGACCGATGTTTAGCTTTGATTTTTTTTAATCAGCATCTTGCAATTTACATTTTTCAATTACAAAATTGCTTGGGCATTATTATGCATAATTATTTTTCCAATCTAAAAACATGAGGTAAAATAACCAACAAAGAACTAATAATCTGCAACCGGTTTTATTGTTATTAACAGTTGTTCATATAAATTTCCCATTAGATACTAATTGGTAAACATATAAGCTTAAGTCTCCTATGGGGCGCATGGCCTACACATAAATCATCCACGGGATATCAAATGATATGTAAAAATACATATTCCATGGGCTACATGTACAAAATGGTCAAAGTTCGAAATGCATAGAGGACTAAAATGTTTTCGAGGGTACAAAATGAGGGTATGAAATAGTAAGGATACGAAATGACTATAATTTATTCCAAACCGCTGTGTTTAACATATCTAAAAATAAGTGTTAAGAAATAATGAATCACAATAATAAAACTTTCCTACTCCTTATCTCAGTGTTCAATAAGCCACTAGTATGCGAGTGGGACCAATGGTCATATTGGACAGAATGCAGTGTTTCGTGTGGAAATGGTACACAATATAGATCAAGACGACAAAATGGAAGAGTACAAACATGTAATAATACATTTAGAAGGGAAACAAGAACATGCATCACTAAACATTGCGAAGGTAATTGTACATTCATAGATATAAGAAGATGTGGTGTGGGTGCTAATGAGACAACTCTCCATCCAAATAACAATTGAAAAAAGTAAACTATTGTAGGTCAATGTACGGCCTTCAATATATTGGCTTACACCGAACAACAAGCTATAAAGGGTCCCAAAATTACTAATGTAAAACCATTCAAACGGGAAAACCAACGGTCTTATCTATATACAAAAAAACGAAAAACGAGAAACACGTATTAATTACATAAACAAACGACACCTTCAGTACATCAGATTTCTGACTTAGGACAGGTGCAAACATTTGCAGCGCGATTGAACGTTTTAATGGTACCAAACCTTATCCCCTTTTCTGAAACATTAGCATAACATCAAATCATAGAAAAACACACGATAATACATGTTTTTGGTAGTATGCATATATTTTGGGAAATGTTTATTTTACATTTTATCCGTCTGTAACAAAAGCTAACTGTCATTTAATTTCTGAGTTCCGAAATTACTGTGTATGTAATTTCTTTCTTTTTTATCAATTATATAAACATCTGTATTTATCAAAATCATTTACAGAAAAAATATTATTTCCAACATATATGTCCTTCGACTCGTTTAAAAAGTTATATTCGGGTCATCTTGGTTTTCTTTCTTGGTAAATGTTTATTTTTAAATCAAGACCCACGCATAAATATTTTTTTTCCTCACAAATCCGACGCTTTGAACTGTTTTGTCCCTGCAATTTGTACTTAACTGAATTTTGTACGTTGCCATCAAAAAGATAATAAAGATGGTATCATCCTTAATGTCTCTGAGCATTTCGTACTACAAAAGTCATATTTTTTTCTATAAAGATTTGTAATTTACTCGTTAAACTTAATTACTTTTAAAGAACTATCATTGGAAAACCGGTTAGTAGATCACTTAACATCATCCGTTATATGTTTCCTATTTTATAAATGCAAATATAAATGTCTGTGTATAGTAAGTAAATGTTTAGGTTATATACATATAAAATTACTAAAAGATGATTTAATTTATGCAGTTTAACGAGATATAATCATCCAATAACTCCCTCTTGTCGTTTTGGCACCTTGTTGATTTGTCAAGTTGTTATTCGCTTCTTCTCCAATGAGTTCCCAAATTTTAAAGTCGATCTCGATTATTACAATATATTGGTCAGCTGTAAACAAAATGTTGAAAAACAATAAATTAACCAAAATTCCGAATTCCAAAGATAATAGATATCGGAAATCATATAATTATCATAGGAATGGAAAACAACTGTCATATTCCTGACTTATTACATAAAAATGATTCTGAATAAGTTTAATTTTATAATTTGTCGTTCTTGTATAATTTTTTTGAAATTGTAGGGAAATAAAACGTATGAAACCTATCAAACTTAATGATTTTGATGACCTTTCATTAATTATTATACTATAAAACACTATACATAAAGGTTTACGATATATTTGAATAATTTTTAATGTTTAATTTCTATCCTAGATAGAGGACGACCGATGGACATACGATTCGATCCTTCTACTCTAAATGCGAACCGGTATTTATCAAGGGACAACAGAATACTGAGCAACCAGTGGTCCATGCAAACACAAAAAAGTTCTCCTGGTAGAGGATCACTACAAATGTATAGTGGAGTCATTGCAGACCAGTGTTTTGGAAACGGAAAGAAAATATTTTACCGTGTTTCTTATGACTATCATCTTAAAACGGTGTTATCGGGCACTAATCTTATTTTAGAAGTAGGTCTTGCACAGCGTGACGAAGTTGATCAGGATGATTTTGTTGGACAAGAACAGAGATATGGCTGGTCATTTTCTCTTGCAAAATGTGGGTCGTCTAAGGAAGGTATTTGTTTCAGGTCAAAACATTTGGGAAATTTAACAACAAATGAATTTTTCAGTGAGAACAATGTGGGCTTGCAGAAAAATGGTATACTTGAAATACTTATAGACAGACAGCAGAATAAGTTTTCATTGAAAAATTCAAATACTCAAAAACCTGCTGTTTCTTTTGAAAATGTTGCCTCGAACAAAAACCTGTGTCCCGTATTCGGAGTTCATAATATACCAAAAGTTAACGTTAAACTCAAGATCATAGAAAGTAGGGATGTAACACATGAACAGTTCGAATTATAGATCTGAAAGAGTAGAGAGAGAGAGAAAGAAAGATTTTTTCATGAATTTTATACATCATATAGTTTCATTAGAATGAAAAAGATATTTCATATTGACTGTTGCAGTTTACAGGATGGTATCCTTAAATTGATTGAGAAGATATGGTATGATTGCCAACATGAAAACTTTCCATCAAAGTCACAATTTGATAAACATTACAATCACTGGTTAAAGTAAGGCATTCAACACGGCGCTTTGTCACACTCTGAACAGCAAGATATAAAGGACTCCCAAATTACCATTCAAACAGGAAATTTAACGGTCTTGTCTATATAAAAAAAAAAGCATGTTATATGAATAAAAACTAGAGGCTCTAGAGGCTCAGAAGAGAAGATTTTTGTAAAAGATTACAAAAATTTCAAAATAATTGATAAAATGGACTATAAAGGGCAATAACTCCTGAAGGGGTCAATTGAATTTTTTTGTCATTTGACTTATTTGTAGATATTACTTTGGTGAACCTTATTGCTGTTCGGCCAAAAATTCCCTTAAAATTACTTATTAAGGATTCGCAAAATTTTCTCTATCTATAACAATATTCAAAATAATAACCAAAAACGGCACAATTTCCTGAAAAATACCAATTTAGGGGCAGCAACCAAAAAACGGGTTCTCAAATTCATCTAAAATCTTCAGAGCAGATAGATCTTGAACTGATAAACAATTTACCCTGTTAGATTTGCTCTAAATGCTTTAGTTTTAGAGATATAAGCCAAAATCTACATTTTTACCCCTATGTTCTATTTTTAGCCGTAGCGGCAATCTTAATTGGCTGGCCGGGTCACCGGACACATTATTTTTAAACTAGATACCCCAATGGTGATTGTGATCAAGTTTAGTTTAATTTGGGTCAGTAGTTTCAGAGGAGAAGACTGTTGTAAAAGTAAACGACGACGGACGACGACGACGACGCCGGACGCAATGTGACGAGAAAAGCTCACTTGGCCCTAAAAAGGAAATTATCAAATAAATTATTAGAATTACAAAACAAAGACTGATCAACACAAGTCATTTTAAGAAATGCATGTCTAAGAATATTAATGGAGCTCCGTAATGGAAATAAAACAGTACTGTTTTTCTAGGGCAGATGTCATGTTTTTAATACAGTACGTCTCATTTGATAATGAGCCAATCGAGGATATTGGGGTTTCTAAATTGACAAATCATAGATACCAGGATTAAAATCGTGTACAACAGTCTGATTAAATAAATATCCTGTGTCTAGGTTACGCTTACGAGGTTCTCACAGCACACTGTTTTACTGTCTGTTCTGGTTATTATAACATCATCCATTGAAAATGCAGCCTTTAAAAAAAAATGATGCATATGTTTTGTTTATAACAAAATGGATAGTTTTCATTTTTATACTTATGTACATATACATCTTTAATTTGTCCACATTTGGAAGAAGTTTACTTTTTTAATCGCTTCCAGGGAGCAATTCGCCGACAAATCCGTATGCAAAGTTACCTTAGCGTGGCCCCTCTCGTAAAATCCGGTGATCGTAATACTCATTGATCTGTCACTGAAATAAACTATTATATAATTGCACATGTTAAACACGTGCTCAATATACATGCTTCTTTGTTGATTGTTTACTATACAGTAAGGTGACAGAGAGAGAGAAAAAAACTAACGACGATTATACGATATGTTTGCGTAAAATATGATAAAATCGTGCACAGAAGACTTAGTTGATTATATCGTGTAATGGTGCATTGGTTCAGTATTGGTTTAGTAACTATAAAAGAGTAGCGAAAGATACCAGAGGAACAGTCAAACTCATAAATCAAAAATAAACTGATAACGCCATTGGCTCAAAATGAAAAAAAGACAAACAGACAATTAAAAGTACACAAGAAACAAAATAGAAAACTAAAACTGAACAACACGAACCCCACTTGAAACTGGGGGTGATCGCAGGTTCTTCGGAAGGGTAAGAAGATCCTGCTTCACATGTGACACCGTCGTGTTGGTCATATTATTACAAACCCGGTAAATAGTCTTGTGCTGTAGTTACGACGTAAGAAATATATCCGATATCATCAGCGAAACGGCTATTCCATAACGGTCAACCAACTTGTGATAGCGTCCTTAATATTTATAAGGGGATGATTCCAACGTCATCATTTATTTAGTAAGTGCATCGCCTTTCATTTCATCATGCTCATAAATGCTCTTTAATTTTGTTTTCTAAATTGACTTGAAAACTTTCTTCAAGTTTCAATAATGAGTCTATCTTAGACGAAACGTCAGGTGTAGACAATAACACTTGACACATCTGATGTAAAAGTGATGTAAGAAATATAGTTAAGGCGGCATAACTCAAATGTTCTCATCTGCTATTTGTATTAAATGAAACAAAAATACGAAAGAAGATTTGTATTCAGTGTTACACGATAAAGAAAGTATATTTGAACTGTATATATGAAAAATATGTTAAGAGCTTTATGATTTTCATGTTAAAAATGTGTTTTGTGTTTTGTTTGTTTGTTTGTGTTTTTTTTTATATTTTGTTTGATGTTTTTCTCTTTTGGTAAATCATGTAAACCAATACTTGTTATTAATGAAAATTCCCTGAAATTTAAATGTTTTGACGGATGGTACCTCTCGGAAACTTACTTCTTTCAGCAACGCTGCCAGCCCATGTAGTAAAAAAATTATGATTTAATCTGTTGAATTTTTTATTTGACTATTATCGAAGAAACTTTTATGAATGCATATTCTCTGACTTTACATATTTTTGTGTAAATATGTGTCATCTAATAATACGATTTGTTAGAGAGAGCTGCCATAGTTTCCCCAAAAAAGACATATTGCATATAAAAACTTAAACTCGAAATAATTTAAAATTGAGGATACAAATAAATCCATATCTCTCAGACTTTTATACACAGAAAAGTATTTTTTTTCTAAAAAGTAGGACACCTGCTTGGTAGAATAACTGTATTTGTGCAGACCTTAACTTTCAATATCAAAACATTTTTTTTCATTTGCTTTTGTTTTCTATCTCTGTTTGTTTTATGACAAGTGTACTGGGATCTACCTTATTATACTACTTATACATGAACAGGTCCTTCTAATGGTTCCATCTTTGTCACAGCAATTTTCCTTTTGATTCATTATCTTTTACCCGAATTCAAATATTGACAAATATTTGAAAATTAGAGAAATTATTCGGGGGCTAATTTGACTTCCATTCTAGATTAAAAATGCATATGTTCTACATGTAGCAAAATGATAATTTAAGTGTATATCGTGTATATTGTCTTTCGTCACTTTCTATGGTGTTTTGGGTAATACAAATATATATTATCTTATCTTTTGAAAAAGAGATTTTTTAGTTAGCTTAATGTTGATTGATTTATGATTGAAAGTCGACATGAAAATTAACATTACCAGTTACCCAATGTAAATATGGGAAAATTCAGGTTAGTCCTTTCGGATAGACATGAGCACCTGGTAATCCTTTAACATACCAAATATAGTTATCCAATTTGTTTTGTATCAGAGAAACAGTCATAACCAAGAAAACTAAACTTTGACAAATAGTATGTGTGCTTTTGATATTATTGTGTCCTTCTGCATTTGAATTTGTTCGGGGGAAAGAACATTTCCGAAAGGCAACTTTTAATCCCGCGAGAATGTAACTATTTATAGCAATAGTTAAAAATATTTACATAACATTGGAGAGAGATCTTTGATATTTTATAATTGACACATACACATACGATGTGCAGTCATTGATTCTCACTACAACACCAACTAATCTCTCTCCAATCTCATGTATTTATGTTTTAATATTGTTAATAATAGTGTCAGTTTTGTACGGGAAAACAACTTAAGGCATGTCAAATAAGGCCCCTTTCTATATAAAACAAAGGAGCCAATCGAAATTAAAAACGTATAAAAATCATCTAGATCTCGATAGGGCAAACAGGTTTTGAAAACTAACTGAACTAGCCTTACTGAAAGCTTATGAGGAGTACCCTTTCCGACCTTGGGAGATGTTATTTTTCTTTCTTTCTTCTCTCATATAGATTCTTTAACTTGAAACAATGTTGATTTATTTTTTCCAATGGATGGGTAATTGCCACATATACTTGGAGTACACCACACAGTTCACGATAGTTAATTTATTGTTCAAATAAGTTATATCCTTGTTAAAAGCGACAAATGCATTGACCAATGAATTAACCCAGTTTAAACATGTACGAGAATTTAAACAATCGTTATTTCTTTAAAAAAAAAGACGTAACCAACTATACACGATACAGAAATGAGTTTCCGTTGTGGTAAACAAAAACTTAAGTCTATATGCATGTACATGTAGAAAACGTACATTTAGGAGACGTACTGCAAATGTATATTTGATATAAACTGTCAAATTTACTGAAAACAAAAAGGTCAGCAGTATAGAATGGCTGCTTTGGGGTCACCTATAAATGCATCAAACTGTATACAGACGTATGAGAGATTGGAAGTTGGAAGTAAAACGGACTTTAGCCGCAGTTATGATACTTTACAAAATGCTCAGATCATAGATATCTCTAAGGGAATAAGCGAATATAGCAAGGTAATTGAAGATATTCCAGGTTATGAAACGTTAATTAGTGAACGTGAACAAGACAAGTCATATGATATCTTGAAAAAATCACAAATTGGAGACAATTCCCAAACACAAAGCGGTGAAAGCATAGCACGTAGACAAGAAGAACCTATTTTAGAAATAAACACAATATGTATTGGCCATGAGTCAAATAAGTCGAACCATTCTTATGGAAGGCATTTATATGACATGGAAAATATTGATGTTGAACAAGAACGAAGTTATGCGTATGCTTCATTTCCAAGTAACTCTCAAAATAAGAAAGAAAAGAATGATAAAACTGAAAAATATCCGACTAGAAAGGAAATTGCATCTTTTCTGATAGGCTTTGTGCTTGGTGGTGTAATGCTGGCAATAATAGTATTTGCTGCACTCAGAAATCAAAATCAAGATGAAGATAATAAATGTAATGGGAACAGTATATTTCCAGGCAATCATGGTAAAGTATATTAATATCAATATTTATCTTACCTACTGTACATTTCCAGGAATATGATCGGTCTAAAGCTACCGCGTGGAGACCTGTATATTCCATATTAGGTTAGTAGGCGAGGCTTTATTCATTACACAGTTAGTAGTGGTTTTACGTTTATCTAATAAAACAACTAGGTGTTGAGGCAAAATCGGAAAGGTTTCAACAGACTATAATAACATCATGAACATGATGAACGATTGAAATATATTTTTAAATAGATATAGGAAGATGTGGTGTGAGTGCCATGAGGCAACTCTCCATCCAAGTCACAATTATAAAAGTAAACCATTATAGGTCAAGATACGGTCTTCAACACGGAGCATTGGCTCACACTGAACAGCAAGCTATAAAGGGCCAAAAATTTTAAACTAGTGTAAAACCATTCAATCGGGAAAAACCAACGGTCTAATCTATATAAAAAACTAAAAACGAGAAACACTTACGAACCACATAAACAAACGACAACTACTGAACATCAGATTTCTGACGTAGGACAGGTGCAAACAATTGCAGCGGGACGAAACGTTTTAATGGTACCAAACCTTTTCCCTTATCTGAAACAATAAAAGCACATTTAAAGTTAACAAGTTGTTACTGTTTGATTTTTTTTCTGAAGGGACCATGGAAGTAGCTGGTTCTGAATACCAACGGTATTGAGGACTTGATCACTTTGATATGTAAAATACCACATTATAGTCTGTAAGATAAATTCGTTACATAATGTGCTTGTGACCTAATACGATATATATGTTGTCAGTAAATTCAATATAGTGATTCCTTCAAGCATCGCTCTCACCCCAAAAATGAAACTAGTAGCAATCTTTTGCAGCAGCCAAAATCAAAGATTTATCATCCCAATCCATAAATATTACATCTAAATGTATTATTATACATTAACATACTCTTTAAAAAGATAGGCTTTTCTAAAGACACACGACAGTTATTATATGCCTCATGGAGAGCAGGAATTCAAAAATATTACTCTGTCTTATTCAAAACATTATGGAGCTGGTGTTGTAAAAGGGAAATGGACCCCTTTACTGCCTCTTTGACAGAGGTAGCAGATTTTTTACAAGTATGTTAACAAGTGGACATAAATATAGAACAATAGCTGGATATATGTCTATATAATCTACAGTCTTACCACCTATAGACAAAATTATGTAGAGCAACTTACATACATAATAAGAAAGACTTTTAACAGGTGTTTTGAATTTAAGACCCCCTAGACATGTTGTAATAAATCCGTTTGAACCATTGAAAAACAGTGCTTTAAAATTTGTTCCTAAGAAAACTAATTTCTTATTGTAATTACTACTTTCAGCCGGTGTAGTGATCATCAAGCCTTGAGATTAGGAGATGGTAATATTAGCATGATAAGTGTACATATTACTGGTGTTTATTTTTCATTAGAGAAGGACTTTCAAAACAAGATCGTCCTGAACATACTGGTTCAAAAACATGTGTTCCAAGTTTTAAGGACAACAAATTATTGAATTCGAAAAGGTCATTATGTTATAATTTGAAAATGACAGATGTTACCTTAGCTGTATTTGGCAAAACTTTTAGTAATTTTGTTCCTCAATGCTCTTCAACTTCGTAATGTATTTGACCTTTCTAACTTGTTTGGATTCGAGCGTCACTGATGAGTCTTAAGAAGTCTGGCGTATATACAAAATTTAGTCCTGGTATCTATGATGAGTGTATTTCCGTAATTGTGACAGAAGTAATAGTGATTTATTTTTAGTGTAAACAGTCCGCATAAACCAGTTTCAAGCCAGATAATTTCGAATTTGATTGTCCAAACTATTCAATCAGCATAAAATGACAGGAAAAGGTCTGTTAAAGCTTATAGTACAAGAGCTATTTTCCCTTCGTAACCACTGTTTCAATTTCGTCTATGAAATCCATCATGGAGGCAGCAGACTGGAGTAGAGAGTCTACTTTCACGAAATGAATGAGGAACCTAGAACTGAGCATTTTATATTAATTGAAAAAAGAAAGACAAAATATATAGAAATAAACAAACAATATTGCATATTTATGTATATGTATGTATTTATATATTACGGATCACAAACGTATCGAGTTTGACGATTGGATAACAACATAGAGATGTCAGTATAACTGCCGGAGTATATAAGACGTATTTATCCCCAATTGGTACCAAATAAACGGCCTTATAACAGCTATTACTATGTGACGTAGTCAAAAGCTATACATAACACTAAGGAATGTTATAGGCTCACAGAGAGAAAATATTGACGTGCATGCACCAACAATACATTTTAAATACAAAACCACGCAATATACACTTCAATTACTCAGATGTTCAGTTTTAAAGTGTTATTATGAATTAGTCCATACACGATCAAATTATTTTCACTGCAAATTACAAAATCCTTCACGTTTGCAGAACATCTCAGGTTGTATTTCCATAAAAAAAAAACACTTACAAACAAACACAAAACATGAACTATAAACACTTTATTGAAAACATCTTCTTAACGGAAAAAAGAATTGTCAATATAAAAAGGTGCCTTAAAATGAATTACTCAAAATATTAAGAAACAATAAACATGTAATGAATAAAAATGATCATTATGAATGTTTAACTAATACCTGAACTGGAAAAAAAAAACACACTAAGACAGGTATTTCATTCTCAATGTTATGAATTTAAAATTTCTAAAAAAGGCGTCTTCAGGTTTTGTCTTTTCTGGTGATTCAAGAAAACGGTTGTTTTGACATTGATATTGGTTTTGTATTGGCCACAACTTTTGGAACTTTCGGTCCTCGGTGCTCTATAACTTTGTATTTTTTTTATCTGAGCGTCACTTGTTTGTCTTGTGTGGACGAGGCGCACGTCTGGCGTATTAAATTATAGACCTGGCACCTTTTGATAGTTATTATGCGTGTGTTTCTCTGTCCTTTAAGTTCTCCCATTTTTTGTATTGTACTCCTGTCATGTAAT
This sequence comes from Mytilus trossulus, assembly GCF_036588685.1. Lineage (NCBI taxonomy): Eukaryota > Metazoa > Mollusca > Bivalvia > Mytilida > Mytilidae > Mytilus > Mytilus trossulus. The sequence continues at coordinate 30,184,258 of NC_086379.1, read as the reverse complement.
GTTGTCATTTTAATTTTATATTTAGCATTGCCATAAAAGCGGGAGGTTTGGCTAGCCACAAAACCAGGTTCAGCTCACCATTTTTTTCTTAAAATGTCCTGTACCAAGTCAGGAAAATGGCCATTGTTATATTATAGTTCGTTTCTGTGTGTGTTACATTTTAGTGTTGTATTTTCTGTTGTGTCATAGTTCTCCTCTTATATTTGATGTGTTTGTAACCCGGAATTCATTATTTTTCATAATCGATTAATGAATTTTGAACAGCTGTATACTACTGTTGCCTTTATTTGACCATTTGAGATTAAAATCAATTTACTTCGAAAATGACCACATTGTTATATATTTGGTGCAAATACGCGTTCGTAGGAATTTCAAATTTAAATATGTATATATTATTTTAATGCAATTATTTTGTAACAATTGTTCTGATTGGATAAAATTCCCTATCTCCTTGTCTGTAACATTTTGAATTTCGGAAGATTTAACACTGAAATAATGATTAAAATTTAATTATAAACTTGTTTTGCATTAGAATAGAGATAACTGTATTGTATTTGAAGCTTTTCGGACGTCCATCGGTAGTTTTACTGTCACAAATACCCGTTTACCTGTCTCCGCTCTGCGTCGCCTGGTAAACTAAATTTGCGACAGTAAAACTACCGATGGACGTCCTTAAAGCTTCAAATACAATACAGTTATCTCTTAATTACACTTCGGGTTCTTTCAGTAGTTCTTCATTTGTCTTTCGGGTGGTGAATTATTTCGAAATTTTTGTGAATATTGAAAATGGTATGTAGTTAGTATGCTATAAGTTTGTTTTGTTCCTTGTTTTTGTTTTTGTTTTTAATTTTCATGAAACAGAATAAGTTTTGGCTATAAATATACCTTTAAAATTGTTTGTTTGACCGACGGCGGTGTGAACATGGTTGTTTAACCTTTACAGAACTAAAATGTTTGCTGCAAATCTGTAGCGCTGCAAACAAGATTTGCAGGAACCTTTAGAAATATGTTTGCAGATGTTTGCAGCTAGCTTAACTGCGGCTAGTTTGCAGAAACAAAATATGTTTGCAGTAAGATTGCAGGAAAAGTATGTTCGCAGCTAGATTGTAGAATTCTTTGACAATTCTTTAGATGTTTGCAAGAGCATTGCAATAACTACATCAAATGACAGAGCATACCTATTGGTCACTTCCTAGAAAAAAAGGATTTGAAATCTAAAAATGCTGATGGTATTTGAGATATAGTATATCATAGTATTCAGGGAGACATTGTAGTTTGTATATTGATAGTATAGTTTTAAAAAACATTATTTTTAAGTACAAATAATAACGGATATGAGAAGATGCAATATGAGTTCTGATATGAAAACCCTCCATCAAACTCAAAATTTGTAAACATTATAGGTCAAAGTACGACCTCCAACACGTGACATTGGCTCACACCGTTTAGCTAGCTATAATGGGCCCCAAACATTACTGGACTAGTGTTGAACCATTCAAACATGAAAACCTTAAATACATGTTATACGAATATAAAAAGGGAAAAAAACAAGTTATGAAACACTATATAACATGTATAAGGTGACTAATGGAGCTCCAATGAGAAAAAGTTCCTGGGTTTTTTTTCTAGGGCACATGTCATGTTATTAATAGTAAATATAAATTTGGAAATATCGTACGTTTCATTCAATGATGTATTTATCGATGGAAAGAGTACAAGATAGTGGTTACGACATGGGAACATATCCGTGTCATCTGTGACACATACATTGTATAACGACTGAACAATCGTGGTGGCGTCGGTGCAACATTCAAGAGATGAATGAATTCAAATATTATCCTTTTGACTAATAATGTGCTCTACTTTGTAAGCAGCAACCATATATCCATGATATCATGATGGGAAACCGGAATCAAAAATATCGAAGCAACTGGTATTTCCTTTTCAACGATTGATTAGAAGCGTTGCACATGACGTTATATACTGTTAAGCTCTTCATTTCACTTTTCTGAGAAGCTCCTTTATGAAGTATTTATCATAATAAATGAAAGACAAAAGGAGGAAAAAATCCGCTGGGGTATCTAAATTAACAAACCATAGATACCAGGTTTAAAATCGTATACACCAACCTGATTTAAATAAATATCCTGTGTCTATGTTACGCTTACGCGGATCTCACAACACACTGTTTCACTATCTGTTCAGGTAGTTATAACATCAGCCATTGATAATTCAGCCTTCAAATTTTTGTAGGTGTGTTTGTATCCCATAACACTAAAATATCCCGAAAGGTCTTTAAAAACAGAGAGTAGAACGGAGCTTCAGATCCTTAAAGGCACAACTTGAATTATTTTTTGATTTGCTGTGTTTTAACGCCACTTTTGAGCACCGCTTTTAGAATATTTCGTGGCGAATAGTTTTTATTGGCCGGAGAAAAACTGACAATTTTAGTCAATTAAGATAAGAGTTGAGTGCATTCGCACGAGCAGGATTCGAACTCACAACATCAGTGTTTACTGGCTAGTGTCAGTAGTAACTACTTAGACCACTCGGCTACCGAGGCCTCTCCCACAGCTCGGACACGGAATCTTTATTTTAATCAGATTGCGTATACAGTAGAAGCGTTTTTCGTCTATAAAATACTTCACAGTGATGCCCAAATCAACATAGTTTAAAAAAAACAAAATATTGAAGTGCGTTCAGGACCCAATTTCCGAAAGTCATGCCAAATAAAGCTAAAGTAATTAATTCCTGGAAATAGAAAAAAATGGTTAAGTTAATTACTGATTCAAACTTTATACTTGGAACTTCCCAACTACTTTTTCATCAAAATTATGTTGTAAATGTATTACGACGAATATGGGAGTAATTCTAATATGCAATACGTGCATCGCCCTTCATGTCCTAAATGCTCTTTAATTGACTTAGAAACTTTGTTTATTCAAATTCCAATAATGAGTCATTATTTTATGCTTAACGCCATGCGTCCAAAATAATAAGCCTAGTATCTATGATGATTTTTTTAAACGTCACAATGTGTATTGACAATGACACTTGACACATCTGATGTAAAATTGATGTAAATTAATACAGTTTAAGGCGGCATAACTCAAGTTGTCTCATCTGTTATAATAGGATACTACATTTTAAAATAGATTACTGTAAATTCAAAAATTATTACGAGTTTGTTTATAAATGCAAATAACGCGACTCCTTGAGTATTGCAAATATAAAAACTCGTATTCTGATATCTGCCTTTTCCTAAAATGGCAATAATTCAACTCGCATTTTTGTTAATTCTTAAAAATTCGCAATAATAAATACATGCAATCATTTCTGAATTTACAGTACATAATACAGACACATGAAAGAATATTCCGTACTATTCAATATTAAAGAACCTTAGTGAGCACGAATACATACCCCACGTCCCCACATTGTCATTGGAGAAATTAAAAAAGTGTAAGAAAAAAAAATGGATAAGAAAAATATTGAATAATAATGTCCTAATAATATGCACATCTACATAGTATGTCCTTATTATCTACAAAATTTCATGAAATTCTGTTGTTTGCTTTCAGAGGAGTTGAGATGACAAACTGTTGAAGTAGTACCTTAAAGCAAAAAAGTTCAAAGGGGCGTAACTCCTAGAAAAAATAATAATCGTAATTACCTGTCGATATGCATATCTACATAGTATGTCCTTATTACCTTAAAAGGTTTCATGAAATTCTGTTGTTTGGTTTCAGAGGAGTTGCGTTGACAAACTGTTGCGGTAGTACATTAGAGTAAATAGGTTCAAAGGGGCGTAACTCCTAGAAACTTATTTGAATCGTAAGTTCCTGTCAATATGCACATCTAGATAGTATGTCCTTATTATTTAAAAGGTTTCGTGAAATTCTGTTGTGTGGTTTGAGAGGAGTTGCGATGACAAGAAACAGGACTGACGGACGGACTGACAGACGGACAGACAGACGGATCAAAAAGATTATACCCTCCGCAACTTCGTTGCGTGGGGTATAATTAACATGATAAAGGAAGTATTCTCGTAAGAGTATACTGATGAAATACGTGGAAATCTAAAACAACATAGGTTCATATACATAAAACAAATATTAAAAAGAAATTCTTGGTCAAAATCAGTCGCATCAAAAGGAGAACCATCTATCTCAAGAACTGTTTTACAAAAATAACACAGAACTTTTATCAGTTGGAAAACTGTAATAGGTTTATGATTTTTACATATATTTTTGATAAATGAAATAAAAAAGTGTACAAGGTATGAGAAAACAGTACTAGAAATCAATATAAAAACCATCTTCGCTATAGCCAAGGGTTACGACTCACTCCCGCTCTCTTCACCATTGGCGGATTGAGCCAACATTTGTGAAAACAATGTTGCGCTATCTGCCGGAAGATATAAGTCACGTACATTCCGAATACATTTTTCTTGGCCGATGGAAGCACTTGAACTCTTTAACTTGGAGGTAAAAACATGGTAGTGTCTAGATTCTACACACTTGGTAAAGCCAGAAACGAAAATATACGTCAACATTCATACATATGTGCATTAAACATACACATCGACTTCTATAAGTTGATTAAAAACATTCAAGTTGTCACTAAATATAGTCGCATGTTTAGGTATGTAAAGATTTGTTGCACAATAAACACGTGGCTATTGTTAACAAACCCATTTTACATTTACACGTGATCATGTTAAAGGCGATTTTTGATTGGATGCAGCGAGTTTCGACTGCAACCAATAAGAATCCTAACCCTGTGTCTCCGAAATTTTATCTCAATACGCCAAGGGTGAAGAGAGCGGGAGTGGATCGTAATCCTTGGCTAGCGAAGACGTATAAAAACATAATTTAGACAGTTGTTCTTAAACTGTCAATTTAAAATTCATGTTTAGGGCTTTTTTGATTTTCTTGTTGATCAGGCTTTGTTTTTACGTTTTTTTGTTTTTTTCTCTCTTGGTAAATCAATACTTGTTATTGAGGATATTTCTTTGAAATTAAAATGTCTTTACGGATGGTACTCCTAAGAAACTTGCCTCTTTCATCAGCGATACCAACTCATGTGGTAACAAATCTATGGTTTACCCTTTTGAAGTTTTCATTTGAATTGTATCTAAGAAACATTTATGAAGGTATATCCTCTGACTAAACATATGTTTGTGAAAGTATGTGTCATTTGAGAATTGAATGCTTTTTTTTGTAATTTTTTTTGGGGTGTAAAAATGTTGACCGAAGTACATTTTGTTTCCGCGCTTCATTTTAAAAATGTGCGCACGGTCAACGCGTTTACAACCCTGAGAAGTTACAAAAAGAATCATTCAATACGTATAATTACATTTTTAGCTAGGATCATGAAAACACGATTTTAATTTACTTGTTCACTTTATTTTGGGACCTCGTGTCATTATGAATGATAAATTTTATTGTGTAATAAAGTTGATTAAAGAATACATCTTATGTTATTATCTAGTAATAACAAATACGATGTGTTAGAGAGAGCGGCCAAATTTGACCAAAAATAGACTTAGTGCATATGAAAACATAGAATCTAAATAATATCCAATTGGTGATACAAATTAATCCATATCTGTTAGATTTTTAGAATACTCAGAAATGTGAATTCAAAAAAAAGATAGAACTTCTAACGAGCATAAAGTAGACCTTAACTCTCAATATCAAAACAATGATTTCGTTTGCTTGTATCTTTATTTATATTTTTTTTTAATTCGAAAATGTTCTGGGGTTTCCCTCATTATATTAGTTATACATAAACCAGTCCTTCTAATGGTTCCATATTTGTCACTGCATTTTTTCTTTATTTAAAAAGATATTTAAAAATTAGACAAGTAATTCGAGGGCTACTTTGTGTTTCCATTTTGGATTAAAACTGCATGCGTTCAACATGTAGCTAGACAAACCATAGGTGTATATCGTGTAAATTGTCCTTACCTGTCTATGGTCTTTTGTCCAATACAATATTATGAAATCTTTAGAAAAGAGTTCTAAAATGAATTTTGATAACATGTATAATTATGCTGAGAATTTTGACAAGAGTACACACGCTGAAATGCTTGACTCTCTGATCATAATTGATTTATGTTGAAAGTCATAATGAAAACGTTTGACATAAAATTAACATTACAGTAACCAATGTAAATGTGGATATACTCAGGTTAATCCTTTCAGATAGACAGGGGAACCTTATAATCCTTTCACACACCACATACAGTTATCCAATTTGTTTTGTATAAGAGAAACAGTCATAAACAAGAAAACTATACTTTGACAAATGCTATGTGTAATTCATATTTCTGTGCCCTTATGCAACTTAAGTTGTACCAATGAAGGTAAAATCGTAAAAACATCATCTCTACAGGGCAAAAAGGAAAACTAACTGAAATAAAACTTACTGACAGCTTACAGATAGAAAGTTGATATCAAATTGGCTAACATTGGTAGGTAGTACTCTGTCCTACCTTAGGAGATGTTATTTTTCTTTGGTTCTTCTCTCAGATAGATTCTAAAGCTTGAAACAAAGTTGATTTTTTTCAATGGATGGAAAATTGTCGTATAGCCTTAGAGTACACTACAAAGTTCACGACAGCTCATTTATTGATCATATAAGTTATATCCGTGTAAAAAAAACCGTCAAACGAATTGACAAATGAGATTAACCCAGTTTAAATATGTACGCAAAATCAAACAATCGTTATTTCTTTTATTAAAAGATGTATCCGTAAACAACCATACACGAAACAGAAATGAATATCCTTTGTGGTTAAAGAACCTGAGTATAAATATATACATGTATATATACATGTAATAAACGTGCATTAAAAAGACGTACTACATATGTATATTTAATACAAACTGTAAAATTTATCTGAAAACAAAAACGGTCCGTAGTATAAAATGGCTGCTTTGGGCTCACCTATAAATCCATCAAATAGTATTCAGATGTATGAGAGATTGAAAAAGGAAAGTAAATCGGACTATAACCGCAATTATGATACTTTACAAAATGCACAGATTGTAGAAAACTCGAAGGAAAAGAGCGAATGCAGCAAGATAATGAACCACAATAAAAAAGAAACCGACGAAAGCGTTCCGTATGAAAGACTACATAGTAAACCTAGTCAATGCCAAAACGTATATGATACATTGCAAAATAAAGAGAAAGGAGAGTATTTCACACAACAAAGTTTCATGAGCAAAGCTTGTGGTAAAATAGGACAAAATGACATAAAAGTTGAAAGGATTCCAGGTTATGAAACGTTAAATAGTGCACGCGAACAAGACAAGTCATATGATATCTTGAAAAAATCACAAATTGGAGACAATACCCAAACACAAAGCGTTGAAAGTAAGGAAAGAAGACAAGACGAACCTATTTTAAAAATAAACGCAATTGGAACTATCCATGCCTCACAAAAGTCTGAGCATTCTTATTGTAGTCCTTTATATGACATGAAAAACATTGATCTCGAACAAGAACAAAGTTATGCATATGCTTCATTTCCAAGTAAAACGCAAAATAAAAAGGACAAGAGTGATAAAACTGCGAAACATCAGACTTGCAAGCAAATTGCATCTTTTCTGCTCGGTATGATATTTGGTGGTGCTATATTTGCCATTATAGCCTTCGCTGTACTCAGGAAGAAAATCCAAAATGACAATAATGGGAACAGTATATTGCCAGGCAATGGTAAAGTATAAAAAAATAAATCATTAAACTTCTGGTTCTTTCAGTAATCCTTCAGAATAATTGTGAAACATTTGGAAATTGGTGTGCATGAATATTTTAAAATGGTATGAAGTAGGAATGCTATAAGCTGGATTTTTTTCTTGTTATTGTTTTCATTTTCACGAAACAGTAAACGTTTCTGCTTACCAATATACAGATGAATTTTTTTTGCCGACAACGGTGTTAAACATGCTCCTTTACAACTTTTGTCATATTTGTTAGAAAAATATCGGACTTCCTGAAACATTACCGGAAAGTACGTTGAGCGCATAACCTACGGTGCAACAGGAATACAACACTTGAATGTATAAAAGCCACATTGTATTAAATTGTATATATAAATATAGTAATCAATTCTTTAAATAGAAACTATTCCCGGTAAAAACTCGATGTGAAGCATCACCCGAAAAAGGCACCTACAGTAATTAAATGTATCATTCGAAATAAAAATGTTTTTTTTATTAAAACATATATTTTTTTTCAAATTGACAGAACTGCAAAAAAGCGGCATAACTCTTGTATGTTTGTTAGAAAAATTAACATTTACTTTCCCTTTTGGCTTGTGTAGACAACAAGAGCTTCAATTTCAGCATAAAAGTGACTGTAAACTTTGGGAACTGTATCTTTGATTTGTTTTATAACAAGACATATGTGTGTTCGAGTAGTCAAAAAAATTCAATGCTTATATTTCGATGACAAACTTAGGGTAGCTAGCCACATACATATATAAGAACGCGTAGATGAAAGGGGATTTCGAATTAAAGTGCTATAAGGGAAGATATCTATTGTATAGTCTTTGTGTATCTTAATTATTACTTCTATAGAATCATGATGTCTACAACCTTGACATTTGCAACACTTTTGCTTCATTTAAGCAATAATATGTTAATTTGTCTGTGTCTGTATCAAAGTTTTCCATTGTTGGGTTATTGATACATTATCGTATGTACCCAGTGGTGGCAAACAATACCAATGGGATATTCAAACTCATTGTAATTAAAGAAAACTGTGTGATATGTCAGCTTGTTCGCTTATTATAATATGGAAAAGTAAATTCAACATGTTATAGTTATTGTATCTTAATATCAACTTTGTTTTAACGTTACTCATATTAACTACATTCCTCCTCCATATATGTTATGTCTACATATATTGTAGGGACAGGAAATAATTCATCATGTGTATGGGTGCCATGGACAGAATGGTCGGATTGTAGTGTTTTATGCGGAAATGGCACACAACATAGGAACCGGCAACACAGAGGTGAAACAGAAGGATGTTTACCTAGAAATGAAAATCAAACGAAAAGTTGCAATTTTGGTGTCACTGGATGTCAAGGTAAAATAAAAATTTAAGAAAACAAATATTAGGAAAATTAAGTAAGCGCTAAAATACCAATAAGCAACGGAGTACGTTCGGTAAGGGCCTGATTTGGCCTCGATTATTCAAGTTCAATATTCAAAGAAAAAAAAGTTACAAGTTGACGAAATAAGACATGAGAGAAAGTTAACTAGAACTATTTTGTCAAAGTCTAATTTTAAAGCGTTAATGTTTTTCGTCCCAAATACTAGAGAAGGTCAAAAATAGAGATTTTTTGCAAAATTTTTACAAAATCTTCCTTGTTTTAGTCTAACTAAAGTCTTAGACTAGGCCCGACAAAATCAATATTCAATGATTTAAGAAATTATTGGCGACGCATGTGCTATCTGCTACTTTATCGAAAAGTCAATAGGTCAATTGACCCGTTCTCGATGAATTTCCTTGCAAAATCAAAGTTCTATTTGTGACGACATGAATCGAACGCAAGTACGTGGTTCCCGCAACCCGCCCCCCCCCCCCCCCCCCCCCCCCTTTTCCTCTTTTGTGTGAAAAATTTAGTAGATTATATATAGGAATCGCTAAAGCATGACAGGAGCGGCAGTCAGTCTTATAAAAATATCTGGATCCGCCACTGGGGACCATTAAGTTCCTTATGGAACCTACTCCTTTTGTGTGTTTGTTTAATTTTCAATCTGTATTGTCTGGCTTAATGAAAACATTCCACATACAAGTTAACTTGAGCTGAGAATAAATTCGAAGACGTGTTCTCTTCATTTTTATGTCAGTTGTAGATCTGTAATAAGTTATATTAGAAGGTCATCTAAAATTTAAAATATGCAAATAACTCACGTAATTCTTTAAATATGAGTAAGATTAAAGATCTGTATATTGCTTTAATAATAATTTTATGTAAACTGTATTCCAAAATGAACAACTTAATTAGAGCTGATACACATGATTAAAAATTGGCGTCCAATAAAGTCTTCCGATGACTCTTGTTTAATAATCAAAGATGGCGGCTTCTATAACTCGCTACACATGATTTATATATTTTAGCACCAGCACCAGCTATTGACATGCGTTTTGACCCAGCTACACTAAATTCTCAGGGTTTTTTGTCAACCGATAACAGTATACTGAGCAATAGATATTCTTCACAAACACCAAAACGGTCCTCTGGAGGAGATAAGTCCTTGCAATTGTACAGTGGTGTAATCGCAAATCGCTGTTTCGGAGGAAAGAAGAAAGTTTGGTTCAAAGTTGCTTATAAATATACAATTAATAACTTTTTATCATTCACTAATTTGATATTAGAGGTTGGAGTTGCAGATCGGGGTGAAATAGACAAGGATGTGTTCGTTGGAAATGTGCAAACAAAAGGTTGGTCTTTTGCTCTTGCCAGATGTGGAGAAAATAACGATAACGTCTGCTTACGTTCAAAACATTTGGAAAACTTGCAAGACAATATCATTTTTAGTCGTAATAGTGTCGGATTGCACAAAAATGGTACTTATGACATGGTTTTAGACAGACAAAATAATACGTTTCAGTTAAAAGATTTGAGTGCTCCTTATTTAAACATTTCTTTCATAAATGTTGTCTCTGCAAATGAACTTTGTCCTGTATTTGGAGTTTATCATAGTAATTTACTTGATGTTCAAATTCAAATTTTAGACAGTAAAGATTTTACATAAGTTCTGTCATGAAGATATATGCATTAAGAAGAATAAAATTTGTTTTTTTTTATAATGATTTATTTAATGTATGAATAAAAGCAGAAAATACCGAAACAGTTTATTTTAAAGTACTAGTATATTGACAACCTACTTCAAAAGCCCCACGTACAGACATGTTTTGGGAGCAATTGAAAGACACAATAAAAATAAAGACAACAATTCTTTAGACAATATATTTATATCCGGTCACCGGGTCGTCGGAGGACGATTGACCTTGACATTTTCTGGTACTAAGTGCACACTTTTGAATTCTAACACACAATTTTATCTTTGATTTCAATTTACTTGTTTGCATTTTTTTTAAACTTCGGATAATTTATTTGTATGAGCACACAAATCAAAATAATAATATTGGTTGAGCGTCACTGATGAGTCTTGTGTACGAAACGCGCGTCTGGCGTACTAAATTATAATCCTGGTACCTTTGATAACTATTATAATTGAACATTTATAGATTTATCAAAATAATTTGTGTAAGCTGTTGGAAATCAACTTACAATTCTTTAAACGGTGCAATGTTCGTATTACTCGTGTAATTCAACGCAATCTACGAAAGATCGAGATTTTAGTTTCATTGCATTTAGATCACATACGTTGTAGCTACTGTTTTATTTTAAATCAATTATAAGAAATTTCCATTTTTCCTGCTGGAGGAAGTTGATTTTGAGCGTACTTTTGGTTCCTTTCCCAATAAAAAAAATACCTTAAAAAAAACAACAACAGTTACACGTGGGGTAAAACATCAACACCCAATAAATCGAATTATTTTTCCATCATATTTCATTTATGATATGTAAATGACTTTCTCCAAAAATGACATTACATCTGTAAAATAATATTATCATATATAGATATAGGAAGATGTGGTGTGAGTGCCAATGAGACAACTCTCCATCCAAATAACAATTTAAAAATTAAACCATTATAGGTTAAAGTACGGCCTTCAACACGGAGCCTTGGCTCACATATCCCTATTCATGTATCAGTAAAATCAAAGTATCTTTGAAAAGAATACAGAATTTCTATTTATTGTTTTTTGTAAGTAATTTCGGTTCAAAAAGGGAATCTGTCAATATATACATGTACTTCTTAATTAAATGTTGCTATCTTTGTTGACAAAACATCGTCCTTGCATACCAAAAAACAACGCCTTTTCATATCAGATATTTTCATCTGTATGAATTGGTAGATTTTTATTGCACTTAATGGATGAGAAACGTGTAACATTCTTGATTTATTTTGGGTTGTCTTTCTTTCAATCTATAAGACATAGTCTGACTCTGTCATCAAAATACTAGAAAATTTCATACGACATGTCTGGTCTGTAATGATATTGCAATCATTATTATTTATCGCAATTAAAAACATTTACATGTATTATAGTGTTATTAACTGGCTCGTTCTGTATTGGCACTGGTATATATTCAATGTTAGCTGTATTGACATCGAGACCCGTAGGGACGAGGGGTTATACAGCTCACAAAGAATCTAGTGCATAACACTTTTATTAAATGATTATAAGAAAATTAAAAATCGGAAGTGAACGACCCGAATTAGCCCATGGGCCAATACGGCTTTTTCCGCTTTTTTCTGTATTGTCCCTGTTTTTTCCGTTTCAAAACGTTGAGACGTTACAAAACATGCATAAAGATATTTCCAAAGTTAAGTACTGGCGTAAGAAAATTGAAGACCAGAAGTGAACGTCCTGTATTAGCCCTATTGCCAATACGGCTTTTTTCCGGCTTTGTTTTGTATTGGCCCTGTTATTTTCCGTATTGGCCCTGTTCGAAGAGCAATATTAAATCTTGATTTATATCGACAGTGAAACGTTTTCTGTATTGCACATGCTGATTTATCCGTATTAGGGCTTATTTGCTCATATCATTTAATTACTCCATTTATTGCAATCAATTAATCGAATACGAATAGAAATGAAATTTAAAAGTGTTTTCTGTGGTATCCATTTGACGTTGGTCGATACTTATACATATCCCGTCAATGTGTTTGTATTATCTTTCATTTTTGCTGGTGTGTTTTGCATATGCGTCTGTTTGTGCTTCTTTGGTGCTTACAACGTGACTATGTACTTTATAAGATCCCGTCATTATGCTATTGTTCTTTATATGTGATTATGTTATAGTTCTATCAAAAATTAGTAAATACTTTGAACGACAAACGACAAAATTATTTTGGTCGCGTAGTGGAATTCACCATTTGTGGATTCTTTAACATTCTAAAGCACTTCTGGACAATTTTGAATCTTGGCCTATTTCTAAAATTAATTCTAACATACTTTTGATTTTTTAACCTTAATTACCAACATTCCCCATGTGAAATTTTAAAATTGTTTTGAATAAACATTGAACGACAAAATTTCTTCATATGTGACATTTCATTTTTCTGACGTCAGACACATGAAGCAATGGATGTGTTTTTAATTAGATAGATGCTTATGTATTTTTAATTTGATAGATGATTTTGTGCTTTTGAGTAAAATTGTTTGTTTTAAGATTGTAACACAGTGATGACTGCTGTAACCATATTTTGACTATTTTATTTATTAAGTCTCTTTTATTCACGCATCGTTGTAAATATAACTGAATTTGATGAGACTGTCAGCGCTATAAAACCAGGTTCAATCCACCATCTTGTAAATTTGAAAATGCATGCACCAAGCCAGGAATATGACAGTTGTTGTCCATTCGTTTGATGTGTTTTGTCATTTGATTTTGCAATGTGATAAGGGACTTTCCGATTGAATTTTCTTCGGAGTTAAGTATTTTTGTAATTTTATGTATGGCTAATAATGAAAAATGACCATATATCAAACCCTAGTACATGAAACACGACATAGGAAACCAACGACTGAGCAACACGAATCACATCCATAACTCGGATTAGCACGAGTGCAGGTGCTACAAACGGGTAAGCGGATTTTGCTGAAAATGTAACACCCAAGGTATAAGTCATCTAGTTACAAATTCGGCGATAAGTCATATTCGGTATTTCACATTTGATAAAACACCTGCATTTACAGTCACGTCATGTCAAGTGCAGATAGGGTTTGCTTTAGTAGAATCTGTTAACGTGTAAATTGAATATAACATTGATGTTCTGTGTAAATATGTGCCACGATATAGCCCAAAAGCGGTGGTTAAAAGTTGCATTAAAACACTAAAACCAATCATTATTCAACAAGTAAACAATCTAATGAATGTGATACTTTTATTCCAGCAATACTATATGTGACATGCCCTTCAGAACCCCGATCAACATACTTAAGTGCTAATAAAATTACATGTACATACTACAATCTTTAAGAAGAAGCGATCAGAATATTAAGGAAAATTATCTTGTCAATAAAGCTCAAACACACCAAACGAATGGATAACAACTGTCATATTCCTTATTAGGTACATGCAATTTCTTATGTAGAAAATGTATGACAGTTGAATACAATACCATTATATTGACAACGATATGTGAACAAAATAAACAGACATAATAGCATGAAAATGCCAAAAATTAGGGTACAGTAGTCAACAGCATGTCATAATCTTAATCACAAAAAAAAACATGTAACAAAAAGCACAAAAAAGCCTATCGACAAAGCAAATAAGCAAAATTAAAGATAAGAATACAAAAAATTACTATAGCATAATAACACAATGACAGGATGTATAATACAGAGCCATGTCATACTTATAAAAAAACAAAAACGTCAAAAAAGACATATAGACAGTGCTCATTCATTTAGCAAAAATTTAAGATATTGTACTTTAAACTATACAACAACTATACAATGGTACAACAACACAACGACGGGATGTATAAGTACAGAGCCAAGTCATATGTATAAAAGAACAACAAAAAGGTATAGAGACAAAGCACATGAGCAAAAATGAAAGACAATAATACAAAAATTACCATGATAGACAAATTATCAAACACATCAACACAATGACGGGAGTCACGTCAAATGGATACAAGCTAAAACAGACTAAACAATAAAAGTAATATTTATAAAGACAAAAACAACGTCAGTACCCACAATCTATACTTCAAGACCATCGTGTAGTATTTTTGAAGTTGTTACGGAATATTTATCAACAAAGATCAACAAAGCCTATGTATCGTCCGAAGAAAAAATGATGAGACGTACCGGTTCTTTGACATACCGCTAGTGCATCAACTTTTGACACCCACTGGTGACGTTTTACAAAGTCTGAGTAGGAGCTGCAAGCTCCTGAAAACAGAATAAGTTGGGGAAATGCATATCACATATGAAGAAGAACTTGGTATATTGCTACTGAGGTAGTATATCAACGCTATATTCAGACACTGGTGTCAATATTTTGTTATCATCTTAGATTCTTAATCAATACAAACACAAACAAATATGTCAACAATGACAAACAAAAAGGCATATAGACAAACACATAAGTAAAAACGGAGAACAAGGGTACAAAATTACCCACAGCACTACAACATGGGATTCACACCCCAGCACGTATGTACCGAGGCACGACAAATAAATACTGCCAAAAAAAGGCTAAGCAGAAAAAGTGATAATTTTCAAAGAAAAATAAAAGAATGTTTTAACACGTTATCAAGATGATAAACAACGTCAGTACCTAAAATCAATACTATAAGACTATCGTGTATTATTTGTGTTCACATCTTTTGACAATAAGCACTGGTATTATAATGATAACTGTAACTGGAATTACGACTATCCTAATATAGCGACGGCAGATTTACATGTAGGTAAAATCTTTACAGTCCTTTTTCTCAAATAAAGCATGTTTTTGTCAATAGTTACTCAGCTGCAAGGTTTTTCTAAACCATTACATCATATTTGAATCGTAATTGTGCACTGGAATCGTCTACGCGCTTTTGAAAATTGCCGTTGAAAAATTCAGGATGATAATCGTAACTCTATGGCATTTTTCTTGTTTGATAATCGTTGTTTCTTTATCGGATAATAGTAACCGAAAAATAATAAAATGTGTCTTTTATCATTTCAATGGTATTTTGTGTGTTAAAATGCAAATATCCAGTTTAACGTTGACATTAACACAAAATAAAAATTGATTAAGACACTGACACGTCAGGTTTTATTGGGTATCTAGGAAAATTTGACTTATATATCTCGATTTATAACTGACAACACTATGAATAACCTTAATATATACATGTGTCTGGCGAATACTTAACGTTTTTCCTACTTCATTATGGCATAGCATTGAATAAGTAGTGGCTTCCCGGGAGAAGAAATAGCACAAATAGCCACTGGCAATAGATGAATCAAAACCTTATTTACTATATGTACTATGTTTTTATTCAGGATAAATCAATGTTTTTCTAACTGTCTTAATCACAGATCTGATGTAGGTGACACATGCGTTTCGCCCGACAATTATTGTCATATTTCATATCTTCCTATAAAATGCCTCTTCGCTCAGTCCCAAATTTTGTGACATTCCTAGTTCTTGGAGTTTTTTTTTTGTATTTTAACATAGTTCGTGTTTTCCCCATTTCCAAATTTCTCGAAGCTTGTTCACCCTTCCAATTCTATGATATACTACTATGTAGCTGTTTTCATTAGAACTATTAATAATATATATATAAAAAAATAAGATGTTGGAACATTTTCGTGATAAATTCATCATCATAATTTAAAAATATGCTAACAGATAAACGCGTTAAGTGTTAATATCAATAAAACACTATCCAGTTACGAGTATCTTCTCATTTTTAATACCATAATTACGATTATCTTTTTCCGAGTAACGATTCTCATCCCGATTTTTTCAACTGCAATTTTCAAAGCGCTTAGACAATTCCAGTGCACCGTTACGATTCAAATATACTTTAATGGTATAGAAAAACCTTGCAGCTAAGTTACTATTGACAAAAACATGCCACATTTGAGAAAAAATACTTTAAAGATTTAACCTGTATTTGCCGTCGCCATATTTGGATAGTCGTAACTCCAGTTACGGTTATCAGTGTAATGCCAGTGAATAAGTAACTCGAAGATTCAGCGCCCTCTATCGGTTAGTGTCCTCTCGATCGATGATGAGTCGGAATATAACGACTGGATTATTCGGGTTAGTGAATAAGGGGAATATAACCATGTTTTAGTTATATAAAATAAGTACTCGAAAGATGACAGAAAACAATACAAGCAACAAAAGTAAACTGAAGATTTAAAGCTAATCATCAGTACAAATAAGCTTCATTTATAATACTTGAATAACATAAATGACCCTGTATATATCATCTTAGGTCACTAGCACACAATGTAACGAATTTATCTTACCGACTATCTTTATTTGTTAAATTTAGACTAAAGTTTTCTTATTTGCTATCATAATACATCTCCTTATTTTGGTATTAAAGTGTTCAAGTGTTCAATTTTAAGAACCTTTTTCAATTGGTCTGCACTAAACAACTAATGTAAACGATAAATATTTATTATCAACAACCTTGATATCAACAATATTAAACAGAACTTTAATAGTTTTAAATAATCAAACAGTGCCCAAGTCATACATCCACAACTAACCGTGTATTGAAATAAGCCCCGCCTCCCTTCTAACATAATATTGAATATACACGGTCTCCACGAGGTCGCTTTTAGCCAATCATATTCCTAGAAATGTATAGGAGGTAAGATAAATATATATCCGCTGCTCAGAGGGCATTTCGAGAAAGTTATTAAATAAAATCTTCAATTCCAAAACAGATATAAACATGAAATGTTATTCTTCTTATAGTATCTTCAATGATATGATATAACTACAATTTTAGAATATGTTTTCTTCTTCAATTTATCGAGAAGGGGCCTCGGTGGCCGAGTGGTCTAAGTAATTATAACTACTTTAATCAATAGCTAGTAAACACTGAAGTTATGAGTTCTAATCCCGCTTATGCGGATGCATTCGACTCCAATCTTAATTGACTAGGATTGTCAGTTTTCCTATCGAAGGTCTTTTTGGTGGTTTTCTCCGGGCACTCCGTCTTTCTCCACTTATTAAACCTGGCCGCCACGAAATAGCCCAAACTTGTTGATTAATAGTGGCGTATTAACACCAAAAATTAAAAAGCAAATCAATTTACCGTGTGTTCTAAATACATTCAAATCTAGAGACATTCATCCACGTCCTCAAAATATAAAACAAACGGTAGCATACATATTTTACCCTCATTAATCAAACTTATAAAGATAAAATTTGACAGTGAGATGTACAGCAAAGTCACAGAGGTTTATGATTCATGATTTTACTTCATGAATTAAAGATGAAACAACATATATAGATCTTAAATCTTCCTTTCTGACATATTAGATATCGACCTGCATTTGTTATAATGAGTAAACATAGTAGCAAATAGAACAATATTCACAACATTAGAGAAAACTAAATATTCATACCTAAAAGTCTATAAAAATCTTTAACAATGTCACCTTGGTGTTTACATAACAAAGAAAAGCAAGATATAACCAGCATAAAAACGAAACAGAAAACCAGGGTCAATAGGATTATGTTGCATTAACTTGTGTATGGTTTCTGTATCAGAAAAGGACAATTCCTGTATTTATCTTTAAATACATGTAAGAATAGGTCTAGGGAAGGGTTTATGGCTATAAGATAATCTATTTCAAAATAATAAGTTCTTCAAAAGACTAAAACAGTTATACATTGATTGTATATAAATATCGGAATTTAAAAAGCAGAAAAAGATTGGTCCGCTTCTTTGTCTTTTCGATATAATAGTCTAAAAATTTGGCAGGGATTCTCCTGAGATGGTTTTTTTTTCGTTCAACAAAGGCACATTTTGCCTTTGAAAAACTGACATGAACAAGAATTTTATAAGATTTTCAAAAATGTCTTTTTAAAGTATGTGTAATGATATTATGAAAATAAAGAACGGGTTAGCAGTCAAACTCTGTAATGGCACTACATGTACATGTATGGAATAGGAGGATGCCAAGTATTTTCGAAAAAAAGTCAAAAACATGAGAAGCAAACATCCGTTTAACCTGTTACAATGTATCAACTTGTATTGTCAAGTCATTTTATAAATAACAATACTTGTATCAGAGACATTTTATTTTTTTCTAAGTTCGAGAGACATGCACGGCATTATCAAACAATACAATTTAATATTGGTATTCAGTTTTGCTCATAGTTGAAGGTCGTAAGGTGACCTAATATAGTTGTTTTAAATTTCTATGCCGCTCGAATTCTTGTGAATATTTTAATATGTTATTGGCAATCATAACACATCTTTTTTTTTATATTGTAAATGATCCTCAGTAATGTTTTGATCTATTTCGGACCATAAAATGTTATATAGCCCTAATGCCCTGAATTATTTGTCATTTATTGTGCATCCATCATCGATATTCAGCCAATATAAAATCAAATAAGAAAACGGCAATATAGAAAATCAAGCTTATTTGTACCAATAAGACAAATGTATTTCTTCAAAGGAGGAAATTGGCAGAAGTAATAACTAGAGGCTCTAAAGAGCCTGTGTCGCTCACCTTGGTACATTTGTATATGTGAATATTCAACAAAGGACACAGATGGATTCGTGACAAAATTGTGTTTTGGTGATGGGGATATGTTTGTAGATCTAACTTTACTGAACATTCTTGCTGCGTACATATATCACCATCTATAATGATTGGCCCAGTATTTTCAGTTGAAAGTGTTAGTAAAAATTTACAAATTTTATGAAAATTGTTAAAAATTCACTATCGATTCGTCTGAAATTTTCAGGGCAGATAGATCTTGACCTGATAAACAATTTAACCCATGCCAGTTTTGCTCTAAATGCTTTTGTTTTTGAGTTATAAGCCACAATTTTTAAACTAGATACCCCAATGATGATTGTGGCCAAGTTTGGTTTAATATGGCGCAGTAGTTTCAGAGGAGAAGATTTTTGTAAAAGATAACTAAGATTTAAGAAAAATGGTTAAAAATTGACTATAAAGAGCAATAACTCCTAAAGGGGTCATTTGACCATTTCGGTCATGTTGACTTATTTGTAAATCTTATTTTGCTGAACATTATTGCTGTTTACAGTTTATCTCTATCTATAATATTTTTCAAGATAATAACCAAAAACAGCAAAATTTTCTTAAAATTACCAATTTAGGGGTAGCAACCCAACAACAGGTTGTTCGATTCATCTGAAATTTTCGGGGCAGATAGATCTTGACCTGATAAACAATTTTACCCCATGTCAGAATTGCTCTAAATGCTTTGGTTTTTGAGTTATAAGCCAAAAACTGCATTTTACCCCTATGTTCTATTTTTAGCCATGGCGGCCATCTTGGTTGGTTGACCGGGTCACCGGACACAATTTTTAAACTAGATACCCCAATGATGATTGTGGCCAAGTTTGGTTTAATTTGGCGTAGCAGTTTCAGAGGAGAAGATTTTTGTAAAAGTTAACGCCGGACGCAGGACGACGACGACGACAGACGCCGGACGCAAAGTGATGAGAAAAGCTCACTTGGCCCTTTGGGCCAGGTTAGCTAAAAAGACGCTGTTTAATAAAAAATCCTGCAACTGTCTACGAGTTAATTTAGACATTTAAAGTAGAATATGTGGAAATTTATACTAATATAGTTACTTGTTTACCATTTATATGATACATTGACGAAAACATTGATGACGGAGAACGCAATCAAGATAAAATCAAGAAATTCTATAAAGAAACATTAAACGGTCGACAGCACTCCTATGAATACACAATACACAAACAATAAGACAGAATTTTTTTTTTCGGTTTTGCAATCTGCATATTTTATTTCTCATTACTGCTACTAAAATTTCTAACAAATTCAAGAGAATAAATCAAAAAGTATGTTTTTGCAAAATTGACAATAAAAATTTAAAAGAAAACTAAAAGGACATATAAAATTGACCACGCAACAGGGCACACAAAGAAAAAAATTAAAATGATTCAATGAAAAAAAGAGCATGCAAAAATAACATATATTTTGCACATTACGTTATTTAGGAATAAGAGGTCTAGAACGCGTCTGAGAAGCCCTTCCTGAGGATTTTTTGTTTGTTTGTTTGGCAACGAAATATACGAATCAGCATGCGAGTCTTGTAAAACGCAGGACGTATGTAATATTTTCTACTGCACGATGAGTCATCATTTAACAATCGATCAATGATCTTTGCTCTGAAATATAAGGTAAAAAATGCATATAAAAATATTCGGGTGTATCTTTTTAAATCTAAGTTCCCATTATGAAGACATTTATCTCCATCCAGAATTATATATTTTCCTTCGTAGTCCCTTATGCCCGCGTCACACTGTCCCTATTTTTACGCCGATGGCAACACGATTTGGCTGAGATATGAAGCTTAAATACCCGTCTTCGGTTAATCTTCGTATTTCTATCTTATCGTATATAATTTCGGCACCATCGTATAGACTTCGTTATTCATCGTACTTGCTTCGGTCACTTTTTGGTATTTTAACGAGATCTGGACCAACTTCGTACGAACTTTCAATTTTCGCATTCGGGTGTCCATCGTATATAAAAATCGGGACAGTGTGACGCGGGAATTATGGATAGCAACAATATTAGAACTATTTTAAAGATATTTTTTTTTTAGATTTTAACTGCATTCATGCTGATGATTTCGATGCATCATGTTCCTCACGAAGCAGGTGGTTGTTTTCGGATTAACCAAAGACTTAAATACTTGAATTTCTCATGCTACTTCACTGCGAAGCATGATAAATTACCTGTGGAGAAGAAATAGATCGACATCGTTAAATTTATAATAGTATGCAAGGTTGGGTAGCATAAATTAATCGAAACAAAATTTTCATAAATTCCCTGTGTCCGAACTGCTTTTCTGTATTAAACTTTATGAGAGCAGAACATTTTAAAACCAGTTGAAGAGCTTTATGACAAAAAAGGGTTTTAAAATAATAGCCAAATGCAATATTCCACTAAGCGATCATATATATTTCCCCAATGTAATTGCTAACATTTAATAAATTGGCCTGAAATAGTGGAACTATTGCATTCTTCCATTGCGTTTAAATGCTAAAGTTAAATAAGATAAAATTGTAGGATATGCTGGGAAGCTATTTCAAGGATTTTAATTGAATATGGCGAAAAAGAAATCCTATCTCGATTATCGAACGTGTCAACAATTCTAATATGTAATCCAAACGTGACAATTTCAATAAACCTTTAATTGATAAAGTAAACTATTACTATCAGACTATGAGAATTTGAACATAAAAAATATTGATTTGCAATACAGAATCTCGTTATAACTAACTTGGCCTGGTTTAGATTTCTTAAGATCTGTTAAATTTTAGCGTTTTTAAGTAATTATTAGAGATTTCGTGTGATAATAAGGTTTGCCTTATCAAATAAGATCTTAAAAGGCTAAATAAAGATTTGATTCGGTAACATAATTTGGAATATATCTAAATGTGAAAATACCCCCAAAAAATGTGAAGCAAACGCACGTTAAATGTAGTAGATAAGTACCGATTATCAGGTCGTCTGCATATTGATATTTATAGAGTTTCTCGCTTGAGCAGGTACCACATCTTCTTATCTTTATAAATGATGTATTTATGTTCCATAGTTCATATAAGCATTTGATAAAACACAATCAATTAAGTTGTGATGTTATTGCTTGTTTTCTTTTCCATTTAACAAACCAATATGCAAAGTCTTCAATACGGAACAGAATAAATACACCATATTGCAAATTCATGAAAACACGTCTCCTACTCACGCTGCTTTCATCGACAACCCCAATCATATGAACATGAAGTATTGAAGAACACAGACATGCAGGATCATATGAAAAAATTGCAGTGTAAGAGAACATGACAATGATTCATTTATTATTTGTAATTGACTTAAGCTTTCTGTTACTTCGAGTACTCTTATAACGATGCTGTTGTGTCTTGTCAGTGTTTTTTCTGACTTGATTTCAAACGAATCAACTATCCATCACATCAACAATTATTGTTGGTATTGGACGACTATCACAATACTGTCCCATGTTAGGAAAAGGTTGAGTGTTCACCAAAAAAGTTAACCCCGCCATTTTTTTCCAAAGAGAGGAACATGTGGTACTGAGGTTGGCGTAAGCTGATGTCTGTCATATCAATTTCTTGTAAATTGTTAAGCTATAAATAAGGCTGTTAGTTTTCTCCTTTGTTTCACATTTATCATGTCGGAGCGTTGTATTGCCAAATAAAATTGAGAAAGGAAATGGGGAATGTCAACCCTCCTCTATACCTCTAGCCAATGCAGAAAAGTACACGTATAACAATACGCACATTAAAATTCAGTTCAAGAAAAGTCCGAGTCTGATGTCAGAAGATGTAACCAAAGAAAATAAAGAAAACAACAATAATACATAAATAACATCAGACTACTAGCAGTTAAATGACATGCCAGCTCCAGACTTCAATAAAATGATTGAAAAATTATATCTTCATTATATGAATATAACCCGTGTCATGCCAACAACCGGTTTTTAAATAAATGTGTTTAGTTCCGATGCAAAGACAATATCAGTAAATTAATATTAACGCCAATATATGCAATCTAAAATATTTCCATAAAATATTGGATGTGAAATACCTGAAGTCTGCATATTCAGCTATATTTACGAAATTCAATGATGTCCTTATACCAATGATAAAATTTAGTAAATGTTTTGACCAGTTTGTGATATCGAAAACCCTGGTGTAATAATTTTTCAGTAATACATAAATTTCTCTCGTTAAAATCTTAAACATTGTTACATACACGAGCGAATCGTACAAGTTGAGATACATAAACACCGTAAGATGGTGACAAGGGAACGTCACCATCTAAAAATGAATAATTAACGATAGGAAATGAAAAATCATCTCTTTTATCATAAATTTTAGTATTAAGCTTTCCGTTAATGATATAGATATCAAGATCGAGGAAAGGGCAGTGGTCATTGTTAGTATTAGCTTTATTTAAAGTAAGTTCTACAGAATAATTGTTTTAGTATACATACTAAAGTCGTCATTATTGAGAGCCAAAATATCATCCAAATATCTAAAAGTATTATTAAATTTGTGTATCAGATGTTGTTTCGAAGGATCTTTGCTAATTTTTGTCATCAATTGTAACTCATAGCAATACAAAAACAGGTTTGCAATAAGTGATGCACAGTTAGTCCCCATTGGAATTCCTCCGATAACCTGACGATATACGGAATCTTCAAAGCGAACAAAAATGTTATGTAGTAAAAAATCAAGGGCAGATATAGTATCACAGCATGTCCAATTGACATAGTTTTTTTGTTTATTGCTGCAAAAAAATTACCTAAAAGAGTTTTTATAAATATTTATATTCACATTCTGACTTTTAAATGCCCATTTAATTAAGTGTGTGAATTTTTTCTAAATGAGAATGTGAGGCAATGTAGTATATAGGGTAGAAAAATCAAAACTTCGAACAGATTCAAAATCACCAATATAAGCATGCAAATTATCAAGTACTTCCAACGGGTTTTTGACACTCCAAAAGTAATTAATTCCACTACTTTCGAAGGCCTTATTTCAACAATTTATTATCAGGTTTTTGATTGTACCAAGTAAACATTATAATGTGTACTGTTGATATTCTCCTCATCTACATTGTATCCGCATTTGAAAATGAGAGAAAAATGTAGACGATGAAATTTTAAGTAAAATATAATGTAATTTATAGAAAGACAGAATTAATAATTTCAAAATTTGACGAAGAAAAGGCCTCACCTTGTGACTTATCTTGTTTCTTTATTATTATGAGGCTGACTTCATGCAGGAACTTCTTAGGAAGAAGGATAAGAAGTTAGCAATATCCTTTAACTCTACTATCCGCTATATAGATGACGTTCTTTCACTAAACAATTCAAAGTTTGGTGACTATGTGGAACGCATCTATCCCATCGAATTGGAAATAAAGGATACTACAGATACAGTTAAGTCGGCTTCAAATCTTGACTTACATCTAGAAATTGACAATGAGGGTCGGTTGAAGACAAAACTTTACGACAAAAGAGATGATTTCAGCTTTCCAATTGTGAACTTTCCATTTCTAAGTAGCAACATTCCAGCAGCACCTGCATACGGGGTATATATCTCCCAATTGATACGATATTCCCGTGCTTGCATTTCCTATCATGATTTTCTTGATAGAGGTTTACTGCTCACAAGGAAGCTATTAAACCAAGAGTTTCAAATGGTGAAGTTGAAATCATCCCTTCGTAAATTTTACGGACGCCATCACGAGTTGGTTGACCGTTATGGAATAACCGTTTCACCAATGATATCGGATATGTTCCTTACGTCGTAACTACAATCCCCTTCCCTTTCATAAATTTGACCTACCGAATTAGACTATTTACCGGATTTGTAATCACATATGCAACACGACGGGTGCCGCATGTGGAGCAGGATCTGCTTACCCTTCCGGAGCACCTGAGATCACCCCTATTTTTTGGTGGGGTTCGTGTTGTTTATTCTTTAGTTTTCTATGTTGTGTCATGTGTACTATTGTTTTTCTGTTTGTCTTTTTCATTTTTAGCCATGGCGTTGTCAGTTTGTTTTAGATTTAT
The DNA here is from genome assembly GCF_036588685.1 of Mytilus trossulus. Taxonomy (NCBI): domain Eukaryota; kingdom Metazoa; phylum Mollusca; class Bivalvia; order Mytilida; family Mytilidae; genus Mytilus; species Mytilus trossulus. Next base: position 30,158,778 of record NC_086379.1, on the reverse strand, counting down.
GAGTTTGACTGTCCCTTTGGTATCTTTCGTCCCTCTTTTATCTTGTGTATCAAGGCGCTTCTTGCTCTTCAAGTTTTCTTCATTATAATCATATTATTTATTACCAACATGGCCATATGGGACATGCCAATGCACATTTACTTGCAAATTCTTTTACTAATACAATTATCAATACAAGGATTCATCGATTTTTAATTTTGATATTCAATTTAAATTAAAGTAGTGATTATAGCTTTTCATGGACCCACTGCAATTCTTCTCTTTTAATAGTTGCATAATTGAAGAACTTCAAAATAGCAATCTGCTTCAAGTAGCATTAAGATAGATTATTATTTAATTTCAATTCCACTTACGGTTGAGAATTTGGAGTCATTTAGTCAAAATGGAAGATTTACAAACTAGATAACTTAGTTGTAATGTTATTCTAATGAAAGGTTATTCTATTTTGTTTAAAGAATAATCTTGTGTTTAGTGTTGAACAATTGTCCCAAACCGAGGCTTGGATTTCGAATGATAGTGAAGCTAAAACACAAAATTAATATACTTTACACTTTGTAATTTACTGCAGAATTTTTGAATATAGTGTGATTAGTATAAAAAATAGCTTGACGAAATATATATGTTGTCACGAAGCTATATGCCGATTTACATTGGTCCTTTAAGCTCATACATGTCAATTTCAACATATTTGGGACATCACAAGTGATCTTTTTGCACCAAACTGTCAAGACTACTAGTAATATATAGTAAATAAGTATTATTAGATATCTAGTATATCAAAGACCATTACCATTTTGTTTCGAAAGGTCAGAGCAATTTTAGTCATTTTGCAATTTCAGTGGTCATAAGTTCGTATCATACCTCCACCTTAATCTTCAATGTCCTTAACATGTTTGGTGTCATCATAATTTGATATTTTATTGCATGACGAAATGTTCAATCATACTAATTATTTATTGATGTATTTTCTGTCTTTTGTTTGCATTTTTTTGTAATTTATTCCCGTCATGATATGTTGACATTTTAGCGGTATATTTAACATTGCCATAAAGCGTATTGTTTGAATAGCCATACAAACAGATTCAAACCACCATTTTTCTTAAAATGACTCAGTACCAGGTCAGGGAAATAACAGTTGTTATCTAAAAGTTTGTTTTGGTGTATGTTGCATTGTCATTTTGAGGTTGTTGTTGTATTCAGTGTTCTTTTGTTTCTTTGTATTAATGATTTGTTTTCTCTCAATCGAGTTATGACTTTTGAACAGCGGTATACTACTTTTGCTTTTATTTATCAAATATACAAGTAACAAAATCTGATGTGTGGATTTATCTTTTATTTAAGTGGTCTCGTTGTGGCATGATCGTCAAGAAGCTGTTTCAATTTCGATCCCAACTCTGTTCAAACCTAGTCTAAACACTTGACATCTGGTCTTGTTAGTCTTAAAATAATACAATTTTTTTTACATTTTAGTGTCCGTAGTTTAGTTTGATGTTCTTTTTATCTGATCTACATTTTGTAGTACATATTTTTTATTATGGTTAAATGAAGCCCAACTCCAGGTGCTGAATTTTCTCGCTGTGTTGAAGAACCAAGCTTGGCCTTGGTTTGTTATTTCTCTTGGTTGGTTTTATTTTGACACAAACCTCATGTCCATTCTCATTTTTTTATTTGTAACAAAAGTTATCTAAAAATATCGGTACAAAGTACATGTATGCTTGAATTTATTTCAGGATGGATAGCATAAAATAGTTTGTACAACTGAGAGAGTCTTATTTTAAATAAAATTTAGTCGTAGTTTGTTTTCTGATTAACAACACTATCTCATTTGTCATCACAACGTGACAATTTCATTAAATCTTTAATTAGATAAAGTAAACTATTACTTTGAGAGTTTGCACATGGAAAAACTATTGATTTGTTAAACAGGATAACTAACAGAACTTTATTTCTGAAGATCTGTAAAATTTCAACGATGCTTCCAGTAATCATTTAAAGACTTCATGCAAAGATTTAAAATGACACATTTAATGAGATCTAAATACGACCTTTATCAAGAGATCTAATTAGTATTGTAAAAGTCTCTGCATGTAGCGATTAAAAAAAATCACTGAATAGAAATAAACCTTTAATTTCAGTGGTTAAATACACATTGAAAAAAGTATTGTAACACCAAATTGAAAATTGAAATTAAAAAAAAAACTCTTTATTTTTTGTGTGATATAATTTGGTAAAACAGAACTAGTTAAACATTATTTAAGTATCACCTGAGTTGAATCAATAAATATCGACTCGATAAGTTTTTATCTGCACATGCAGCTACTGTACCCGTAAACAGCAAAACAGATGTTTTTATCCTCATTGTATTCAACACTTCAAATTACTAGTACCACGTTTTTAAAGTTATGTGATTGACACTTTGTAATGGGCCCTAAACAACTCTTAACTGCAGCAAGATAGCAGATTATCAGCATTAGAGAAGCAGGGATGTCGCTGTAACAACTGCACGTATTGTTGGTCATCATCATTCCACTATAAGTCGTTTTGAGAATAAATATCAGGCAATAAACGATGTTAAAGACCTTCCGAGATAAAAAAAAAAAAAAAAAACCTATACCATTTGCTAGGGAAAATCAAGCATAATGAAGGTTGGTCAGAAGGAAACCCATTGCATACAATACAATCCTAAAAAGAGAGTGGTGTGCCTTTTAACAAGAACTGTTAGATATCGACTCATCGCTACTGGTTATCGTGCGATAATACCATTTCGGAGACCTTTGCTTACTAACAGACATACAGTTTTCCGTATCCAATGTAGTGCAGAGCTCACCAAAGTTGGAAATAAGCACCGTGGAGGAAGATCCATTGTTCCAATGGAATTCGTTTCATCTTCCTTGGCCCGATCGTAGCCCGGATTTGAACCATATCGAGCATATATGGGACACTATTGGGTTTGAAAGTACGCGAAAGGACACCCCAGTTCAAACACATCATGAAATAAACAATGCCCTTCATCAGAAATGGTTGCTGTTACCTTAGCAACACATTAGTCGATTTATGGCAGGAATCAGAAGACGTTTAGATGCGGTTATCCGTTTGAATGAAGGCTGCGCTCAAAGTACAAATTTTTGGGCGTATAACGATCAACCATGATGTAAACAGTCATCTGAAGATTAATTTTGAAATGTCTGACATTGTAAAGTCCGACTACAGTAAAAGTTGTAAAATGTATTTTTTGGTAAAAAAACCACTTCATTTTGTTATTGAAATTGTGGTTATATAAATCTTTTTTTTTTCAAACATTTTTTTATTTGTTTCAATGTCAATATTATCATAAACTATGTTTCAATAATATTATGCAAATATTTTATTATATTTCATCCCAAAAAAGAGGCTGATGTTTCAAGTTTTAAAAATCAAGGTGTTGCAATACTTTTTTCCATGTGTATATATACTAGTAATGGACACTTTAAATAAGAGTGCTTATATAATTAGTTATGGGAACGATAGTTGTAAAGCTTACACACTATCATTATTTTTCTTATAACTTCAAAGTAAGAAAATATGGGATGGCATATTTAGCATGTTTAGAGAAAAACGAACATCAACTCAAAACTATAAACGGTTAACCATAGAAAATAAAAGCATCTCGAACTCCTCAATCATGTTAATAACCGAATTGACCTCGACATTGTGATGACAATTACGATAAGATTGTCGTAGCTAAAATACATTTCCGCGAAAATAAAATAACTGAAGGTCATGCACTGTCAAATGTGAACTATTAATTCAAACATGACGTTTTCAAACGCTTATAATACCCACCCTTGGTAAAATATAAATATATTGTTTGGGTTGTTCCAAACATACTCCAACTTCCACGTCATATGCTTCTATCAAAATTTGCAAAACGATAAATTTGATATACTACCTTAGTAGCTGTAAACCAAGTCCGTCTGCATATGTGATATGCATTTCCCCAACTTATTCGGTATTCAAGAGCTTGCAGCTCCTACTCAGACTTTGTAAAACGTCACCAGTGGGTGAGCAGAAAGTTGATGCACTAGCGGTATGTCAAAGAACCGGTACGTCTCATCATTTTATCTTCGGACGATACATAGGCTTTGCTGATCTTTGTTGATAAATATTCCGTATTAACTTCAAAAATACTACACGATGGTCTTGAAGTATAGATTCTGGGTACTGACGTTGTTTTAGAATTCTTTATTTTTTCTTTGTGAATATTACTTTTATTGTTTAGTCTGTTTTAGCGTGTATTCATTTGACGTGACTCTGTACTTATACATCCCGTCATTTTGTTGATGTTTTTAATAATTCATCTATGGTAATTTTTGTATTATTGTCTTTCATTTTTGCTTATGTGCTTTGTTTCTATGTTCTTTTATACATATGACGTGGCTCTGTACTTATACATCCCGCGTCGTTATGTTGTTGTATTACCAATGTTCTTTCAACTGATCGGGCGGAGCTTACGTTTTAATTTGCATAAGGACAGTCTATTTGAAGATGTGTGTGATAAGGATGATTGCCGTTATAATTATAACTGATTTCTAATCACCTATCAGTGTTATGAAAGGAATTTACAAAAGAATGACTGGACACTTCATTGATGAGTTTATTCTAAAATACCTATCTATAGATGGACTGGTTTATTACATGTATGAGCGAACCGGTTAAACTCCGCCCAGTCAAGTGAAATAAATTGAGTAATACCATTGTATAATTTTTGTATAGTTAAAGTATACAATATCTTATATTTTTGCTAATGTGCGCTGTCTATATGTCTGTATTGACGTTTTTTTTATAAGTATGACATGACTTTGAATTAAACATCCTGGCATTGTGTTATTGTGCTATAGTAAATTGTTGTATTCTTGTCTCTAATTTCGCTTATGTTCTTTGTCGAAAGGCCTTTTTGTGCTTTTTGGAACATATTTGTTTAGTTTTTTTTTGTGATTAAGATTGACATACTGTTGACAACTGTCCCCCTTTTTTTTTTAACATTTTTACCTATTATGTCTGTTTATTTTGTTTATTCACCGTTGTCAATATTTTGGAATTTAATGTCAATATCATACAAGAGGTTTGGCTAGATATGAAACCCAGTTGAATTCACAATTTTCTACATGAAAAAATATATTAAGTCAGGATTATGACATTTGTTATTCATTTGATCGTTTGATAAGTTAAAACTTTGGATTTTGCCATTTACTTAGAGACTTCAGGTTTTTATTATACTTTACTCTTTATATGATTGAGCTACCCGACGTCGTTAAGCGATGTGCATATCAGCATTTTACGGGAAAATACATGCCTGGGAAACTAAAAATCATAACAACAAGAAACGAAATCATGGTAAAATGTGTTATTCGACTTATAAATTCATCCAAACATATCGAAATACGTCAAAATTTGCTTTCACCTGTAGCGCTTCTATCAGAAAGAATAGCCGTATTTTTCCTATAAGAATAGGAATAATTTATTGTGGCTTGAGATTTTATTGATTTTTCTACCACGCGTTTGCCCTTGATACCGTCGCTCGTGGTAAAATGTTTAGCATAAAGGACAACACCGTGGTAAAATCTTATAACTTTAAGCCCCATGAAATATTTCTTAACACGGAGAAAGCTAATACTTGAGACGGGTCCGCTTATCCATTCGATGATACCAATCTCGCCTCTGGTTTTGTTTTAAAAATGGTCCATGATGATTTTAGTGCAAAATTCTGAATAATTTTATATATAAATGTCTGTCTGTACTTTCTATCGGTAAAATTATATTCATGCATGAGTCTAACTTTTGTCCGGGAAATCACATTAATTTTCATGACAGGTTCATGATGTGAAAATGTCTCTGGTTTAACTATGACTTCTCTACGTTTTTCTATAGACGAAACAGGTGGTTACCACCAGTTGAAGAGGCAATACAAACTATGGTAGAGCACCTACGTTTTCTGAATTGTTGTCTTGTGTTTTTTTTTTCATTTTAGATATTTATAATTGCTGTCTTGATATCTTTCATTGACGTCTTGGTATATGCAACTTTTATCCTACCAGCAAAACTCTGGAAATAATCAGGATCAGATTTTATGTATTCTTGTTTACCCCGAATTCAACGCATTCCTCTCCTTTTGTAGATTATTAGGCACTTTTTAAGAACTGAATAAATTGTATTTCCCTGACTTGTTTCACATGTTCCAGTTTAAATATAATTATCCTTATCAAAAGAACCATATGGGACATGACAGTGAACATTAATTTGACAGCTTTGCACGAATTTATAATGCATAAACAATTAAAAGTACACGTTTGGTCGATATTGAATTTAGAAATTGAATTTAAATTAAAGAAGTGATTTAATCATATGAACATGGTTTCATTGCATGAATTTCTCTTTAATTGTTACATAACTGAAGGACTTGTAAATGGCGATCTAATAAATCTCCTAGTTTTATTAGAATATTTATTGTTTTAATTTTAGGTTTATATTCAAACTATCAATCGGAAGCAATATAATATGCATGTTCAAATTCAATAACAAGAAATAAGAGTCACGATATTTTCAATGATATTTGATAAACATAAGTCATCTATTTTTTTATGATACAAAATGCAATATATTTGATTATGGCGCCAATTGCTGAGCATAATAATAATTCATAGCAACATGGGCTAAATTACCCAGACTCTAATCAATTGGAAAATATTTTGTCAAATATGTACTTATAAAGATTTATAATTGCCTAAATTTCGAAAAGAAAACACGTCCTCATGTGATACCGAAAGGACATTCAAACAAAAGTAAAATAAAATATAACAACATAATGTCGAACGAAAAACCAAGAAGATCAATCATAGTACACAAACAACACATAAAAGTACAAACATACATTTAACAATTGCAATCAAATAAACATGAAAATAAAAACATTTTGAACTATAGTCTATATAGATACTGACTGGTAAGTTGTCCCCTTGGATTCTTATCAGTTTGAAAATTAACGGAAAAAAAGAAGTGAAATTAATATTACTGTGCATCAATTAGTATCGTGTTATCGGAAAAGATCCAAGTTGCGTTACAGAAACTTTACTAGTTACTCTTTGTAATTTAGAAAAAATTGTCAAGATAAAAATCAAAACAGTTTATTGTAATTTCACGACGACGGCGGACGACAGACAACACTCTTCACTTGCATCATTATTATATAAAAAAAACTCACATTTTCAGACATTTTGCCCTCGAGTGTTAATAAGAAATGGGGTAGACGTCAACGTCAGACAGTTTTCAACACAGACTGATACATCCAGGCGATACCCAATGATCTTTAGACATAATTGCATACCATATGGCCAGTCTACTTCAAATGGTAATACGACAGGTAGTACATGCAGATCAGGATATGTTAATCATGTTAATCATTTATAATTAGAAGTACACGATATCCTTCCGGTTTTGTCAGGGTTCGTGTTAGTCAGGTTTTAGTTTTGTTATTGTTTTTTGTAGACTTTTGTCTTATGGTCGTTGGTCGTTTTTTGCCGTGGGTTGGCAGTGTGTAGCATTTTCACACGCAGTCCAAGTCTTTACAATAATTATTTATCAATTCTTCCTTCTAAGTGATCCCATTCTCACAACCTGAATAAATAGGATTTGATTTTTACTTTTAGATGATTTCTGATTGTGTGTAAATATATTTCCCTAATTTTGTTACATTAAAGTTAAAGTCTCAAAACAAAAAATAAGATGTCCATTCCAAATTTTTCCTTGAAAAGAACTCAATTGGCATTATCAGTTTGTTTACGTCTTAAAAGTTTGAATGTTCCCCTGATACATTCCGCCTCCGGTTTTTAATTTTGATATCGTTTTTCATAACCTTGACAGAAGAACGATATGTTCAGTTTTGTAATCCAAATATATTTCGGAGTAGCTGACTTCACGTTCTATTACTTGTATTTGAATATGTGTTGCTCATTCTATATTGTTCTGTAAAGTGTTATGGGGGATGCATATTTTTTATCTTCATTCTGTTTTTGGTGTCTCTGCTTTGTCTACCTATGTTCTTTTTTCTGAATTTTCTGTCTCTATTTTTGTTTAATTTTTATATTCGTCACTTCAATTAAAAGAGGAAAAAATAGTTTACTATGAAATATGCAAACGTGTTGGTAACAGCTAATTTATAATTATGATATCATCCTTGTTTGAAATGGGTTTGTTTTTCAATTGTTGCTTACTATGTTGAAACCAATACGATATCTGTTTTATATTATTGTAGAATTATATGTGTTATAAAATGTAAAATAACCAAAAAAAATTAACTCTGATGAAAATTAAAAAAGGCAAGTGTCTAATAAAATGTTAAATTAAAAGCTCAAAACACATCAAACGAATGACAACTTTCATATTCTTGACTTGGTTTGCATAAAATGGTTGATTTCACAGGCAAAATTTGCTCACATGAATCTAAAATGACATTCACATGAAAAATTTCCCGTGATCTAACTCAAACGAGCTTATACATGAAACACACGTGCAAATCTGTCTTGTGAATTTCAGGTGAAGTTTTTCACATGAATTTCACGTGAAATTTACCCCCAAAAAAGGATATTTTTCATGATTTTAATGAAATTTGAAAATTTAGAAGTTTTTTTAATTACAAAAATGTACTCTTTTTCAAAAGTCCGTATGAATTTCACGTGAAAGAATTTACGTGAATTTCATGTGAAATTTGCCTGTGTACACCTAGCTTTAAAGATAGCTAAACCTCTCACTTGTATGACAGTCGCATCATATTTCTTTTCTTTTTGAATTTGGACTTTTGTTTTATAGATTTTCAAACCATATCCTGATTTCTCTCTTCATTTTGAATTTTTGTTTGTAGTGTCTTGAGGTATCTGATTTTATACTTTTGAAGAGATAACGCATTTGTTCTTGTGATATTTTCTCTTTCGTGCATTAATTCATTATCGCACTTGTAGTCTACCGTTTATCGTCAGTGTAAACAAGGCCCATCGAAATCGTTGATCGATCCATGCATTACATCCATGCAAGTTAGCTAACTAATAAATTGATGTGCCCTTTGGTTGTTTAAATATTTGTACTATTTCTGTATTTAACAATGAGATTGTTGGAATAATTTATGACAGCATTCAATCTATTTCTTCCTGGAAATTAAAGTCTGTTGTATCTTGATATCATCCCGCATCGATTTTTGTCATAAGATATAGAACCGTTCATATCTATCAAATGGTTTCACTCAAAACTATACATTTGCTTTGAACGTTATGAACTAGCAGAAATATTTGAGCATGTGTTTCTTGTAAGAGGCATAATTGTAACTTTGAGATTAGGAATAATGATCTGAGTATAGTTCTTTTATGTTTGGTACGGTCAAGTGCATATAGAAAGTATTTGTGCAATGTTTATTGATACATAATAGATTCTATCTTTTCTCTTATGGAGTAAAAATCTTGCAAAACAATAAGCCATTTTATTAAGTAATGTAATCCAATTTTGTTACATTCAACAATGAGTATTATGATCGTAGCACAAAAAAATATCAACTCTATTGCACAACATTATCATATCACAACTTAACAATTCGTCTAACAATATAACTCTAAAAGCTACCAAAAATGTAATACATATTCTATTGGACGTTTTCTTATAAACAAAATAACAGATACATTTGTACATAAATTGAGAACATTTGTAACATACAGCAAAGTCTGTTTTATCATTATCAACTTATTTACAACATATTTAAAAGCAATACTACGTTTAAGATACCATCAGCTACAAAGATTAAAAGATTTTAAAGAGTTGGGGGGGGGGGGGGGGGGGGTTGTTTGGTCGCCGGCTACTGATATTTAGAGACCAAATAATTGGTTGTACCTAACAAAAATGTTCTAAGAAAAATATATACGGTGCATGAACCGGCCATTTCAATCAATCTCTATGAAATAATTTTTCACTACTGATTTTCTTTCTGATAACATGACATATCAACACAAATGTTTGATTTTTATTAACATGTTATCATGTTCTTCAGACTTGTACGTATTCTTATAAATTGAAAAGTTTCTGTACCAGTGCGTATATGCGCCCTTGTCCTTTAGTAAGAGTAGGGTTTTAGTGTCATCTATATATGAGGTTTGTATACTATAAAAAGTAATTTGAAATAGAAACATAGATAGATTATTAAGTATTGCCCGAGAACAGGATTTACAGTGACCATGCATATGTGTACACAAGATTTTACGTCATAATTTAAATATAACTCTAACATGTCTAAGAATAACTTTAAGATGCATTATTATTATTCATACTTTCTTATGTGAAAAGTAGAAATTAGTATAAATTCAATTGCAAGGAATGTCCATTTCACGTAAAAAAAACTTTTCAAACGAAAATGTGGAACAGTTCCCTTAAAATCTGGCATGCTTATGCTTTTACATGTATGAAGATATAATGATTTAAGATTCATATTCCTAATTAAGTTCAATTGTCAATTACCGGTGCAATAAAAACACTGACAAAAAAATAATAAAATTCAATCGCCTGTTGAAACGTGCTTACACAATCTGTCATGATTGTTATACAAGTATTTTGCCGAAAAATATTAGGATTCCATTCGAGATGGATAATTTGTTTTACTTCAAACAGAATAGTTTCAACTTCAATTTTGAAATCGTATATCCGAAAAGTTTTCAATAATCTAAGAACATCAATTAATACCCTTTTGACTTTTCCATTAGCCATAGCTATAATACTGCCGTAAATTCTTATAATAATTCTAAACATGTATTAAAATGTCCATCAAATTGTACCAATGATATTACGATCAAGCATTAATAGCCTGCATTTGTCAAACGTATCAGGCAATTAACCGTTGCGAACTATCTACATATATAACCGCTAATCAATAATGTAAGACACGACTGGAAAAGGATTTAAGTAATGAAAAGTTAAGACGCATGTCGAATAACAATCATCATGATCATATGGAATACTGAAGAATAGAAATAAAAGGATCCAAGAAAATCGATCACGTCCTTTGAAATAATATCAATCTCAGCAAGCTTTAGTAAATAAGTCTTACGATTTCATTTCAAAACTCAGCATCAGATAATAGCTTCGACTATGAATAAAATAATATCCAATGTGATCAAAGATTACAGGAATAATGTAAAATATTGTCATGATGAAATTGACATGCATCTGGTTTTATTTTTAGGAATACAAATAAACCACTACCAGTTCAAATCATTGAAATATTTCATTAGTGTCTTTGAGTTGAAATATTTGACAATGAATGTTTATGATAAGTAAACAAATCGTTTAGATCATACATTCTTAATTTCGACCGTGAAGCTTGTTTTGCATAAATTTGTGAATCTGTGGATTATCTTATTAAGTTTTTAATTAAACTCACCATAGATGAAATTAATCATAAAATCAAGCTAGAATATTCATCACTACTTATCAAAACAAAATTCCTCATGTTCGCCTTCATACTTTTACAGTGATAAGATAATATAAGACATAGAGTCTTAGTTTTTTTAATATACGACGCTTTTAGAACCTACTTGATTATTTCATGGGTTTTTTTCAATAATTATCGTAAGGGATTACAAATAATTTTCTATGCACACATTTTGTTGTTAATACCGTATAACTCGTGATGCATAAACAAAGCCTTTCTGTGTTACATTTTTTTTTTAATATTTGAGATTTAAATGTGTGCTGCCTGACTGTTATAAGGAATGGTATACATACAAAAACAATAACAAATACTTGCCCTATATAAAAACTAAATATATAGCGATTCCTTTAAATAAATTTAAAATGTATCTGTTAAATACACGATGCAAATAAAGTTGCCAATATCCCTGTTTCATATCCAATGTACAAAATACAATTTGCAATTATTGTGACCCTGTAATCTACATTATCAGTAGAATGGATGATGTATTGCTTAGACTGTTGATATGTATTGTAATGTCATTTTCTGCTTACAGTTCAATGTTATAGAATAAAAGTAATTATTTTGTGTGGTAATAGTAGCCAACATTGATTATCGGAATTCGAAAAAAAATAGCATTGGGATAATTAAGAAAATGTCAACATAATTACTACCTAACAAATTCGTCAGCTTGGCACAATGATCAACGAAATGCGTTTAAATATTAACAGTTTTTGAAAGCTCATGACAAGTTTGCAAAAATAATTAAATTTGCTTCATATTAAAGCTGACATCTAGAAATTAAGATTTCTCGTCATAGCCTTTTCTTCTAACCATAGCATAATGTGTTAGCTGGTATTCACTTTTACGTTTGTCTCCCCTTTCAAGAGTTCCCGTGACACAATATCCTTGCTGAAAGTCTGCATTGCTGACATTGCTTGTTAATGTCATCCGGAAATCTGGATTTTTAGCATCCTTGAATCGTCCGGTGATTAACATCGCATCTTTGCCTTTGTCTGTCATTTTTCCTTTAGTTGTTCTCCTTGTTGACCCCGTAACTTCTACAATTTTGCATTTGCTGCGACTCCAAAAGTATGTTTTTAAGATCCAGTACGAGACTAAAGCAGGTTGTGCCCATCCTTCATAGGGAAATAACAAAACTTTTGCTGGATAACCATGGTAACTGAAAACTTTCCGACAACATTTTCCTCTGCTTTCGTAATAAAACAACTGTACCATGTTGTAGCTTCCTTCCTGGTTTTTTAAATGCCTTGTAATTAATTACATTCTTTAATTCTTTATCTTTAGAGCCTCAATTGCCTTCAACATAAAATTTCAAAGTTAATAAGTTTTATACGAATTACAGCGTTTTAATTATTCTGTTTCATCATTTCGTTATTTTAAGGACACCTATAGTAATTGCAAAGTATTTAGACCAGTATTATTCATTAAATGAACAAGACTGCATGTTGTTTTATTACATGCAGTGAATTTCCTCTTTCCATGTGTATTAACCATGCTTCAACAATAACATTACTGTTGCAATAGAGGACTTCAAACAAACTGTAATTCAATAAATAATTTAAAAACTGAATGACATATCCTTCTCAAACAATCCTAACAATTCGAGTATAGTATTTATTGAATTGCTTGCATCGTTTAACAACTCCAATTTAAGTAAACGGTAGGATTGGTACATGTTTCTTGGCAATCAATATCTATTAACTTATTTGTAACTTCTATTACAACAAATTACATAACACATGTCACTCATCTCATAGTTTACTTGATTTATCCAAGAATATTTATAAAAGGATGAATATGACATTTTTGAACCTTTAAATGTCCCCAATTTATGAATATAGACACTTAAGGGATTTCTGCTTCCAAGATTATGATGACCAAATAGTGTAGACTATGAACGAAAATCAATTTCGAAGCATGCACCCAGACATCAGAAAATCATAGATGCGTTATCTATAGTTTAAAGTTAATAATTATATATGTACTATGTGTAGTCATATTAGAACACGTATATGTTTTCCATTTGAAGAAATGATTTATCACGATTAAAAGTAAACTAACAAAAATTAAGAACTCCAAGTAAAATTCAACTAGAAACATCCTTTGTCGGATGGCAAAATCAAAAGCTCCAAGAGATTGAACAAATGAACAAAAAACCGGTCATATTCCTGGCTTGGTGGTAATGGCATTTCCTTATGTTGAAAATAGTGGATGGCACTTGATTTTATGATTAGGTAAACCTCTCTCTTATATGACAATCGCATACACTTCCAATATATTGACAACATAATTTGTGAACAAAATAAACAGACATGATAGGTAAAAATGTCAAAAAGGCAGTCAACTATGTGTTATAATTTTTTTAAATTATATAAGAAAGAAAAATCAAAATGGCATATAGAAAAACTAGTGAATATGCTTGCAAATGTGCTAATTGAGTTGTGCTATGCTTTCTAACCACAAACAAGTACATATACAACTATTGCTTTATTTCATTGCCAAAAGAACAATTTGATGAACAAGGCAAAATTGACTCTTTTTACATGATGAAGCATACATACATACATACATTGTATGTAAAAATACATAGGTTAATCGAAATGTTCATTAAATGCATAGAATACGTTCTTTCATTTTTACATTACATTTCCTGATTGATTGAGCCGTTTGCCATGTTTGGCTTTATGAATATTTTGATATGAGCGTCACTGATGAGTCTTATGTAGACGAAACGCGCGTCTGGCTTATTAACTTATAATTCTGGTACCTTTGATAACTGTTTACTGCACTGCGTAATATTCGAATATTGTCTGTTTGGGTTTTTTTTGTCTTTTTTTTTTTTGTTTTTTTATATATTATTCTTTCGGTTAAATTTGTTCTGCAGTAAGGTTTGTAAAGTACAAAACTATTTAAGATATATCCGAATGTTTCGTTAGTGGGGTAATATCGCACTCCCGTGATTGCCAACGTCAACACGCTTCCTACATTTGACAGATGTCCCGTTACAGTTGATTCAAGTTCCTGAATAGCAATGGATTTAAATTTTGTACAAGGTATCGCAAATACTCCAATTATGCAATTAATGACTTTTTTATCTCTGATTCTGACCTTTTTTTCCTGTTGCGTGTTTATATATAACGTTCAAATGTTTAGTTTCACATTTTACATGCTATATACCTTCGATTTTTTTAACCTCTTTCCCCTGGGTGTTCTAGATAGTTAATATTTCATTTTCATTCCCATTCTTATTTATGTTTACAATTCAATGATGTTTACTCATGTGCCTTGTTACCGTGTTTTTACTACCAATGATACAATTTTAATGATTCGTTATTGTTATATAAATGTACAACATATATTTTAACGTCTTAATTACAACCATCGTTTTTTTTTCCATTAGTATTTTATTCTCTGTGTTCAATATATGGTATAAACAGTATCGATCAATATCTTGTAAAAGCTTTACAGATTATGAATTTATAGAAGAAAGTTATATCTAATTTACAGAATGAATCGTTCGTTAGGCTTTGAGATAGAAGATTCCTTGTGGGAGAGTGAAGATATAGAAAATCTCCAGTGATATCTCGGTTTTATATTGACACAGACGGACGGCTCAGAAGAGTAAAATGATAAGCAATTTCTTGTTTTTATAAACACGTAGTTATTAATTATTGTTGGTGCTTATTTTTCAACGCGCAAAGTCTATGCTAGTGGCGGATCCACAACTTTTCATAATGGGGGCGCTGACTGACCCAAAGGGGGGGGGGGGGGGGGGGGGGGGGGGGGCTCCAGTTATGCTTCAGTGATTCCTTGTATATTCACTCA
Source organism: Mytilus trossulus (assembly GCF_036588685.1). NCBI lineage: Eukaryota > Metazoa > Mollusca > Bivalvia > Mytilida > Mytilidae > Mytilus > Mytilus trossulus. The sequence goes on along the minus strand of NC_086379.1, from coordinate 30,143,453 downwards.
TTCCCCCTGGATTCGCTTACTGTGCATTTTATCATCAGTTACATGCAAGAACCGATTTCACACAATAATCCGTTCACAAAATGTAATATAAAAAATAACGAACTACTAGTAAAAGTAAAAAGTAAAATTCGAATGAAAAAATCCTTATTAAATAAAAAAAAATAAAAAGCTAAAACACATCAATAGACTTTAAAACAGCTGCCATATGTCTGACGTGGTACAGGCATTTCTTTATGTAGAAAATGGTGTCTTAAACCTTGTTTTGTAGCTAGCTAAACCTCTCACATGTATGGCAGTCGCATAAAACTTCAGACAAAAAAGACAGCGTTTACTCTCCCATTGTCTTTTAAACAGTGGTCAATGAAAAATACTGCGATTGAAACAAAAAAAAATTTAAAATAACCAGTTAAACATATAATTATTAAAACTCTATAATACAGAATACCAGAGCACGCCTAACATGTTTAAATAATTTAATACTTTTTTTTATATATATATTTCATTACAAATTCCAGATATTAAAAAAATGTATGAGTTGGTAATCTGTTAATGAAATACTTTCCAACAATAAGATCAAACACCACGCTTATATACATGCTTTCACATTGCAATATTAAAATAAAAAAGTAAGCGCAATGCTATCTGGTAATATGTTCAAAACTTTCGACTACAAAACAATTTAAAAATTAATAGATATTAGGTAATAAGCTTTTTTTTAAAGTTAAAAGACCAGTTCTTTAATTATTTTGTATGTGAATTTCATAAAATTGCAGTAGGAGCTGGGTTTTTTTTTCTTTTTGTCTTGTCTAGATTGTGGTGCATATTCGTCTTTAATACTTCGTTTTTTTATATAATGTAATTTGATGATAGTATCAAGAAAAACGACAATAACAGCTGGTGACAATTATACAATTGCTAATTATAATGGGCATGGAACTCTGGACCATTATTTGTTCGGTATAGAATATCATGGAACTGGTCATGGTTTTAGAAAGATGAGTATTATTCAACCCGGTATTTTGTTTGCTAAAATGGACTATCGAAAATACAGCTAAAGGAATTAATCCTGCGATAAAAAAGAGCTCAAATATATGCACTAAATGTTCCCGTAGCTAGTAGTTTGAAAATGTTCTCAAAATGTCCTGCGTTTATATTAACAAAGAGTAAGATTAGAGTAATTAAAATCATAGTACCCCACTAATATGTCTGTATGTATTGTCGTAAGTAACTCTCTTTATGAAGCTATCGTGTTGTGGCCTTAAACGAATATCAATCTGTTTGACTGTTTCATGCTAAATTCTCTGAATGTGTACTGATTGATACATTTGGTAACTATGATTACTCTTAGATTGGTACTTTGTGTCTGACGTGTTTTTGTTACATACAGCTTTTTTTCGTTCTTTGTGTAAGTCTACAGACCTTTGTAAAATCTTTTTCACATTTTGTACTTATGTTTTGCTGTTACACCATCGTCAAAGATCAATGGAAGGTTAAACGCTTGTAAACATGTTTTACTCCACAATATTCGACATATTCTTTTTCAAATATTGTCCTGAACATAAATTCTGCTCTTGGCTGATTCGTGAGCATTCTTTTACTTTGTGTCATGTCGAGGCCTTCTGGAGTGGAGTTTTAATTCCCCGAGTAGTCCGTAGTCATCACTTCTGTGTGGTGACATGAATTATGATATTGACATATTTATAAATCAACTGTTTACAAAACTTTTGAATATTTGAAATACTAAGGCTTTTCTTCCTCAGGAATAGACTACCTTTTGTTGGTAAAACTTTATGAAATGTTGGTCCTCAATGCTCTTCAACTTCGTACTTGGACTTTTTAACTTTTTTTTTATTCGAGCGAAACTGATGAGTCTTTTGTAGGCGCGTTTAGTGCCAATACAAAATGTTATCCTGGTATCTATGATGAGTATATTTAAAGCTTAGTATATGGTAAGGACTTTTTTACCTTATTGAATGAACGATGACCATCGATGGATTTTGTCTATGGTAAATCGTTTTCTCGTTGACAATCAAATACCAGACTGCTTTATTTTTATATCATACCCTTTCGATTTATATGTATCTTGTATCTTGTAAGTTAAACTTTCCCGCAAAATCAAAATTTAAACAAATTAAAGTATTGAAACCAATAGTGAAACTTATTGAATTAGATATAGAAAATATGTGACTGAAGCAAATAGTGTATATTTGCTAAACATAGTGCTAAGAACAGAAATTCAATACAACAAATTAGTAAAATTGCACAACATTGCGATTCAAATTAGCTGAAAAATAATTTAGAACTTTATTTTTCTGAAGGTTAATCTTTTTTAAAAAAGACTTTTTTAAATTATTTACTAGAAATCAACGCGTAAGATTTTTCTTCATATAATAATTGTCACTGGTCTACAAATTTTTAATGTAAAGAATGTATAGCTATCAGAAAGGATATATGGTCAAACTTTCCTTACAATAATAGCCAAAACAATCAGGCATCAGAACCCCTCGCCCGATCCATGTCGTAGAATTGGTTGTTGAGTATTTTGGGTACTTATTTTTTGGGGAAAAAACTGTCTATCAGCAGTGATATTGACCCATTGCTAGTACTTAAAAAAAATCTAGCATTATCTTAACCAGGAACGTTCAAAATAAGAAAATGTACTCACGATTTTACACAAAAGTTTTGCCATCTTTTTCAAAATACTAGATTATGATTAATTTTTATGTTATTCTGGATTTTTTTAATTTTTGATATCGTATTGTCTCCATACCGTTGGTTCTTACAGTAAAAGGGGGACGAAAGATACCAAAGGGACAGTCAAACTCATAAATCTAAAACAAACTGACAACGCCATGACTAAAAATGAAAAAGACAAACAGAAAAACAATAGTACACATGACACAACATAGAAAACTAAAGAATTAACAACACGAACCCCACCAAAAACTAGGGGTGATCTTAGGTGCTCCGGAAGGGTAGCAGATCCTGCTCCACATGTGGAACCCGTCGTGTTGCTTATGTGATTACAAATCCGGTAAATAGTCTAATTCGGTAGGTCACATTCATGAAAGGGAAGGGGAATGTAGTTGCGACGTAAGGAACATATCCGATATCATTTGTGAAACGGTTATTCCATAACGGTCAACCAACTCGTGATGGCGTCCGTAAAATTTATGAAGGGATGATTTCAACTTTACCATTTGGAACTCTTGGTTTAATAGCTTCCTAGTGAGCAGTAACCCTCTATCAAGAAAATCATGATAGGAAATGCAAGCACGGGAATATCGTATCAATTGGGAGATATATACCCCGTATGCAGGTGCTGCTGGAATGTTGCTACTTAGAAATAGTAAGGTATATGTCAAGTATTTTCGATGGAATGCACTTAACTAGTAAATCTAAAAAACGTAATGCATGTTTTCTTAATTAGCTATGTACGGAACTTTACGACGAACGTTGCACATCATATCATCTATTTAGGAGGGAAAAAAGAGAAATTTTGGGGGATTGTTTAATTTCCCTAAGATTATTTTCTCCTTTTGAAAGAGAAACATTTGTGTTCAAATCTAAGAGGAATACATTCATAAAAGCTAGGCAAAACACTGACAAATCAGTCAACTTTTATTCTCCTGAGATATTTGCAGTGTCTTTGTTTTCTTACTTGTCTGGCAGAAAATATAAAATGGTACTATATAAAACAATAAATAATTAATATTTGTCTGTCTGCACTTGTGTCAATAAAAACAGTCATAAACCATGTCTTTTGTTATCTAAAAATTCGCATCAAAATATTTCATTATTTATTAAGAGTAAATATTTACCAAATGATATTTTCAAAGTTAGTAAATATTTAAAAAATTCTATAAATGGTAGTTAATATTATTCCTAATATGGTTGTTTATTCCCAATAGTTACATAACATCCCAAACAATTAAGAAAAGCTAATGAATGACTTACCTTATAGAGTAAAATCAAACCAACAATATAATCATTGAACGGTTTTCCAATTTAAATATACAGCATGATACCATGATAGGTCTTGTTCATAACATCGTAGATGTTTACCAATAGCAGCAAACCGCAGTCGAAGTATTGCCACATCGATACTAGGTAATGAAGTGTAAGCCTTATACATTAATCGAAGAAAAGTTGATTTCAGGCGTAACGCTAGAAGCTTAATTCCATAACAGCAACAGGTCTCTATTTATCTTGATGTTGTTGAAGTCAGCTTTTGTTGCTTGAAATGGATTAATGAGGTGAAAAGTTTTAGATGGGGATAAAAGCTATTATTTCTGATCGCATGGGAACTCCATTATCTATTTTCATTATATGATAATTTAGAAACGTGGTTTTGCCATCTTAGGAAATATATTTTTAAATTGACTCTTGATTCTGGTACGATGTAACGCGTTAAATCTTGTTCTTGCGAATAAATTTTACTAGTTTTTTTGTTTACTAGTTAGTAATAAATAAAAGAAGTAGATGTACAGCAATCCACATTGTATTAGTTAAAAAATTATAATATAGCCTTAAAATAAGGTTTTTATGAATTATTTAAATGAGTTTTTTTTCTAAATAAATGTGGATGTTGCAATCCGTAATTCTATATCCATATATATATATACATGTAGAGTTAAATGTATTACTTCGACTTCAGTCATTATTAAAACAAAAACAAAAACAAAAAACTAACTTTGATTTAATGAAAAAATGTATTTATCTGTTTGTTGGTTGTTAAAGGTTACATAATTTATAAGTAATGAAGGGCATTCCCCAAAAATGTTGAAAATCCACTTTGGACGACATTTTAGCAATTAATGTAATACTTTTAGCACTTTCTGCAATTCGAAAATATGTATGACATCAAACGGGGGTAAACATTTATCTTTTGATGTAGAATACTAAGGAGGTTATACAATCTCGATTAAAGTCATTATTCAGCAAATATTATTGATTAATTGTTAGTTGCCTTTTGTTCAAATTTTAACAGGCATGGTAATAAGAATTTGCCTTAAAGGGGATACGAGTAAACATGAACGATACATTGACTAAATGAAACAAAAACAAAAACAAATTAAACTGTCAATTGTTCTTGAACAATTGAGAGGTCTTTCCTTTTGTAATGTAAAATACATGTTCAAATAGACGTAGAATGTATTGAAAAGCTTTAAAACACACTGAAAAACCTTTAAATAAGGTTAAAAACACCAAATTCGCTATATGGGACATGACCTTGACCTTTGACCTTTTGACCTTTGTCAAGGTCATTAGTCCCCTATGTCATTGCCGAAGACCCCATGGGTCTAGGACCTTTGGTTATATAGTAAAAGCTGATTTTGTCTTTCCAAAAACCTAAAACAGGTATAATGCCCCTTAAAAAAAGGTCAAATCTCTTCGGTCAAAATGTAACAAAGTTGCGCCGTAATGACCCAAACATTTTCCACTATTCAAAACTACTGTAAGTATTATGGTTTCTGAGATTATCCCATAACAAGGTGATAGGTCAAAGGTCAAGGTCAACATACAAATTTGACCTTGAGGTATTTTTCAAAGATACATGAATTGATGATGAATGGTGAAAATCCTAGGTGTCTACGACTTACGGTTTCTGAGTTTTGGTGGTCAACCGACACCGGTTAATTTTTATAGGGGCATAACCCTACCAATGAGTCGTTGAATCTTTTCGATCCAAATGTAACGAAGAACCGGGGTCTGGTCCTGAACAAATTTCACCCTTTGTTTTTTCTTTAACTTTTACGGTTACGATGTCGGAACGATAACAAGGTTTTTTGATTTCGGAGGGATAACTCCGAACCGACAAAATTTTTCGACTAACAGGGTGAGTTCCGGATAGGTATTCATGACACGAATACAAAGTGTGAATATGAAAGCGACACATCTTACGGTTAACGCGGCTAAATTTGTCAAAGTTTGGCGGAAAAAGAATAATAATAATAATTAAACTGTCAATTGTTCTTGAACAATTGAGAGGTCTTTCCTTTTGTAATGTAAAATACATGTTCCAACAGACGTAGAATGTATTGAAAAGGTCAAGGTCGACCTTAAAAAGCTCGAAAACACACTAAAAATCCTTTATATAAGGTTAAAAACACTAAATTCGCTATCTGGGACATGACCTTGACCTTTGACCTTTTGACCTTTGTCAAGGTCATTAGTCCCAAATGCCATTACTGAAGACCCCAAGGGTCTAGGACATTTGGTTATATAGCAAAAGCTGAATTTGTCTTTTCAGAAACCTAAAACAGGCTTTATGCCCCTTAAAAAAAGGTCAAATCTCTTCGGTCAAAATGTAACAAAGTTGCGCCGTAATGACCCAATCATTTTCCACTATTTGAATCCTCTGTAAGTATTAAGGTTGCTTAGATTATACCATAACAAGGTGTTAGGTCAAAGGTCAAGGTCAACATACACATTTGACCTTGAGGTATTTTTCAAAGTCACATGAATTGATGATGAATGGTGAAGATCCTAGGTGTCTACGACTTACGGTTTCTGAGTTTTGGTGGCCAACCGACACCGGTTAATTTTCATAGGGGCATAACCCTACCAATGAGTCGTTGAATCTTTTCGATCTAAATGTAACGAAGAACCGGGGTCTGTTCCTGAACAAATTTCACCCTTTGTTTTTTTTTTACCTATTGTGGTTATGGAGTTTGAATGATAACAAGGTTTTTGGGTTTCGGAGGGATTACTCCGAACCGACAAAATATTTCGACTCACAGGGTGAGTTCCGGATAGGTATTCATGACACCGATACAAAGTGTGAACATGAAAGCGACACGTCTTACGGTTACGGAGGCTAACTTCATCAAAGTTTGGCGGAACAAAAAGAATAATAATAATAATAATAATAATAATAATAATAATCAGAAGAAATACAGTAAGGTCTTTCCCTTTAGTAAAAGGAAAGACCTTAATAAACTGTCAATTGTTCTTGAACAATTGAGAGGTCTTTCCTTTTGAAATGTAAAATACATGTTCCAATAGACGTAGAATGTATTGAAAACCTTTAAAACACACTAAAAACCCTTTCAATAAGGTCAAAAACACATAATCCGCTATTTGGGACATGACCTTGACCTTTGACCTGTTGACCTTTATCAAGGTCAATAGTCCCCAATGTCCTGAACATTTTGCACTATTTACTATTTCTGTAAGTATAATAGTTTTTGAGATATCAAATAAAAAGTGAAAGGTCAAAGGTCAAGGTCAACCTTAAAAACTTTAAAACACACTAAAAATCCTTTATATAAGGTTTTAAACACTAAATTCGCTATCTGGGACATGACCTTGACCTTTGACCTTTTGACCTTTGTCAAGGTCATTAGTCCCCAATGTCATTGCTGAAGACCCCATGGGTCTAGGACCTTTGGTTATATAGTTAAACCTGATTTTGTCTTACCAGAAACCTAAAAAAGGGGTTATGCCCCTTAAAAAAAGGTCAAATCTCTTCGGTCAAAATGTAACAAAGTTGCGCCGTAATGACCCAAACATTTTCCACTATTTAAAACTTCTGTAAGTATAATAGTTTCTGAGATTGTTCCATAACAAGGTGTTAGGTCAAAGGTCAAGGTCAACATACACATTTGACCTTGAGGTATTTTTCAAAGATACATGAATTGATGATGAATGGTGAAGATCCTAGGTGTCTACGACCTACGGTTTCTGAGTTTTGGTGGTCAACCGACACGGGTTAATTTTCATAGGGGCATAACCCTACTAATGAGTCGCTGAATCTTTTCGATCCAAATGTAACGAAGAACCGGGGTCTGGTCCTGAACAAATTTCACCCTTTGTTTTTTTTCTACCTATTACGGTTACGGTGTTGGAACGATAACAAGGTTTTTGGGTTTCGGAGGGATAACTCCGAACCGACAAAATATTTCGACTAACAGGGTGAGTTCCAGATAGGTATTCATGACACCGATACAAAGTGTGAACATGAGAGCAACACGTCTTACGGTTACGGAGGCTAACTTCGTCAAAGTTTGGCGGAAGAATAATAATAATAATAATAATAATAATTAAAAACCAATTCTTCAGAGAACAATTGAAGGTCTTTCCACCTCAATAATTAGAATGAAATTTAGAAAAAAAAGTTAGAAAGGGTCACTCCTTGTTGATGTAATTTGGTACCTCAACTGATATAGAAAAATAAGACTAATAGGTATATACAGAAGATTTGATTGTTTTATAATGAACAAAAACAAATTTAAAGCAAAGGTCAAAATCTATAACGTCATGTTGACCTTTGACCTTGACCTTTATTTCAAGGTCATGGGTCAGTGAACTCAAATTAGAAGACCCCAGGTCAATTACTTGTATGGTTGTAGAGAAATATCGATTTCAAAAACAAAGGGGAGAACACCCTTATAAGGGTTGACCAAAACACTTCGACTAAAATGGGTTGAAGTTGCCCCTTGTTGTAAACAGTAATTAGGCAAACACATCGTATCATTAACTGTTACATTTTCTTTTGAAATAACGATAACATGCAAAATTCAAAATTTATAACATGACTTTGACCTTTGACCTTGACCTCAATTTCAAGGTCATGGGTCAGTGAACTCAAATTAGAAGGTCCGAGGTCAATCACTTGTATGGTTGTGGAGAAATAACGATTTCAAATACATAAGGGGAGAAAACTCCTATAAGGGTTAACCAATACACTTCGACTGAATAAGTTGAAGTTGCGCCTTATTGTAAACAGTGATTTTGCAAACATATCATATCATCAACTGTTACAGTTTCTTTTGAATAACGATAACAAGCAAAATTCAAAATTTATAACATGACCTTGACCTTTGACCTTGACCTCAATTTCCTTTATATGGACCAAGGACTTCATATCAAAAGACTGTTGGCCTCTACAACTTATACTGTATAAATTAACCCAACATATTGTTTATTTTAAATTTTCAAAGGGAAATAACTTCCATAAGATGTCTTCTGATCACCCAAGTCAAAGTAAAACAAATCATTCTTAAGAGTAGACGAACAATTTGGTGAAAATAGTTTGTAAAAATCTTATACGGTTTTTGAGATATAGCGATAACAAGAAAAAGGGGAAGCGGGGAGATAACTCCTATAAGAATAAGTGTTCGGTCACACAGGGTGAGTTTTGAAACCTCCAATACTGTACAACATCATTGGCCAAACATCCATTCGATATGTTGTAAAACAAAAAAGCATCTCAGACGGCAGAAGAAAAAAAAAAAAAAAAAAAAAAAAAAAAATAATCAGAAGAAAAACAATAGGTCTTTCCACGAAAAGTGGAAAGACCTAATAATAATAATAAACAGAAGAAATACAGTAAGGTCTTTCCCTTTTGTAAAAGGAAAGACCTTAATAAGAAAACAAACAAACAAATAAATAAATAAATGTTGATTGTTTGACTGTCTCTCTGGCATCTGTCGTCCCTCTTTCAGACCAAGGGGTAACCTAAGCATGACAACACAACTTAAATAAGAAAGGATTGATATTCAAATTGATCAGAAGAAAGACAAGTTAAAAAATATGTCAAGCTTACATGTTCTTTTTCCTCAGAATTGAATTTATTTGAAAGTACATGTACTAATATTTAAAGAATCATTGTTAAAGGAAATTTTAAGACAATTTGAAATCCAAGACAAGTAAAAATATTTGATTCGGTTTTGACTCGGACTTCGCGCTTGAATATAGTAAGCGGTTTGTGAGTTATATTGAAAACAACCCCGTTATATATATTTTTAGAAAATGCCTTCAACAATGAGCATAGTCAGCCATAAAAGGCCCCGAAATTACAAATGTAGAATAATTTAAAGGTATAAGCATATACATACAGAATAAAGTGGGATTAAACATGTATGTGGTATCCTAACTCTACCCCTAACCTGGGACAGTGGTGTAACAGTACAAAATAAGAAGGTATGATAAAATCAGTTGAAAAGGCTTAACTCAGAGTGGAAGAGTGGACGTGGCCGGGTACTTTACATCCAAACAACAAAAAGACACCAAGAACAGCTCTGAGAGTACTCTCAGTAAGTGACAGTAAGTTCAAAGCTAACGACAACTAATTAAAAAAATAGGCATCTAAATTAATACATGTCTGTTTAAAGTAGACGTGTTTATTCAAAATTTAGATGCGGCGAATCTATGTTCACCATTGGAGTGCTGTCTCATTGACATCTACATGTACATGTATCCATCATCTCCTTTCTTCATTTCTATGACGCAAGAAAATTTAATATAATTGCCAGATAACTCGAGATATCAAGTATATCAAACAAAATCATCAACGTCGAGTAAATAAATAATTAGTAATAATTGCAATCTACTCAATTTTGAAATATATTGAGAAAACATTAAGATTCAAAATGGAAACTATCGAATATTAGCATTTCTTTTTTTATTTACTAAGGCAGCAACCATTTGATTTTCGGGGGGGGGGGGGGGCTATGGATATATTTTTCTCTGGGTCAAAAACAAATTATTTTTTCTCCCAAAACCGGAAACAATCTTTTTTTTCCCCAAAAAATCCATATACTGTTCATTTATTCTTTTTATTTAAATTGTTTGAACTAATTGACTTCATTCTCAAAATTTAATATTGAATAAGTTTCATTTTTTATTTAATCAAAATAAATACTAATATGAAATATGATATAGAATGGAGTTCTGGGATATACAAGTACTGACTGAAAATAACATGTATGTAAAAGGGCGATAATTGTACAATCTATTTCAAAGTAATGAAATTGGAAACCTTGGATTACCCAGCTGTTATTTTTTTAATGAACTTTGTATATGAACTTTTTAGATTATGTATAATGCTACATTAGATCTATGTAAGAATTTTTTTTATTGATTTATTAATGGTTTTGATCATAACTTTGAGTGATAAATATTTCATGCAAAATCTAAGACGGAAACAAACAAAATGTTTATCGGTTCGTAAAAATGGGTCGACCGTGAGAAAAAAAAGCAGAATAATTCTGAATGCTTTGGAAAAAAGATGATATTTGATTTATGATGGTGTTGTAACATTTATTCAATATTCTTTGTTCAAAATTATTTTCTAAACATGTTTTTTCTTTTAAATAAAAAGATACGAAGATCGTCATACTCTATGAGACAGCCACTCAGTGGCCAAATAATAAAAAAAATCAACTTTATTAGTCTTGAAAAATATATAGAGACTATATAAAATTTGCAATAGCACCACGTGAACTAAACAAATCCTTGCTTTTAGGAATCGTAAAAACTGTTTTAAGCCTACTTTGTAAAATGTATCCTGTATATAAAAACAACATCTTAATGCCAACTTAGAAAGTAGAGCGGACGTTCGTCTTTATATTGAGATTAAAAAGTATTGATTACAAAAAATAAAACATGAAATTATTGCTAAAAATTAATTTAAGAAATTTCAATGATTAATTCAATCCATGTAATCAAATAAAACAGTTCCGAGCAACGAACTAAACATTTTATATCACGCGGTATTGGTGTGCATCGGTTTAAATCCCAAATGGAAAAACTGAGATTGTCAATGTCAAAAGCTGTGGCTAATTTCATTCATCATTCGTTTCATCATTTTCTCGTAAACATGATGTTCTCAGAATTGGAAAATATATTTTGCTGAAAGATAAGATTGGAAAATGAAAGAAATATTAATGTAATGCTTTATAAGAGCTTTTCTGAATTTCCTTTCATCAGGAACGTTTAAAGCCGAATAATTTTTTGAAAGCCAAAGAACCGAAGCCATATACCAAAAACAATCCAATAAAGTATCCAAACTTATCTAACTGAGTAGCTGAGTGTGCACATAGAATATAACACACATGACACTTTTATTACAGGGCTATTTTGATAATGAATGTCGATACATATAGCTATATGTTACATAACTTTGTACAAATTATTATCAATGAAATGATTTGAAAAATGTTGTCGTGTTTGTTTGGGTTTTTTTTGTGTTTTAGTTGTAATCTCTGTCCTGTCTTACTTTTTCACTCTATTCTCTCCTGCCTCCTGACATTTTCTACATAAATTGTCATCCTGCCTTTTTTTTTACCAAGATGCTCATTCTGCCTTTTTTTTACTAAAAACTCCTGTTCTGCCTTTTTTCAAATAACATACTAGCAACCATTACTCCGGCACCCATACAATTCAAATGGTAACTCGCAGGCCTACATGATTTGCCATTGGAGTGCTGTCTCATTGACATATACATCATACATGTACATGTATCCATCATCTCCTTTCTTCATTTCTATGACGCAAGAAAATTTAATATAATTGCCAGATAACTCGATATATCAAGTATATCAAACAAAATCATCAACGTCGAGTAAATAAATAATTAATAATAATTGCAATCTACTCAATTTTGAAATATATTGAGAAAACATTAAGATTAAAAATGGAAACAATCGAATATTAGCATTTCCTTTTTTATTGACTAAGGCAGCAACCATTTGATTATCGGGGGGGGGGGGGGGTGGTGTGGGGGGGGGTGGGGTTAGGGGGGGGGGGGGGGCTAGGATGAAAAATGTTGTCCTGCTTTTTTTTTTAGTTGTATTCTCTGTCCTGCCTTTTTATTTTTTACTCTATTCGGTCCTGCCTTTTTTTTTTACTAGTTTATCCTGACTTTTTTTACCCAAATTGTGTCATCCTGCCTTCTTTTTTTTACCAAGAAGCTCATCCTGCCTTTTATTTTACTCAAAACTCCTGTCCTGCCTATTTTTGTCAAATTTCATCCTAGCCCCCCCCCCCCCCCCCCCCCCATAAAAATCAAATGGTAGGTCCCTAAGTACACGCACGTGGCTATTTTATTACTTTACAATACCTTAGAGAGCAGTATAGAAACTCAGATAGAAGTACATCATGTACTGCACAGCAAAAACAATACATCTTCTTATAAAATATGTATAACAATCAAAACGACATCAAATTTGAAAGAATGTTCTTTTTAGCGTTTACAAGTTATTTTTTTCTTGTGCAAATAAGCGCAATTGATGTTTTCTTCGAGAAATGTATTAATCAATTGTCATGTTAATGGCCTTTCATAAAGTACAAAGGTATTGAATTCAGTCTAGTCATTATTCAGTCTTGAAAAGACATATTGGTTAATCGTCTGTCTCGAGATAAAGATAAATTCAAAACACCAACCTCCTAAATCACAAAAGCCAAAAGTTGAAATCGTCTGTCTCGAGAAAAAGATGACATCAAAACATTAAAGTCCTAAATAACAAAAGCCGAAAGTTGAAATCGAATGTCTCGAGAAAAAGATGAAATCAAACAAAACAAGTACTAAATAACTAAAGCCAAAAGTTGAAATCGTCTGTCTCGAGAAAAAGATAAATTCAAAACAGCAACCTTCTAAATAAAAAATGCCATAGATGAATTTTACAGTTAGATTGTCAAAACTGGATCTAAAAGTCATTATAATAATTTTCAAAATTTGCAAATATTATATTTGCAAGTTTATATGGAACCAATTCAACAATACGTCTGGAAATGTTTCAAATTGCATATTAAAGAAAAAGAAGGCAAGTCATGTGTAACAGCTAAATAATATCACTAAATTTCTGACATAATATAAGACCATGTTTACTAATTGGTTTGTTTTTCTTTGACTTTAATTGGGAGAACAAACTTGTCTCATTGGCATTCATATCACATCGTCTTATACATGTATCTATAAATAGTTAGCAAAGGTACCAGGATTATAATTTAGACATTTTATGTATATATAAGAGTCGTATGAAAGCATCAAATCAGCATTCCAAAAAATGCTATTCAACATTATCACATAGGTGAATATTTGTCAAGAAATATTATATATACGCGTATAGTTCTACCAAAGGTGTAAACGTACATTCAACAATTAAATCGCAATAGTAGGGATACTCGGTGGCAGAGTAGTGAAAGTACACTTTTTAATTTCAAAATGAAATAAAAATGTTAAATCTTAATAAATCACTAAAAAATAACAAGCTCTGGTATGTTTGCCAATTCGAAATTTCTCCGCCGGAGACCAAAATGAAGTAGTAATAACCAACTAACTTGCTTGTTAACTCTGGAATGTTGGATTCAAATTGGTGTGTTTTAATCCAAACTCGATTGTCCATGTTCAAAAACCCAAAGCCACCGAATGTCGTTGGGTAAGCCGACTTCATCAAGTCATTTTTTAAAGCAATACAACAGGTGAGCCATACAACACGACCATCTTGATACAGCCAAGGTAACATATATTGACTTTAAGCACCACGAAAGGGAATCAGTTAGACATAACACTAACTTTTAAGTACTAGTTTTGGTTTTCCCGTTTGAATGGTTTTACACTAGTAATTTTGGGGCCCTTTATAGCTTGTTGTTCGGTGTGAGCCAAGGCTCCGTGTTGAAGGCCGTACTTTAACCTATAATGGTTTAATTTTTAAATTGTTATTTGGATGGAGAGTTGTCTCATTGGCACTCACACCACATCTTCCTATATCTAGTATATGAAACTCACTTTATATTCAATTTATTATGATAACCAAAACGTCTAGGAGAACTGAAAAACGCTGATTTTTCTTCAACTTTCAAGGCCCGTTGGTTCATTTTGACATCATATTAAGTACAATTATTATTACGTATGGTATCTTTTTTATCGGCATCAGTGATAATGACATTCTGATATCCAATGCACGAAGAATGAATGTCCCCCTGGTGAGCTCTAAATCACGTTGACAGACAAATAACGATAACTGATATGCAATCTATACATTTTGTTGTCTTTATTTAAAGTTGTCACACGAAACTGAAACGCTTCTTGGCTCATTTTTTGCTTGATGACTATTATGTGATAATTCAAGTATAGAAAGTGTAATTCAACTAAAACGATAAAAATATGAAAAAATCCACTTTATCATGGTAATGACATTTACAGCTATGTTGGGAGTAGCACATATTATAGTGAACAAAATAACAAATACCATTTATTTAATTAACTCTAGCATTTATATTATTATACTGTATCTAATTTAAAATATGTGTGAATTTGTCTCTAACAAATATAGGATAGTAACATAACAATTGTTGATTTCAATAATGCAAAAAAATACCGAAAGTAACAGCAGTATAAACCTGAATATATACATGTACATGTAGTTATATATACATTTTTAGCTCACCTGGCCTAAAAGGCCAAGTGAGCTTTTCCCATCACTTGGCGTCCGTCGTCCGTCATCTGTCGTCGTCCGTCGTCTGTCGTCGTTAACTTTTACAAAAATCTTCTCCTCTGAAAGTACTGGGCCAAATTAAACCAAACTTGGCCACACTCATCATTAATGTATCTAGTTTAAAGTTTGTGTTTTTTTTACCTGGCCAACCATCCAAGATGGCCGCCATGGCTAAAAATAGAACATAGGGGTAAAATGCAGTTTTTGGCTTATAACTCAAAAACCAAAGCATTTAGAGCAAATCTGACACCCGGTAAAATTGTTTATCAGATGAAGATCTATCTGCCCTAAAATTTTCAGAAGAATCAGACAACCCATTGTTGGGTTGCTGCTCCTAAATTGGTAATTTTAAGGAAATTTTACTGTTTTTGGTTATTATCTTGAATATTATTATAGATGAAGATAAACTGTAAACAGCAATAATGTTCAGCAAAGTAAGATTTACAAATAAGTCAACATGACTTAAATGGTCAGTTGACCCCTTTAGGAGTTATTGCCCTTTATAGTCAATTTTTAACCATTTTTCGTAAATATCCATGATCTTTTACAAAAATCTTCACCTCTGAAACTACTGGGCCAAATTAATCCAAACTTGGCCAGAATCATCATTGATGTATCTAGTTTAAAGTCTGTGTTTTTTTACCCGGCCAACCATCCAAGATGGCCGCCATGGCTAAAAATAAAACATAGGGGTAAAATGCAGTTTTGGCTTACAACTCAAAAACCAAAGCATTTAGAGCAAATCTGACATGAGGTTTAATGGTTTATCAGGTCAAGATCTATCTGCCCTGAAATTTTCTGATGAATCAGACAACCCATTGTTAGGTTGTTGCCCCTGAATTGGTTATTTTAAGGAAACTTTGCTGCTTTTGGTTATTATCTTGATATTATTATAGATACAGATAAACTGTTAACAGCAATAATAAATTAAGCAATGTCAGATTTATAAATAAGTCCAGATGACTGAAATCTCCAATTATTGACCCCTTAAGGAGTTATTGTCCTTTATAGTCAATTTTTAACATTTTTTTATAAAATTTGTAAAATTCAATAACATTTTCCACTGAAACTACTGGTCCAAGTTCATTATAGATAGAGATAATTGTAAGCAGCAAGAATGTTCAGTTAAGAAAGATGTACAAACACATCACCATCACCAAAAAAACAATGTTGTCATGAATCCATCTGCTTCCTTTGTTTAATATTTACATATACTAAGGTGAGCGACACAGGCTCTTTAGAGTCTCTAGTTAAAATATTTTAAGATTATTTTTTTTATTTTTCGGGTGGGTGAAGAACCTATCTTCAGTCTTAACATATACTGAACGACTTTAGAAACGCAACACACATTTGTTGATTTTTTTTACCAAATCTTTTTTGATTCTCTTATAACTTCTTTTCATACTTCTTTCTCCTTACAAAAAATCAAAATCTGACTTACCCGTGGTTATTGAACATACCGAATTTTTGAAGTAATACGAATTACTTAAAGCGAAATTTTGGACCCATTAAAGATTGTTTCAGGTTTTTTGCTTTTTGAAACAGTTCTTTCAATCCTTTGCCTCACTAAATTCAGTTTAAAAATGTTGCATCTCCATTTTGCATTTTGCTAAGACTGAGAAATAAAAAAACTGAATTAGCCCTTAAGAATACTGCAAACATGAAAACATAAACGTGCTGCAACCATACTTTATGACTTCATAAACTCGTCTTACTGTCCTTCCGACAACGATACAAGAAGACAAGATTTGTTGCTGGCCACCAATGAACAGATCAACGTGAATTGACAATGAAACGTCAACAGAATTTGAAAACGTAACGTCATTTGCATGACATGTTTATGGCCACAACGTCAACTGCTAATCAAATTGCCGAGTGCCATTGAGTACAGATTCATACCATAAATGTTTCCCATCTACTGAATTGCAAATGAATCGACTGAAGGAAAACCTTTAAAGCCCTCAAGTTCCAACAGCATGATTGCCAAAACAAATTAACGAGCACTTTTTTCCACCAAATTTCCCTAATATCAAACACTAAAACGCATGATAATATAAGCGTATTATATTAAAATATAGATTAATTACCGAATAAAATTTTGATGAATTTAGAGTACTACCCTCTGTATTCAGAAATAACAAGCAGCAAAGAATAAATGAAAAACACATTAAGAAAATGGACTTTATTCCGACGTTATAATTACAAGCATTTTTTTAAATCTTTCAAGACAATAGATAATAAAATAAGTGTTCCTTAATGTGCAGTGTTAGAAGCATCGCGTCTACACAGGATGCAACTTAATCCAAATGTCGCAAGACTTTCTGATTTCGGTTCGAACATACAGCATTTACCAATGTATCGACTGAGCGATTACGATACATTTTACTGGTGAAATGTAGCTTATAACTAAAGCGTCAGGCTTTTTGCGCTTATCAAAAAAGAGGCGAAAGACATCAAAAAGATATTCAAACTCATACGCCATGGTAATAAAAAACGAAAGAAAAAGACCAAAAGACGAACGACTGCATACAAAACATTACAAAAAAAACTACAGTCGGAGCAACCCGAACCCTACCAAAAATTTGGGGTGTTCACTAATTTCCCGGTTGGATAGGCAGATAATCGCCATATGTGGTACCCGTCGTGTTGCTCTTGTAAGTACAAACCAGGCGGTGAGTCTATTTCGGTTGGTCACATTCGGAGAAAAGATGACTATATTGTAGATACGAATGTTTGGAGCATATATGTTGTCTTTATTCAATAACGGTCAAACAACTCTCAATTGCATTTAATTTAAATATACCGGTTTTATATATGAAGACTTTAAACGACGTGAGTAGACACATATTGCATTGCATATATATTTCAAATATAAATTGTTCTTCCTGAAAGGCGATGATTAGAAATTCATGGACAATATTTCTAGGGGCGTTGCAGTAAAATTAGATCGTAGGACAAAACAATTTTGATTGACATCTTGATTAAATTGCGACTGATGAATAATTGAGATCCAGCGAACCACACGGCCATAATCATCAAACATTCAAATATTCAACCTGATGGGGACATTTTGAATCAAATTGTTTCCGAATTTAAGAAATTAATTTTAACACTTATTTGCCAAACGAGGTTAGTGACACCGCTGTTATGGCGTACGTGTTTTACCCCATGACAGGCTACAACTTTATGCATGTATCGTTATCTTGAAACAACATTTACATTTACGGAAAACCAATGATGAAATCATAATAATTTGGAAGCAGAAATCATAATATGTTTTCAAAATTTAATTGCACCAGTTGAATTCTTTAGTCTTCTTCCGGCGACAGACAATCTGCATATCAGATGGCTTTGTAGTTTTGCCTATCCCGTATTCCAATCATTGTAGAATCATCCTTCATTATCTACACTTATTACGCAACTTTCCTCTTCAGGCTCATTTTCAATCTTGATTCCATAAACGCACCAGATCACGCAGCTTTAATGAGGTTCCGGATGGGGTTTCATAGATAATAATGGACAAAAGTGCAGAAAAAATGGCAAAAATTATGAAGAAAATAGAAAACAAGATATGAAGAATAGAGAATAATGGAGTTCTAAAATATGATAAAAGAGAATAATGACCGAAAAATATAAAGAATAAAGGAATGAGGTACGTACCCTTTCCAGACCCTCATAAACGAACCAGATCACGCAACTTTAATTGTAATTAACGATGAGTAATGTCCCATGAAGTTTTATACGGAAGAAGATTCAATTTAAATATTGCATTTTGTAATATCAACCTCTGTAATATGGTGCCATGAATTGAATACAACATTACTTGATGTACAAAAACCAATTTTGTAGATGATTTAACAACTATTTCCTGGTTTCTCCACACATTTTTGTAATATAGCATATTTCTTATATAGACACGTGACCAATAGTCATACAGTGATCTATGGCTGCTAACATCCTCGTCTTTTGTTCTCAGGTTGATACTCTTCAACTTCGTACTTTATGGCCTTTTTTACCATTTTTTATTCGAGCGTCACTTATGAGTCTTTTGAAGACGTAACGCGCGTCTGGCGTAATACAAAGTTTAAATCCTGATATCTATGGTGAGTTTATTTAGATGTCAGCTTAATTCCTTATATAAATGAAAAGAGAGATCTGGTTTGATTGCCTATTGATGATAATTGATACTTACCACCATAGACGAAAAGGACAAAGAAGTAAACAACTAATAGATAATCGTTAAAGTACACAACGTTCTACAAATATAAAAAAGAAGATGTGGTATGATTGCCAATGAGACTGTCCATTAAAGACAAAAATGAAACAAAAATTAACAACTAAAGGTCACCGTACGGCCTTCAACAATGAGCAAAGCCCATACCGCATAGTAAGCTATAAAAGGCCCCAATAAGACGATGTAAAACAATTCAAACGAGAAAACTAATGGCCTTATTTATGTTAAAAAATGAACGAAAAACAAATATGTAACACATAAACAAACGACAACCACTAAATTATGGGTTCCTGGTGGATTGAACCTGGTTTTATAGCAGCACTAAACCTCTCACTTGTACGACAGTCGCATCGAATTCCATTATACTGACAACGATGCGTGAACAAAATGTCACAAATAGGGATACAAGTTGAACAACAACACGATTCCAACCAAAAACTGAACGTAACTTAACCTGCTGATCCACATGTAGCACCCATCGTGTTGCTCATGTTATTACAATGCCGATAAATAGTCTTAATTCGGAAGGTCAAATTCGTGAAAAGGGGACTGGATTGTACATGTAGTTGCGACATAAGGAACATATCCGATATCGTCCGTATAACTGATGTTCCATAACGGTAATCCAACTCGTGATGGCGTCCGTACAAAACATTGAAAAATTCAAAAGAAAAAATAAAGTTCTGACTTAAGCAATACAGAACACATCAAACACAGTTATAATAACTAATACATAGACAGCAACACAGAGATATTGAATTAAGAGTATTCAAACTAAGGTACAGTAAGCTTCAGTTCAAAGTCAATTTCAGTTGATAAATAAACAATTCTTTTAAGAGCCAATAGTTCAGTGGTTGCTGTTGGTTCAATTCTGTCATATTTCTTTTTCGTAAAGTGTTTCGTTATTTATGAATTAGGCATTCAGTTTTCTTAGCTGAATTGTTTCATATTTTTCATGTCGGTGCGTTTTATAGTCGACTGTACGGTATATTTGTGTTCTCATTGTTGGCGTCTATTTCCACTGCATTTGAATTTGCAGGGTAGTTGTCACATTGGCAATCATATTACATCTCCTTATTTTTATAATGTCAAACCAAAATTAATTTCACATTTAAGTTATCGAGACTTTTTGGTGCGTTTCATTCAAGACGCACTTCGTTTTTAATATCATCATTAAAATAGCAAGGTTGAAAAGGGTTTTCCCATCTTGTGGGATGCTTTACATTTTGATTGACTGCTTTTAAAGCGTCACGGTTCAATTTCAAATCAGTTAATTATTTCAAAAGGTTGATCATAATACATGTTGTACCATCAGACACTAAAAGTTTATTTTCTGCAACTTTCGTGACATTTGTTAGTGACAAGACTTCACATGCAGACGTAATTGTTTTAGTTTGTACATGTAATTGATTCAAATGAATGCTTCATGAACATATCCGGTTGATATTTTCGTCATACCAATTAGTAAACAGACTGCTAGAGTTCCATTTGAAATGACTGATATTGGTTAATATAAGCAGAACTAGATAACTATCTCTAATTATTACAACCAATAATATGGAATTGTATTATGCAATACCAATGATCAGGTTAGATAATTATTATGTTTGTAATTATGTAATTTACAAATGAGGCTCCAAACGGATATTCACCTTTAAATAAATATATTAATAAGCAGTAAAAACATTATCTTTCAATAAAAAAAATATAATCAGACAAGAGTTGAAACAAGATATTGGTAAATTATTTCTCATTATTCTTTCCCTGTCAATTTGACAAATGTTTTCAATTGTCATTATAAATAGATAGAATCACGTTGTATAGATGCAATGCGAGTAAAGCAGCATCACAATTATACTTGCACTGAATATTTAAGTGACTATATAATTAAAGGTCAAACTGAATGAATTATATTCTGCTGTTACAGTTGTTTTTATTTCAGATCTTTTTTTTTGTTTAGCTTTTTAAAGGAGACAGAAGGTTGGAGTGTTGGTAATCTGTTGTGTTACATTGGAACTTTGAAAGACGTTTTATCGTTTGGTTGATTATTGTTTTGTATTGATACATGTACATCTGTTTACGATCTGTAATTCAGACAAGTAAACCTCAGTTTCAGAAAGAATACTATAAAAATACGGGAAGAATTGAAATTATAATCATGAAATATTGTTTCAGGCATGATAAATACTACATAATGCCGAACGCCCACTAACTTGAAATAAAATATACCATAAAACACCTATTTTGTCATTTTTTACCGGCCAGTCGTATTATTTTACATAGAAAAACATTCATGAACATACAAACCTATATTTATCTACAAAGTTTTTCGACCTATTCTGCCAATATTTCTGGAAATAAATTAGGTTTATCGAACAGAAGCTATAATTGCTATACATAACTGGTATATTATGTCTTGGATTGTGTCACGCAATTAAATAAATGTACGGACAATTGAGGCGGAAATTGAAACCTTTTCAGAAAGACCGAGTTAATGAGGGTACTGACTTGTGTGATCAATTTTCAATTATCTACGTAGGGATTTCTGTATCTACAATTACAAAATAGTTATTGTTTAGAATATTTAGTTTTGCTTTATCATAGTTTATTTGTGGTACAGCATAATCTAATTCCAAACGCTAGTCGTAAGCAATTTAATCGTTATCATACATGTATGAATATATATTATTCAGTGATATATTTTAGTGCTGTTCCCGTTTGGGTTTCTGATCCATCTTAAGTTTAATATGTTTATTTAAGTTTGACTATTTTAAATTTTGCTAGAAAACACAATATTTTCTGAGCTTCATAAACCTATGCATTATGTCGAGGAATTGTATTAAACCCCTTAATAAACTTTTAATATTGAACTTTCCGTCTGAGAGAAATTAATAGCCCACATAGGCGTACCCTTATATCAAGTTATTTAATTTTAATCAACATTTCAAGAAACCTTACATGCCGTGATGACGAAACGTGCCGCAACATACAGTGTATTTATGCAGATCACCATACACCAGAACGTTAAATTGCTAGAGATATAAAACTTCCTGAAAACACGAGAAAAATATGCAAATAGTAGCCGTCTGTCATAAGGAGCGGATCCGGGATTTTTGAAAGGGAGGATATAATTTCAAAACTGTACAGATGTATTTGCCTGTTTCAAGCCAGGAGCCTGTAATTCAGTGGTTGTCGTTTGTTGATGTGTGACATATTTGTATAGACTTGGATATTGCTTCCTTTTGTGGAGTCTCTTCACTTGTATTTGCTCTAAGTTGTTGGGTCTCCCTTTCTGTATATATGCATGTATAATACAGCGGCAAATATTACACTTTAATCCGGATGACACCATGATGGAAGGATATGCATATATACGTATCTATATTGTACTTTGTACTATTTTGACAATAAAGTAAGTCTGTTGTAGCAACTCTTTAACTAATCTAATTTAAGTAAGATGATTTGTAGTTATTCAAATCAGAAAGATTAATTGTGTTTATCGGAAATAGCTATACACAATTTGTCTATTTCTGCTTAAATCTGCATGGTAATAATGCTCACCAAAAGGTTTTAAAAACTTGGGTGAAATGATTGCTTCCAAAATATTGTATATGAACTTGAACTTATGCATGCTGTGAAATAAAAACCGCGACATTTCTGGAAAACAAAAAACCTACATGTACCCTACTTTTCACAGAAATAAAGAAATGTACAAGATTTTAATTCCTAAAGCCATACGTTTTACATACAATCTTTTGGTTAAAACTTTAAAAACAATAGAGGGTGGAAATGTTGTCTTATTTTAAATGAAATGATTCATATAAATGTATGATATTTAGGAATAGCACAGGTTTCCTCTCGCCAAGCCGATTTGTGTGAATAAGTAGGTACAACACTAGTTTTAGCAAACAATAAGAGATAATTTGTAATACATGATTATGTATACGACATAGATATACTAGAAAGATACACTTACATTGACTTTAGTTGCTTACTTCTACGTTGGTATAGTCTCTGATGTTGAGTTCTCTAATTTGCAATCAGTATTTCATGTTCTTATTTTTGTATTATATATTCTGCAATTTAAATAATTTACTGGCATTATTTTCCTCCTTCCTCTCGAACGACAATTAATTTCCTGACAACCGTTCTACAAATTTACTTTTGGAGGGAAGAAGCTCGTGATTATATAGTCTTGTAATTGACCGTCTGCTTCTAACCGGCTTAAAATAGTCGGGGTTTACTTCCTTGAAGCATGGAGGAAAAGTTAGAATCATGATCAAAATTGCCTTAACGATATATAATTTATCACCAATTTACGTCAAGTTCCAGTTGTTTATCACAAACTCGTTATAAAAAATTTAAGAATTTATATACGGAGCCACTTTTAGAAAGAAAGTCTATATTAAGCGCTATAAATATTTAAATTATACTGCAGGCCATGCAATATGGTTTTTGTATCGTACTTCTTTATCGAAATTTAATGACAGACTTCAAAGTGTCTTCTTGCATGTGTAATTGATAACAAGTAGATGTATCCACTGAGCTTTTTTCTATTTATAATTGATTGACGAACTTTAAGTACTGACTAACGTCCAGCAGCAAATAGCACATCAATATTTATAGCGATATATAGCATGTATTAAAATAATATGCATTTGTGCACGTTAAGACAACTCGCTATATATCTATACTTTTAATATGGTAAAGCTGAAACAACTTACAACAACAACGAACATATTCAACCTACATTTGTTATAGTTAGTATAGGTAGTAAGATACTTTGCTTTGCAATTGCCGAAGCGCTGTACGTAAACTTATACTGTTGCTACTACATATATATGTAACAAAACAGTTCTTCCCTACACGAACACATAACTGTAAAATGTCGAGCCCACTAGTCTTTTTCTTCTGTAGCCAGTAGTAGACGCAACAAGTAATACATTTTAAAGTGTTTTTGTTTGTTTGTTGATTGAGAATCGTTTATTCAACACTTTGCCCAGCCGAGTGATACATCTTCTTTTGCTCTTACTGGGCCGATTACCAGAATGTCCTACCATAGATCTAGAGTAAGCTGTCTAAAAAGTATATACTCTAGAGTGGTAAATTTTTGTATTATTATTTGTTGTGTTTGCTGGTGTAAGTTGAAATGTTCCTTTTTTTTCTTTGTTGGCATGTTTGTTTGTTTTTGTGGCGGTTAGTTTGTGGCACGGTGTTGACTGTTTTCCCCCTATTTTTGACATTTTTGCCAGTTGCATCTGTTTATGTTGTCAATGTGGCGTGTTTTTTTTTTATGACTGTCACACAAGTGAGAGGTTTAGTTATTTGTAAAAACCTGCAGGTTCAAACAATCATTTTTTACACCAGAAAATACCTGTACCATGTCAAGAATATGACAGTTGTTATCTATTCGTTTAATGTGTTTCAGCGATTTATTTTGCCATTGTCTTAGAGAATTTCTGTTTCGGTATTTTTGTTATTTGACTTTTTTGTGTTGTGTTGACCTTTGTTGGCTTTAATTCAATTCAATTCAATTCAAATATTTATTGCCATATAAACTCTGAACAATTAGTTTGTGACAAATAATATAAACATACACAAAATACATTTAACAAACAAAACCATGAAAACAAAAAAAACAAAACAATCTATCTATATGATATATAAATATATTTTATAAATAAATCAAGAGTCCCCTG
The DNA here is from genome assembly GCF_036588685.1 of Mytilus trossulus. Taxonomy (NCBI): domain Eukaryota; kingdom Metazoa; phylum Mollusca; class Bivalvia; order Mytilida; family Mytilidae; genus Mytilus; species Mytilus trossulus. The sequence continues at coordinate 30,118,296 of NC_086379.1, read as the reverse complement.
TCCTCAGTTCTAAAGCCTGCTTGAAATAGGACCCTAAGCTTGCTACTTCTTTTGAGGTTGATGGACAAAGAAGATATTTATTTTTTTCATTTTCTTGCCAGGACATAAAATCTTGCATATGTTTAATTTCATTTCCTATAAAGTTATCTCTTAGGTTAGCAATGTTTTTGCAGTATAAAATAAAATGGGATTCATCCTCCATTGTATTACAGGGTGTGCATAGGTTTTTTTTTCTCTAGGTATTTTTAAATGTCTTCCTTTTTCTATCATTAAATTATGATCGCTAATTCTCATTTTTGTTATGTTACTTCTCTTTTCAAAAGATTTACAGTTTAAGTAATTTTCCATTTCTAAATTTTGCTTTAATCTTTTATATAAATACAATTTACTTTTTTTATCTGTTTTTTTCAAATTTTTGTTCAAATATATTTGTGTAGAAATTTTTAGGAATTGATGTGTTAAGGTTTTTTTTTAACAATTTTGAGTATTTCTTTCTTTTCTTTCCCTATACAATGGCTACGTCCATGTTTACCTCTTTCAAAATATTTTTAACATATGTAAACCAGGTATAGCAACCTGAATTATCCTTACTTTTAGAAAGTACAAAGGATTCGTATAATAATGGATTAATTTCATAATTTAGTAAAGTATACCTTGAGTTTTTATATGCATCTCTAGTGGATATCTCCCTAGCTCTGTTCTCACAGCTAAAAGTATGTTTGATGAAGATTTTCTTGTTCCGGGGATATATTTTCAGAAAGACAAATGTAATTTTTCTAAACTTGATTTATCTCTAAAATTAAGGGGGTCTATATTTCTTTTGGAGATATTTGTACGTTTTCCTGCTCTTAATTTTGAAACATAAGTATTCATATAAGTAATTTCTGAATTATAAGTGGCTATTGGTTTAACTATAGAATCAAAAAGACTGCAAGCTACTTTAACTGGCAGATTATTTAAGGAACCAGTATAAGTTTTAATGACAAACATCACTTTCCTTTCTTTATTTACAAGCTCTTCAGAGCTATGCAATAAGTTTTCATCTGATTTCACAAGAATTCCAAGAAATGAATACTCATAGACATTTGACAAATTTTCATTTTTATATTTTGTAAAAGATGTTTCCACTTTTTCATTTTTTTGTTTCAGAATCATTGTTTTAGTTTTATTAATATTTAAAGTCAATTGCCACTTCTAAGTTGTTCAGACTATTTTGTAGGCCTTCGTTACTTTCAGATATTATTAAAAGGTCATCAGCAAATTGTTAAGATCCTACTTTAGTATTAATTAGTTCTAATGAACAGCTATTTTCATTTGAAAACTCTGCATCTAAATCATTAATAAATAAATTAAATAAAGTAGGGATCAATGGATCCCTTGTTTTACCCCTTGTGTTAAATTAAAATATTCTGCATGACTCTTGATGCTTGAAGGCAGATTTTGTTTCCTCATACTGTCCTTTAATAATATTAAATATTTTCCCCCTGCTCCTGCTTATACAGTTTATAAAGTAAGGCTTTTCTCCAGACAGAATCAAAAGCTTTTTTTTAAATCTACAAAGCAGGCATATATTTTATTTTTATTTTTGTGTAAGTATTTATTTGTTAAACACTTAAGCACAAATATACTATCAGAGGTTCTGTGATTTAATACTACAGAATACAACTACAGTAGCTTCGACGCTAATCGTGACATCTCCTCGAAAGCCAAAATAATGATACCACTCTTTTATGACAGTTAGAAATCATATAACCAAGTCATCTTTAGTTTACTGTTTGTATACGTCTCATACATCTGCCCTGTTGCTTTTGAATTCTGAATTGTCTCCTTTGTGTATCGTCAATTGTATTTGATATTTTATTTTATTCAACAGACATTAGTTTATGCACGCTCATGCAAATGAGATTCTCTTACTTTTATATGTCTGTCTTTTTCTAATGATTCTTAGATCTAATTCAATATTTCAAGATGTTTGTGATAGGGTTCAGAAGTCTATAAAGGACATTTATCCGTTGTCTTAATGACCAAACACCACTTGTAACGTGAAAATATAATAGTAACAAGGAGACAAGTGGGAAACTGTCTGTCACTTTTGTCCTAACTTATTTTTCCGGCACTTAGTTAGATCCAGCCATTTCTAGCCGCTATGGGATTACAATGAATTGAGTTATTTTCGTACGTGTTGGGAATAAGATAAAGATATATTCAGTACCACATCAAAACAGAAGAATACCATCGATTTCTCATAAATAAACGGCGGTAAGAGCGTGACTGCATCTTGTCTGCTATTAATACTGGTTTATTACCAATTTGTTCCATTTCAATACAAAAACCTATCTTTTTAAGACTATTAACCCGTATCTAATGATTTTCAATAAATTGAACTTTTCCATCAGATAATGAAGATTTTAGAGCTACAAGATTAGTTGCTATTTAGCGTAAACAGAAGACACATCAAGACAAATGCGGAGATTATTAATAGGCTTCAGATCCGTATCATATTGATTGTGATTTGAAGAAAATACATATAAAGAAACAGAAAAAGAGAAGAATGCATGTAAGACTTCTTTTTAATTAGCTGTTATTCATTTGCTGGGTGGCTGTCTAATTCAAGTTATGGCAAAATACATTAGAAAATGTACGAAAACTCTTGAACACGATGCGAGAAATAAACAACACAAATTAAAAATAAAACTTGATTGCATTTTATTAGAATTAATTTATTAAAAAAAGTTACGGAAAAAAAAATAAGTTAAGAACATGTCGCATACACTCCATGTCATTGTGTTCGACACACTCCTTGAAGTTCCTTTTAATAGAGTTCGAGATGCCTCCGAATAGAAACAAAAATAAAGATTTAATATATCATGTAGGAATGTAATTCCACAAATAAGGTACGAGAAGCCCCGAGAGAAAACGGATAACCATTACGGATATGAAAAAGAATTATGTCTGATTAAAAAATAATTTATGTGTTATTTAATTATTAAAATATTCTAAAATTGGAAGAAGGAAACACAAATAGAAACAGAGATGTTCAAGAGATTTGTTTAAACATATTTTATTAGTTTCGGAGAAATTTGATAATTGGTCCAAGGGCTTTGAGTATAAAGTAGATCACGGTTTCAAGTTATTTGTGTTCTCATTGTCTCTTTTTTTAACCGTCTTCAAGGCGAGTTCTATTTATAGTATTCTCATTAAATTGTAAAATGTATTATCATGGTTATATCGCATTATTAAATCTTAAAGCTGTTTGGTGTTTTTATGTTTTTTTCTCACAACAAAATAAAAATGATACAGCTACAAATAGGTAGTGACGCATCAAAAACAATATATATTTGTCAATGGTCTTTTATTTGGTAAAACCTAAATTTCCCTTTTATGTGTACCCGAATGGACCTAGAAGAGGAAGCTAATCTCTCAATATATAGCATATATAAGTATAGTACGTATATAAATATACATCAACTTATAAAGATGTTCCCAATCAGTTAGCTAATGGTTACTATGACTTATTTCATATTACTCGTCTTAAATTTAACCGTTAAATTTGCATTTTCTTCTTCTCTTGGTGGGTTAAGAAACTGATGCTTCTTAATCATCGTGACGATTCTACCTGCACTACGTACTGTGAACAATCCCATTAGTGCAACTACATTTGAGAATGGAAATGGAGAATATGCCAAAGAGACACCAACCCGACCAAAGAGCAGACAATAACCGAAGGCCACCGATAGGTCTTCAATGCAGCGAGATAGAATCGCTCCTGGATGTGGGCCACAGCTGTCCACCAAAAAAAATGTGTACTAGTCCAGTAAAAAGAGAATATTTTTGTGTTTGGGAATCTTCTGCTAGAAAGTAACATGATTAAAGTAAACCAGCAATGTAATCAGTCCAGTGGCAGATTTATTAAAAACTATATCATTTTTCTTTTGTTATTGATCTTAATAATATCAGAATTGTTATGATTTAATTTATGAATGCTCTTTATATTAAATAAATTGTTAATCTGATAATGTGATTATGCATACATTAGTTTTGCGCGGCTCCCAGACAAAGTTGAATTTAGTTCTTTTGTAGCTATGATCTAAAAAAAAATATTTTTTAAATATTTTTTAATTTCTAAAAGTTTGACCTGTCGTGAAGTTTTTCTTCACATGTTGTGATTCTCCAAATTCAAATAATTTTTTTTTTATTTGGATAAGGAAGCTAACACATTGAGTGCATGTAAACTAACTGAAATGGAACAGTGTCTTCCTCGGCTTTATATCGTTTCCTCACATTGACGTTATATTGTCTATCAATATTTATATGGATACCAAATGATCTAGATATGATATATTTTTCTTCTGATATATTGGATTCTCCCTAGGGAAGATTGCTTTATTCAGACGTAACAAAAACGTAATGAAGCTGTAATCCTGAAAAGAAACCAATTCATGCAGATGTAGATTTCATTCCGCTAAAAAGGAAATGTTCGTTTATAGCAAGCAACAGGCAAATTAAGTTTTTCTTTCGCCTCGCCAAGTAAATCTATCAATTTATAGTGCCTCATCCCAGTAGGTCGTGCTTCATTTGTGCGTCAAAGGATTTCTTAAACTCAAAGAAAATGAGATTATTGAATTTCTTGTTTCCTTTATCGATCCAGAACGAGGTTCATCTCTTGTCGTGCTAGTTGATGGCAGACGATGGTTATTATTGGCGGGAATTAATCATGACCGATCGCCGGCAATTGCATCTATCAAATGCATTTCTTTTTTATATTAAATCCATGGCGTGAGTCTGTAAATAAGAAATTATCCATAATTGAAAAATACATAGGGAAATGTAGCGAGATGAGATGGGGAATTGTTGCTTATTGCACCGTCCACGTTCGTAATATAGTTCTGTTAATGAGAAATGACAGACCAATTTTCAGGGCATTTATTGTATTTATATTACTATATATGTTTGTATTAGGCTACATAAATGTACGCACGAAAGTGACAATTGCTACAGGATGTCTGCTGCGGAAATTGAAAACAAAAACCTTTTTACAAATGATGACGTTCATAGAAGAAACTGTTTTAAGTAAATGTCTTAAATTTACGGAAAAATGTGAATAGTTTCGGAATTTGAAGTAATATACTACTGTTTGGTGTAAAAACAAATTATTCAGGAAATAAAAAGAAAACAGACAGTTTTTATAAATGATGTCCTTTCTAAACAAAATTATGTAATGCACTAAAGTTATTGATAAATAAAAAAAAATCGACTATTTGTATCTTTTCTCTCTCGATAAAAGCTATTACATGTAGTAAAAATACATTTCGAACTTAATCAAAATTATTTTGTATCATACATGATTAGTATTTCCATATATTTTACCAGAAGTTTAATTGAGAAAAATATATATTTTTTTCAAATACTGAGTATTTTGCTTTTGCTGGACAATATGTTTCAATGTATAGCCTATAGTATAAAACGAAAACTAAAAGTATTTAAAATTTAAGAGCAAAAGTCCTAAAAGTCATGATTTGTCGTGAGTTTTTTTACACAATTAAGCGCATGATACGCCCGGTGCTCTTTTAACTTGTCTTTTATGCTTTAAATGAATTTATATGATCAACTAGAAATAGTGTGAGCCTGTGAGCCATCATACACAGGATCTGTTTTCACCGATTAAATGTCCGGCTGTTTTCGATTTTTTTTTAATAAGACAGCATAAAGTGTTAAATCTGACGAAATTGGTACAGTTGATGTAAAATCTGATATTTATACAAATCAAAAGGGATGTTATATTAATATATTCACTAAAGTTTCACCAAAGTTGCATAAAATTCCCCTTTTTTAAGTATAAAAATTCATTACTTAAGAAAACGTAAAATACAAAATTTATAAAATGGAAAGGGAGCTTACATCAATAGATATAAACAATTCACCAAAGTTTTATGGACATTGGTGAAAGCCTATTTGAGTAATTGTCCGAAGTGTTGAAAATCCCCCTTTTTTTATGAATAAAGCCCCATAAATCCAAAACTATATATCTGAAATTAAAAAAAAACGAAAGGAAGCTTACGTCAATAGATATAAACAATTCACTAAAGTTTCATGGAAATTGGTGAGAGTTATTCTCCGAAGTGTGGATGACGTACCCCCTTGTTTATGAATAAAGCCCCATAAATCCAAAACTTAAAATCTGAAATTTAAAAAAAACGAAAGGGGGCTTACGTCAATAGATATAAACAATTCACTTAAGTTTCATGGAAATTAGTGAAAGTGTTTTTGAGTTATTGTCCGAAGTGTGGACGACGGACCCCCTTTGTTTATGAATAAAGCCCCATAAATCCAAAACTTAAAATCTGAAATTAAAAAAAAACGAAAGGGAGCTATCTGAACATTCTTTTTATCCCTTCATGAGTGTTTGGTTTGTGCTCCAACTTGTGTTTTGTTCACTAATATACTGAAGATTCATATGTTTTTGTGAGGACCAATTTTCGTGTATAACGGAAAACTTGTATGTTCGTGGATATCTAAATTCTTGGTTTTGCTGATGTCTTCATACAAGACTATAGATCAATTTGTAAATAGTTTACATTTAATTTCATGGTTTACCTGGACCCCAGAAATTCACGAAAATTGGTATCCAACAAATTATAATGATCCACAGTATACATATATATTTCTTTATGTAATTGACTACCTTGCTTTTATAAGAGTTTAGCCAATAAATGAGTTTGATTTATCTCCCTTAGTTCGTGTTTTGTGTCGTTCATTTCTTTTGTAAACAGTTTCATATTCTATTTTCTAGTTTCTTTTGCTTCTAAGACAAATAAGTTTTTATATTTAATCTTATTTTTTTTGTATAAATAAAACGTTCTTATCTTGAGTTACAGTTAAAACTGGGTTAATATATCAAAATTATATGATTCGTGATCTTGATAAGTATGCATACCCCCGACTTAAATGTATTATCTACCCATCCATCCATACGTCCATCAGTCCGTCCATTTGTATACTGTATATTATTCGTTGCATCTTTTCTCAGGAACAACATCATAAGGATTTTTAAGACGTTTAGTTTAGGGTTTATTTACGTCAGCTGTACATATCGTGTTATGCTTTTTCAGATTCATCACTTATCAACTTCCTGTTAACCTAATACTTTTGTCGGGCTGGGTATCATTAGTGAGCAGTAGCTCACACAGGGTGACTTGTTCACTTTAAATCATATATGTCTTTTGTTAAATCAAAAACCCTATATTTTTCGAAACTAGATATGAAATCTGGAGCAGTTTGCACTATCTTACTGAAATTCCTCAGGAAAATACTAGATTTAAAACTGATTATGTAAATTGCTCAGAGAATAGTTCTGTTTCAAGACATTCCAAAAAGTACACGCTATTTACAAATAACGAATATCTCTCTAAATTATAGATTTGTAGTTTCTTTAACTGATTCTTATCTTTAATATTATTTGGATTTCGAATATTCGGCTATCGCCGTTCCTGATTAAAAGCAGATCAATAGCGTTTAGCACACATTCAATTTATAACGTTTTTCTGCAATTAATTTATCTTAAACATATACAACAGAGGTGATTTTGCCACAATGAATACTTGAGTGACTGGTTTGTGTGTGTGGAACAATTGCAGGTTTTAAATTTAAATGAAATGATAAAACATTAATTGAAAGATATTTAAGAAAGTGAGTTCTTAAAATTGAACAGTTGCACATTTTACAATCGTAAAATGTGTGCTGAATACACACACATCAAGATGCACAATACACAGGATTTTGTATAAACTTGCTTTTAAAATTATGTAACTGTTCCCCGAGAAAAAGACGGGACAGCCAAATTATGACCATCTCTGGAATAGGAAAAACCATACGCCAATACGTCAAAATTCGATTTTATTTGACTTAATGTTCACATCAATTAATTCAAACTTTTGGAAAAATCATTATTTGATTTTTTAATCGTGGAAAATGAATGATGACATATATTTGCAACATTACTCTATTACACCTCGACAAACATAATGCATTTTCCCGGAAATTTTCTTATTCGTAAAACGACCTCTTTTAGTGCGATCTAAAATTCTGTGGATTTTCCATTTAATTTCTTGTAGAAAAATGTTTAAATTTTTTTTATGTAACACATCGTGTTTGACCTTGTATTTCGTGTTTCTGTCAATTATTCTACAATTTGAAAAACAATTTCGATTTGACTTTCAAATAAAATACCACTTAACGTCAGATAATCTAAATCGGATTTATAAGAGTAGCAGATAAGGCTATAATTGATGTCTTGAAAATGCAATAAAGACGAAGTTTAAAAACACTTAATTCTGGAGCAATATCTACTATGATGTGACATTTTCATTGCGTTTAAGTTTAATTAAATTTGCATATAGTGGTTTTAGAAAAGTAACTTAAATTTTGAATTGATTTTGACATCTTATATGACAAATACAGTTTGCGAAGGTTTAGTTATTGTAATCTAATATTCTCTGCTTTTAATTCATGACTCTTCCGTTGTGAACATTAAAACTCTTTTCTTTTGAATAAAATTCCAAAAGATTCATTTTATTTTTGGTATTCTAAAGAAGTTTTAGAATTTTGTAAACAGGTGTGTTGTTAAAAATAGTAAAAGAAAATAACGAAAAGAAAACGATGGCCCGAACAAAAGAAAATGGAATAATGGGGTGTTGAATAAATAAAGGAAACAGTAGTATATCTCTGTTAAAAGTCATGAATCGATTGAGAGACAACAAATCCGGTATACAAACTAATACCGAGGGAAGCACACCAACTATAAGAGAACAACAAAAATAAAACGACAATACATCTAGAAACGAACTATTAGATATTAACTTAAAATAAAATATTCCTTACTTGGTACAGTACAATTTAAGAAAACAATGGTGGGATGAACCTGATTTTGTGGCTAGCCGAACCTCGCACTTTATGACAATATAATATACACCGCTAAAATAATTACATTATATGACGGGAATACATTTATTTATAAAGAAAGGCGAAACCTTCGAACGACCTTGATAGTTATCAAAGGTACCAGGATTATATAATTTAGTACACCAGAAGAGAATGATGAACAAAGAAGTTAGAACGACCATGTTATGTCAATGCATTCCTACAATAGTTTCGTACTTCGTAGCTGAATTACAGATTCATGGTAAAAAAGAAGGAATTTCTAATAAGGTTGTGAGAGAGTAAACACTAATCAAAAACGCATCTGAAAGTTAATATTCGTTATGAATATTGTTTTTCTCTTATTTACACTTTTGTGGGTTTTGTTCTTAATACAAAGGATAACATTTTGAATAGATCATGTTTAAATTAAATGCCGCGACAGAAAAATCATTAAAATACATATGACAAATAAATTTAATTATCGCATTGGTTGCAATGAATTACATTGATTTCCCAGTTAAATAAAAACCGATAAATTCACATGTGAAATAAATGTGGTTATTTCACTCTCCGGCGTTATACAGGAATAGGTGTGGTCAAGACGTCAATAACGGCGTATCAAAACAAATGCGTAGAAAAAATATATAGTTCCTTACATATTTTCACATAAAAAAACATTTGACAATGTAATAAAGAAAAACATAACCATAATTCAAATATCGAAAAATATTCAACCCGTGACCGAACAACACTGATAATTAACTCTTGCGCTTCGCAGATTCGGGAATTAATGTGCTGTTCGGTCACTCGATAAACATTTTTCTTTATTTGAATTCTTCGAGTAGTTATTGTATTAATCCTCTTGATGACATTTGATAAATACATTATGTTTAACAGCAAAAAATTATCAGAGAGTAAAAACATCTAGTTATGAAGTAGTTGAATACTTGTAGTGGTCAGTTTGAGATGGAATGTCTTAACTCGTGTTTGATATTTTGTTTAACCAAAACCAATCCAAGCAGAAAAGTCCACCCAACCATTGTAGGTCATATCTTAGATAACTTCAGACTCTGTTTACATCTTTCTTACGACTGAATATTACGAGACCATTTTGTCGTTATTGAATTTTCCTTTTCAGGGTCAAATTTTGTTAACCTTTTTGAGTGTTGTATTTTGCTTGTTTGCTTGTTTTTGCTTGTCTTTTATTTTGTTAAAAACTTTAGTTGTTTATTCATATAGATGTTTCTCTTAATATAATTGACTACCATGATTTTAAATATGTGTTTATCATAAAGGTTGGTTTATCTCTCTTAGTTCATGTGTTGTCTTTAATTGCTTTTGTTAACAGACTGATTTTCAATTTTCTTTTGTTAGCGTTAGCCAAAAAGTCTTTATACACGTAATTCTTTGTATACAATAGTCTTGTGTATATTTGTGTTTATTTTATGTTTTTTTTATAAACTTGGAATACATTCAATTATTTTAAATCACCTGCTTATAAAGTACCTTGTATTACCTTGTATAATTTAGATATCAATTGGCTGGAAGTAAAATATTTATACTTGTATAAGATAATATTCCTACATTTTCAAATGGTTCAAACTATACTCAAAATCTATTGGACATTCTGTGTTACATATTGGTTTGAGTAACAGTTAATATCGGATGTATTGTCTCATTTAATATTACATTAAAAGCTATTGTGCATACAACACGTGGTATTGAAAGAACATGCCGTCATGGGGTAACCCCGATATCAAAATTTGCACAAAAAAATTTGAAAAGCATAAAAACAAAAAAAGTCAAATAAAAAGATCTTCCAAAACGTCATAAGTGAATTTTTGCCTCAGGTATGCTTTTTATGTATCCATTATATGCTAATCAATTAATGTATACCCTAGTCATCATTTGATTGCGAAATATCTTGAGAAATCACTCTAACATCTCGCCGCCTGTTATCGTCCCGTAAATTTTAATGTGTAGAATGATCTATTTCAGTGCGTTAAAAAAATGTTCAGCAGATTTCAATTATAGTATAAAATTGAGAATGGAAATGGGGAATGTGTCAAAGAGAAAACAATCCGACTATATAAAAAACAAAAGCAGAAGGTCACCAACAGGTCTTCAATGTAGCTAGAAATTCCCACACCCGGAGGCGTCCTTCAGCTGGCCCCTAAACAAATATATACTAGTTCAGTGATAATGAACGCCATACTAATTTCTAAATTGTACACAAGAAACTAAATAAAACAAAAATACAAGACTAACAAAGGCCAGAGGCTCCTGACTTGGGACAGGCGCAAAAATGCGGCGGGGTTAAACATGTTTATGAGATCTCAACCCTCCTCCTATACCTCTAGCCAATGTAGAAAAGTAAATGCGTCTTTTTAATCCGTTTCCTACCAGTAAAATGTTTAGATATGTTATTTTTCTTTATTACAGCGTGTACGACCCTGTGTTTCGTGTTTCTGTCAATTATTCTATTATTTGAAAAGCAATATCGATTGGACTTTCAAATAGAATATCACTTAACTTCAGATATTCTAAATCGCATTTATAAGAGTAGCAGATAAGGCTCTAAGTGATGTCTTGAAAATGCAATAAAGGCGAAGTTGGAAAACACTTAATTCTAGAGCTATATATATCGTTCATAATGTAAATCTTCTACGCTGTAAACATCTCATTTCTTTTAATTTCCAAGTTAATTTGCATATAATAAAGACATTTACCTTCAATTTTGAATCGAAGATAATATTTTGTAAAATTTGCTATTACAAAAAAGCAATTTGAGAATGATTGATCAAAGCAGTCTGACATCGTTTATGCTTTCAATTTTAAAAGAATGTTTCAAGACACTTTCATAATAAAAATTTGAACGTTCTTCTTTCAGTTAGAGTTAATTCAGATTTAAAACGCTCAATTTCATTTTAATATTCTATCAAAAGAGATAAAAAAAAATGTATTAATTTGCATTTTTTATTTTTTACTTATAGGAAGGTCTGGTTCAGGTTAACAAATAAATAACAATAAGCAAAAATGTTACGGCAAGTCAAAGACGTACCAGTTCTGGGAAAATCTAAAATCACTCCGAAGAAAATTCAAAAAGCACAAACACATCAAACACATCAAATGAATGAATAATAACCATCATATTCCATACTTGGTACAGGCAATTTATAGTGTAGAAACTGGTGGATTAAACCTGGTTTGAAAGCCAGCTAGACCTCTTCCTTGTTTGACTGTCGCATCATTATATTATCATATTGTCCATGTTATCATTACATCGACAACGATGTGTGTAGGAAATAAGCATACATAATAGGAAAAATGTCAGAAATCTGGGTACAGCAGTCAACATTGTGTTATAATCTAAATCATTTATACGATGAAATGAGCGTTCAATTGTACATGTAACACAACAGGAAGGCAATATACAAATCAAGTCGTTGAAATGGGTAAATGATGCACAGCATCCTTTCCATGGTACATTGCCACATCTGAAATAATAATTGTCCTCAGTAAATCGGAGGATTTGACATTGATTGACAGACTGTTTTTCTTTGATCAGAAAGCATTATTCTGTACTCTTTAAAAGGAAGTATTTGTATAAAGCACATCAAAAGTGAGGACGAGGTCTTTCTTTCGTCTTATGAATCTTTCTAGTGGAATTATCTTGTAAAATTATCTGCTTAATGTCCATGAAGAATTGGATTCAATATTATCATTTCTGTCATGCTTATTTCTTGTCAGCCTTCAGCGAACCATTAGATCATGAAATGCATTCTAATGTGCATTAGATAAACATCAACGTTCTCAAAAAAGCACTTGCATCAATATGAAAAAAAGAAAACTACTTTTTCTGCATTACTGATTCGGGGAAACTTTACCTGACTTGAATTGTTTATCGAATTATAATAGGCACTGTAGGACCATAAAAGTTGTAATCATCAATACAGTCAGCTAAACAAGATTAAAAGCATAATCGTTATTTATATATCATGAGAGAAATAATTATGTTGTATGATATAAATACATTTTCCGAAACAATTCATTGTCATTTCATTTTCCGGGACAATGTATTGTCATTACATTTTCCGGGACAATGTATTGCCATTACATTTTCGACAATGTCCTAGATGGGACAATATATAACATGTATAATATGAATATACAACAGTAATAAAACAAAAAGTAAATTAGAGAAAATAAAATGAAATAGTGATAATGGAATCAATCCCATGAACTCCAAGTTGAACGAGAGCGTGGGTTCAACAGGGCAATTCTCCTGCTACTGGTCTCATTGTATAACATACTTTGTCAACGCTTACTTGTTCAAAATGTCGTGATTTTGGATGTCACAAATTAAATGTAGTTAAGTATTGACTTGGGTTGATTATTCTATAAAAGTGGGATTAATAACAGCATTGTAATACAGGTAACATAAACGGCACAAATTTGTCTGCACAAGATACGCATATCGAAAATCAAAGTGTCTTAACTGCTTGCTGGAGATCTAAATTGTTGAAACTCAGCTTATTAAAAAGGTGAATGCTATAAATCAAAAAGGGCTTAAAAGTATATCCCAAGTCGGACAAGGAATCAGAGCTTTGTATGAGGGAAATACATTCCTTTCATGAGATGAGACAGGAACAAATTGTAACAGGGAAAATATGGTGATTGTAAATAAACTTATCATAGATTAAGCATGAGTATAAGTACGATACTGTTGTCAGGACATTAAATATTGCATATTTTGGCGTTAATAGTGATTCACTTATAGGGTCGTTGCAGAGAGACTCAACACACTTATTTTAAAATCAGTTGTTGGCAAGACACGGCTTATATTCTTCTCATATATGTTATAATGGTAGGATAATAAACCCCTCACGGGAAGGATTGTGCCTGATATTCATATGATGAAGACTTAATCTTTCAATCAGTTTAATTGAAGTCTGGAGCTGGCATGTCACTTAACTGCCAGTAGACTGATGTTATCTATGTATTACTTTCATTTTGTTTATTTTCTTTGGTTACATCTTCTGACATCAGTCTCGGACTTCTCTTGAACTGAATTTTAATGTGCGTATTGTTATGCGTTTACTTTTCTGCATTGGCTAGAGGTATAGGGAGAGGGTTGATAGATCTCATAAAGTCCAATCGATATTGCTTTTCAAATAATAGAATAATTGACAGAAACACGAAACACAGGGTCGTACACGCTGTAATAAAGAAAAATAACATATCTAAACATTTTACTGGTAGGAAACGGATTAAAAAGACGCATTTACTTTTCTACATTGGCTAGAGGTATAGGAGGAGGGTTGAGATCTCATAAACATGTTTAACCCCGCCACATTTTTGCGTCTGTCCCAAGTCAGGAGCATCTGGCCTTTGTTAGTCTTGTATGATTTAAATTTTAGTTTCTTGTGTACAATTTGGAGTTTAGTATGACTTCCATTATCACTGAACTAGTTTATATATATTTTTAAGGGGTCAGCTGAAGGACGCCTCCGAGTGCGTGAATTTCTCGCTGCACTGAATAATTGTTGGTGACCTTCTGCTGTTGTCTGCTCTATGGTCGGGTTGTTTTCTCTTTCACACATTCCCCATTTCCCATTCTCAATTTTATTATCATAGATACCAGGATTGAAATTTCGTATATACGCCAGACGCACGTTTCGTCTACAAAGACTCATCCGTGACACTCGAATTAAAAAATGTAAAAAAGACGAAAAAAAGTATGAAATGGAAGATCATTGAGGACCACAATTTCGTAAAAGTTTTGCCAAATACAGCTAAGGTAATCTATACCTGAGGTAGAAAGGTATTTCAAAAATTCTAAATATTAATAACAGTTAGTTGAAAATTATTGACATGTCAATGATAACTCATGCCGACACAGAAGTGATAACTACTTGGCTGGTGATACCCTCGGGGAAATAAATTTAATATATTTGATCAACATTCGGATTTGAGGACGTGTTTTTCCTTTCGACAGAAATACAATTTTTGTTTTAAAAGATAAACACAGTCTGTTTTTTTGTTAAATTGTAAAAGTTGTAAATTTTGTTTGATATAAATGAACTTTAAATTTGTGTTATTTGTTTTTCAAATAACTCATATTTATCAAATTTTCCAGAATGTAGTAATAAAACGTCAATTCTTGCTGTATATTTATGAAATATAAAAAAAAATGCGCTATTTACGTCTGCGTGAAAAGTGGCACACATAATCTTCTCACGTAAACAAACCAAATGGCATTTTAAAAAAGTGGGGTCCATGAACTCGTTTTCAAGTTAGATAAGTTTGAATGATAAAAATCAGTCCAAAACTGAATGTTTTCCCTTTAAATTATAGTTTGACCTCACGAAAATAACAATTTACATTACCAACGTCATTACCTCCCCTGTAATTGTATCGTATGCCATTTATACCCTGCTGTTGAGAACTCTACTAAAAACAGATACGAATAATTATTTTCATTCCTTATAAGAATACAATCGGCGATTTGTTGAAACACCCATCGAGTGCAAATGAAATTCAAAATTTGACCTTGTTGATACATTTTAATACGATATTGGAATTTTACAAGCTTTTTGATAAATGTTCCATCAACGGAAATCATTACAAGTTACCTAAAGAACTGATTCATAATTTGAAATATTTTTAAGGATAGAGATATACCCAATATATAATATTGTGATAGTGTATTATTTTCCGTCTTATTTTTTTAAAATATGGTAATACATGTACTAGTATACAATTAAAATTCACGAAACTCATACTTATAGAAACTGTTTTTTTTTAGATTTTTTTTTATGACAAACACAAGTACATTTTGAAAGTTTAAACAATTTTCGCCTCCCCTCTTCAATTTCATGTGAAGATCAAAGTCAGGTAAATAATGATAGTTTCAATGAAATCAAGGCAGGAAAACTGTTTTACTATTTAGTAATTTCTAAAAATAGAATACGATACAAAACACATGCTAATACAAATCAAACACAAGGAACACTATAAAGAACTCTCGATTGTACTTAAACATCTTTAGGACTTTACCCATCTATATTATCATCGGAAACCACACTTTAACATTGATGGCCCACTTCAGACAATACGTCATACATCCTTGTTATACCATTGACCTTAGACAAACTGATATTTCATGAGTCCAATAACCGAAGTCAATAACAGTTTTGAAAAAGTCACTTAAATCACAAAACACAATATTCGATTTACTAGTATTCTACAAGTATATGCCGAAATCAACACTTAAAGTCAAGAAGAGTAAATGTGTCTATGTTACAGATTTTGGTTACGACTGGTCAAACAAATTTGAATCCTTGAAATACAACTAAAAATCTAAAACAAATAATGCATTTATCGCATTTATTGTCTAAAATATAATTGATTGTATTCTTTCACAATAGGTGTATAGAAAGCACATGTAATAAGCTAAAATTTAGAATGGAAATGGGAAATGTGTCAAAGAGACAACAATCCGACCAAAGAGCAAAAAACAGCGGAAGGCCAATAATAGGTCTTCAATACAGAGAGAAAATCCCGCATCCGGAGGAGTGCTTCAGCTGGTCCCTAAACAAAAATGTATACTAGTTTAATGATAAGGGACGTCATACTTTACTCCGAATATATATATAAATTTGTCTTACATCATGAAATCTTCCATACATTTCCCCAAAAAAAACAATATGGTGTTGGTACACGAATTTTCGTTTAAATAAAGTAGACTATTTCTAGAATTGCTGCGTCGACAAATTCACAAATCCTGATGGCATCATATGCATGTACACAATTCTTAAGAGTGTTTTGATTCCTACAGTATACATTTTGTTTTATCTGTTTACAACCATAATAGATTTGCACAAGAGAGTAAATAGCAAACAGAACATGAAAGAAAAATAACTGACAACATATACATGTTTATACCATTACTAAAATTAAATGATTTCAAAACTTATTTTGCCATCGAGGAATTACACTACTAAAAGTCCTATATAGTGATTCATGTAACATTGCAATAACGGCTTCGACAATCTTTGGCAAAAAAGGGACGATCTCTAATGCTAAAAAAAAAATCAATGAAACGTTTAGCGTTTGATTGATTGGCTAACTATTTGAACATTAATTTATCATTCTGATTTGTAGCGACGGGAGATTTTCCATATTCATGACTTCTCACAAGTGCAATAGGTGTGACACCTTTAGGAGTTAAAATATCCCCTCGAATTTAAAAAAATAAAACACCCAAGCATCGACCCCTCTCTGAGTTTTTGTTATTTTATTTTGATCGTTTTTTAATATTTCTGCGACGTGTTTTGAGTTATGCTGTTTGCCGCCTAGTAAATTTTGCTCTTGGTGTTATTTTTTTTATTCATTTGACTTACAGTTATTTTTAGAATAATGGAAAAATATAAACGAAGAAAACAGTAAGCACCAGTTGATATAAAATTATTCATAATTTCTACAATGTTTAATTGCAGAGACATTATATACAACAAGAAGTTTTTTTTTATTAGTAAATCATTACAAATATAGAAAAAAAAAGAATTTTGAAAGTTATAAGAGAATGAATCTATATGAACAATAATAAAAAAAAAAGTACCCATAACGCATTTAGTAACTTAATATCAATTAAAAAGTGAACTTTGGCGCACATTTCAACTAAGCAAAAGTTAAATCAAATATAATATCTATAATTCAGATACTGGGGGTTGTCCGATGGCTTTTCGAAGATCTTCGACTACTGCAGTCCAAAATATATTTTCACCAATTCCTTTTTTGTACCTCAGATGGGGGGTACTGTCTAATAAAGTACGGAGAGGACTTGTCATATTTTTCGATGTGATATTTTCAAGCATAACTAACAGAAGTGCATTTCGGCCATGTTGACGTCTCCTCTCCTGAATTATATCGACCTCCCACTGGCACCATTCACTTTTAGCAAATGCATTTGATATTATAACAACAACCTTCCAAGAATTTTGAAGGTATTTATCAACGTTTCCACTGATAGATACACCTATATCAAAGTCTCTGTGATGAATGCATAACTTAAATCCCTCCTCATTTTCAAGTTTTTTGACAAAGTCGTTGTGAACCCACATTCGGTTTTCATTACAGTAAACAACAAAAGCATGATATTCATAATCATCGCTATTCAAAATAGGAAGATACCCCTGTCTTCTAAACTGTTTAACTTTGAGAAGATACAAAAAGTTCTTAACATTTGTATTACATTTCAGAAAAATTACCATTGTTAATATAAGCAGGCAAGCAAGTGCAGAAATAGAAATCACAACCAAAAACATTGGGTTGCACGACAAAAAGGAAGGTTTGTAATCTTTTAACAAAACTCCATTATAATTGTCTGGTGTGGTACAATAATAACATTTTGGGTACTGTAAAAGCGTTATATTTGTCTTTCGTAACCAGCTGACATACCATATCTGCTCACAAGTACACGCAAATGGATTTTTTGCTAGACTTATCGATTTCAAATTTATAAGTAACGCAGTTGGAAAAGATGATTCGTTTATTATCTTTATCAAATTATGACTTAGATCTAGATTGTGTAGTGATGTCACATAAGCAAACACATCTCTGTCCCATCCATATATTCGATTCATTGACAAGATAAGAGTTTCTATATGTGGCAGTTCAGGAAATACATTGCTAGGCAAAAAGCCAAGCCTTGTGTTTTCCAAATTAAGATAAGTTAATCGTTGTAATTGTTTTATTATCCTTGACAAAATGATTGAATCTAAATAATTTCCGCTAATATCAAGAAATATTAAATCATAGCAATTTGACAGCATTGTACGTTGTGACGAAGGTGATAGACGATCAAAATGGAAACGACATTCTCGGAGCGATAACATTTCTAATGACGATAAATTAAAAGCACCATCTTCAATTTTTTTCAAAGGTTTTCCAATAGCTCGTAGTGTGAGATTAGTTAATTTGTTCAACCCTGTAAAAGTATTGTAAGCAATTCTACCGATCGAATTGTAGCCAATTTTCAATATTTTTACCCCCGGAAAACATCGAAATGCTCCAATATTTCCAAATTTGTTGTTGCTAAGGGATAAATATCTTAACTTAGGAAGTGCACTGTTATTACCATTATTTATGCAAAATTTTGGAAATTTTGTGATTTCATTGCTGTCTAGACAAAGTTTCTCTAGACTGAAAACACTGTCTGGTATAATTGTTGAAATTTTATTAAAACTGACTCTAAGAGTTAGCTGGCGGGATATATTTGAAAACCATGACAAATTCAACAGTTGCAGATTATTTCCGTTGAGGTTTATATCAAATGTATTCGCTTTTACTGCCTTAAACATGTCGTCTGGAAGAAATCTCCATCCGTTGCTTGTTAGCACTAATGATTTTAAACGTGTAAGTTTCATAGTGTTTAATGCATTCATTACATCTGTTGCTGGCAGTGATAGTTCGGATGAGATTCTCAATGTCTTTATTGTCACGAAAGAAGAAAATGCATCAGGCTCCAGTCGAACTATGGTATTGTTGATAAATCTAAGAACAGATATAACATTGAAAGTTAGGTTTTTAGTAATTTCTTTTGATAGTATGCCAAGATTTCCATTACAAAAAGTAAACGATACAACGTCTTTTGGAAAACGTGGAATATAAGTTAGATCTTCACCAGAGCAGATGGCGCGAACTTTTGTACATTTACACAAATCGAAAGGACACAGAATATCATCGTGGCTTTCAACATATATAATTAAACCGAGAAGCAAACAGATATTGATCATTGCCATCACTATTCAATGATATCAGATACCTGAAAAATAACATTAAAAAAGCAGTCATTTATAATTTATTCAAAGCTGATGTGAGACACCTGTGAAATACAAACAGAGGAGATTTTATACATGTAATAAGAACAATTAGCCTTTAAAAAATAGATATTTAAAATGTTACAGCTATTCGGTAGCTTTTTACCTTTATTGTTAAACGAAACTGTTTTCACATGGTGAGATTGATATGAACACGCTTTCTCGAGAAAATGAGATCACCTCCGACAAATTGCATATTCTATGTCGTAACAACAGTCCACTTCCCTTTTCACCACTCATGTGACCTACTGAATTATACTATTTACCAGGTTTGTAATACCATGAGCAACACGACGAGTACCACATGTAGAGTAGGATATGCCTACCCTTCTGGAGCACCTCAGATTTTCCCCAGTGTTTAAATGGTTTCGTGTTGCTCACAACATAATTGCCTATGCTGTGTCTTGTGTACTACTATTTGTCTGTTTGTCTTTTTATTCTTTAGCCATTGCGTTGTCAGTTATCTACGAACTATAAGGATGGCTGTCACTCTGAAATCTTTCGTCCCTCTTTTTGCCACTAGTTCACAGTAATAGTGAAACATTGGTATTTTCTGTTATGCCAAAAGGCAAAATATGTCTTTTTATTTCAATTTTATAAATGTCAAATAAAGAGTCTATATTGATCAATATTTCTCAAGCTTTTTTTTATTTTTACAAAGTAACTTGTATGTGTTTTCATGCACAATTGTACAAATCTATGAATTTTCTGATTGACCGGACACACAGAATTGATCTTATCCTTGACACTATGTTACACATCTGTGATATAAAATTTGAAAGATAAATACTCTTATATGCTGAACTGAACGTTCTCCTTTATCTAAAACGTTAATGGCTTCTTTTTTGTTGATGTAAAACAAATCTATTACACGCGTTTTTTTTCTAAATATGTGCCTTGTCAACTCCAAAAAAGTAGAATATTAGTACTCACTTTTATTGAACAAAACTTTTCTTTCCTGTTGAAATATTACAACAACTATTGGTGTGTATAACTTTACTTCCTTATTTACATTCAATAAAGAACGCTAAACCACAGGTTCATATGGCCTGATCTATCGAAATCATTTTCATCGTACGAAATCTGTTTAATTAATATTCTAACGCGCGATTTTCCGGTTTCGTACTGAAATTATATTTGTTTCGTGCTTACCAAATGATAATCAAATGATATTAAGAAATAGTAGGAACATAACCGTCAGCCAATGGGAAATAAACAATAGTTAACGAAAAACTGTCTGCTTTGTCGTAACTTTTTGTTTTTAACTCTTTTGTATGAAAATAATTTATCAAAATCTAGAAAAAAAGGACTATTATTGCTGTTTAGTATCATATTTATTTATAAAATATTTCTGCAGTACAATTTTGCTTGCCGATATCTAGTCTACCGGCCTCAATCATGATATATTGGCGGCTGTACTTTTAAAAAGATAAAAGACAGCATTCAAATAAGAAAAATGTACAAAAAGACAATAATTTTGCGTTCAATGTAATAAAAATGTCCTGTACCAAGTCAGGAATATGGCCATTGTTATATTATAGTTCGTTTCTGTGTGTGTTACATTTTAACGTTGTGTTTCAGTTGTGTCATTTGTTTTCTCTTATATTTGAGTGTGAATTCACATTACTATAAGACGTGTCACGGTACTTTTCTATCCCAAATTCATGTATTTGGTTTTGATGTTATATTTGTTATTCTCATCGGATTTTGTCTAATGCTTAGTCCGTTTTTCTGTGTGTGTTACATTTTGATGTTGTGTCGTTGTTCTCTTATATTTAATGCGTGGCCCTCAGTTTTAGTTTGTTACCCCGATTTTGTTTTTTTGTCCCTGGATTTGCGAGTTTTGAACAGTGATATACTACTGTTGCCTTTATATATTAAGATGGAATTGAAAAAAAATCGTTTCGTTATTTCTTCAAATGTTTCGGTTTTTATACATATAATACATCATTGGCTTTCTAATATTCGCCATTGAACGTTCCTGATTAAGATAATACCTAATAAGCGCATCGGATTCATGAAATTTTTAAAATGTTGTTTTTAAAATTCAAACAACTTCACCTATACGTAAATAGATGTGATGGTGCCACAATACTAACTTGATTGCTTGATTTTTAGTCTTTTATTCCAAGTGTCAAGTTTTAATGCAATGATAAAATGGATCAACCTTCGTAATATTTTTCATTATTAATGTTTTCGCTTGAATAGTTTTCTAAGGTACCAGGATTATAAATTTAAGTACGCCAGACGCGCGTTTCGTCTGCATAAGACTCATCAGTGACGCTCATATCAAAATATTTATAAAGCCAAACAAGTAAAAGTTGAAGAGCATTGAGGATCCAAAATTCCAAAAAATTGAGCCAAATACGGCTTAGGTAATCTATGCCGAATACAAGAAAATCCTTAGTTTTTCGAAAAATTCAAAGTTTTGTAAACAGGAAATTTATAAAAATGACCACATTATTGATATTCATGTCAAAATACCTCTCTACTTTAAGGATGTACTTAGATGAGGTTTTGTGAGAAATTGAAGCAAATTCTTAATTTTCTGTCTTTTGATTTGAGACCCAAATAATACCGATGAAAATATAAGGTAGAAGTCCGAGTTAGCCTTTTCCCGCCATATTTTATAAAACAAATATCTCGAAAAGGAACTCCATGAACTATCAATATTTTTAGCTAATTTTGATATTTTTAAAACTAATACTCTTCCAGCTTAAAGTATCAATTTGGAATTCTTGATTTATTTAATTTTACCTTAGATCACCTAAGTACATCCTTAAAATCAGTCTGTAACTATCATCTTTTACAATAAACGTATTGCGACTAAGCCTTTCAATTGAAAATAGAAATCAAAACAAGTTTGGCAGGATATTTACGGAAGCAACATTTTAATGTATTGTTTAATGTGTAAGAACTGTTGGGCTTAAACTTCGTTTAATAGTAAAATTGAGAATGGAAATGGGGAATGTGTCAAAGAGACAACAACCTGACCAAAGAGCAGACAACAGACAAAGGTCATCAATGGGTCTTCAATGCAACGAGAAACTCCCGTATCCGGAGGCGTCCTCCAGCTGACCCTTAACAAATATATATACTAGTTCAGTGATAATGGACTTCATACTTAACTCCGCATTATACACAAGAAACTAAAAATTAAAAATCATACAAGAATTACAAAGGCCAGAGGCTCCTGACTTAAGACAAGCGGAAAATGGCGGCGGGGTTACACACGTTTTTCATATCTCAACCGTCCTCCATCACCTCTAGCCAATGTAGAAAAAACAAACGCACAACAATGCGCACAGTAAAACTCAGTTTAAGAGAAGTCCAAGTCCGATGTCAGAATATGAATCAAAAGAAAATAAACAAAATGACAATAATTTATAAATAGCAACAGACTACTAGCAGTTACTGACATGCCAGCTTCAGAACCCAATTAAACAGATTGAAAGATTATGTCTTCATCATATGTGTTTGCACTTCATCAACATGAGCAACACAACGAGTGCAAATAAATTAGCAAAATATGCATACTCTTGTGGAGAGATCACCTCCTGGATTTTTGTTACTCAGTCTATGTTTGTTGTTTTTTTAAATATGTTTATATTCTATTTAGTAGACTGTTGCACTCAACTCCAATCTGAATTGACAAGGACTGTCAGTTTTCCTACCGAAAGTCGGTGGTTTTCTCTAGGCACTCAGGCTTCATCCACCAATAAAATCTAGCCGCCACGAAATAACCCAAAAGAGATGTTAAAAGTGGCGTTTAAACACAAAAATAATAAAAAATAAATAAAATTTTATCATATCCTGGCTTCGGTTAGAAATATGCACATGTGTTTAAATTTATATACGATTTCGCTGATTCATGGACTTATGGTGTTAAACAAAATAGGTACTTCCGGTTAGAGCAAACGTCCAGATAAGTCTTCTTATTTAAAAAAAAAAATATATTTCAAAATTGATTTTACAGAGATCCATATATATCGAGTCTTTTTTTATACCAATATATTTCAGATATGTTACTGGTTTATGTTATTTTTTAAAAAGTTAAAGCTAAGCTATGCATATGAACTAAGATTTTGTCTTTTCTATTTGACCGGAAAAGGGTGATCCTAACCTCGACACTATGCTAAAAATATGTGAGATAAAATTAGAAAAGTAAAGACTTGTGTCTTATAAAAATCCGCAAAATGTTATTTGGTAGATATTGCATTTCTGTAAATATAAACATGAATGGTTTTACACTGGTTCTTTTTGTGGCCTTCATAGATTGCTGGTTGATGTGAGCCAAGATTCCGTGTTCAAGACAGTTCTATAACCAGTGATAGTTTACCTTTAACAAATTGTGACTTGGATGGAGAATTGTCTCATTGGCACTCATACCACATCTTCTTATATTTATCTTTATATGAAATATATAATATCAGTACTCACTTTATATTGAACAAATGTTTCTTTCCTATTGAAATATCTCTACAACTAATGATGTGCATAACTTTAGTTCCTTATTAGCAATTTACGATTACAGAAATTAAAAAACACACATTGACGCAGTGACTCATCTATGCCCATCGTTTCATTGTATGAATTATCCGCTTTAGTACTTGATTAATTTATGTTTACAGAGGTCAAATGTAAAAGTCAAATTTTGTATATCTTCTCTACCTTAGTAACCAGTTCTTTGGTGCTGAAATAGAAATAGGAAGATGTGGTATGAGTTCCAATGAAACAACTCTCAATCCAAGTCACAATCTATAAAAGTAAACCATTATAGGTCAAGGTATGGTCTTCAACACAGAGCCTAGACTCACACCAAACAGTAAGCAAAAACGGGCCCCCAAAAGTACTAGCTTAAAACCGGTCTCACAGGAAAACCAACGGTCTTATCTATACAAAAAAAAAAACGAGAAACGAGGAAAACTTATGAACCACATAAACAGGCAACAACCACAGGATATCAAATTCCTGACTTAGGACAGGTGCATACATTTACATGCCTTTTTATATATCTTTATTTACGTTACTTGAGAGTCTTTTTGTTTCTCGGTAACATATGACGTGGCTCTGTACTATAGTCGCAGTCAGGTAAAATTGGTACCATGTTTTGGTGAAATCTCTTTAAACTAGCAATCGCATTCATTCGAGATGATGTTTTTCAATAAGCGGAATAGAAAGATGAAAATAGATCAAATATCGGAAGCAAATAAGGCCTTAAAAAATAGTGGAATTAATTACTTATGGAGTGTCAAAGTACTTGATAAATTGCATCCTTATATTAGTGATTTTGAATATGTTCAAAGCTTTGATTTTTCTACCCTATATACCACATTGCCTCTCATTCTCATTAAGAAAAAAATCACACACCTTATTAAATGGGCATTTAAAAAGTCAGACTGTGACTATATATGTTCCAACTCTTTTATGTCATTTTAAGTAGCAATAAACAAAAGAATTATGTCCATTGGACATGCTTTGATACTATATCTGCCCTTGAATTTTTACTAGATAACATTTTTGTTCGCTTTGGAGATTCCGTATATCGTCAGGTTATCGGAATTGCAATTGGGACTAACTGTGCACCACTTATTGCGGACCTATTTTTGTATTGCTATGAGTTACAATTTATGGCAAAAATCAGCAAAGACCCATCGAAACAACATCTCATACAGAAATTTAATAATACTTTTAGATATTTGGATGATATATATTGGCTCTCAATAATGACGACTTCAGTATGTATACTAAAGAAATGTATCCTGTTGAACTTACTTTAATTAAAGCTACTACTAATAATGACCACTGCTCTTTCCTCGATCTTGATATCTATATTTTTAACGGAAAGCTTAATACTAAAATTTTTGATGAAAGAGATGATTTTCCATTTCATATCGTTAATTATCCATTTTTAGATGGTGAGGTTCCCTTGTTACAATCTTACGGTGTTTATATATCTCAACTTATACGATTCGCTCGTGTATGTAACAACGTTTATGATTTTAACGAGAAAAAATTATGTATTACTGAAAAATTATTACACCAGGGTTTTCGATATCACAAAGTATTCAAAACATTTACTAAATTTTATCATCGGTTCAAGGACATCATTCGTAAATATAGCTGAACCTGCAGACGTTTTATACGTTCGAGTTTTTTTACATCTTATCTTTTATGGAATTATTCTTTATAAAGTACAAAATGTCAGTATTCACCTCAGAAGCTAACAAAACCTTTAAATAGACTAATCAAGAAGGGATATAGTTTCGATACTGATGTCAGGTCATTAAAGATTGCATATTTCGGCTTCAATATTGATTCCCTTATAGGGTCTTTGCATCGGAATTAAACAAATTTATTTATAAACCAGTTGTTGGCATGACACGGGTTATGTTCTTCTCATATATGTTATGATGGTATGATACTAAACCCCTAACGGGAGGGATTGTGCCTGATATTTATATGATGAAGACATTATCTTTCAATCAGTTTAATTGAAGTCTGGAGCTGGTATTTCAGTTAACTGCTAGTAGACTCTTGTTATTTATGTATGATTGTCATTTTGTTTATTTTCTTTGGTTACATCTTCTGACATCAGACTCGGACTTTTCTAGAACTGAATTTAAATAAGCGTATTGCTGTGTGTTTCCTTTTCTACATTGGCTAGAGGTAAAGGGGAGGGTTGAGATCTCATTAACCCCGCCACATTTTTGTGCCTGTCCCAAGTCAGGAGCCTCTGGCCTTTGTTAGTCTTGTATTATTTTTAGTTTTAGTTTCTTGTGTATAATTTGGAGTTTAGTATGGCGTTCATTATCACTGAACTAGTATATATATTTGTTTAGGGGCCAGCTGATGGACGCCTCCGGATGCACGAATTTCTCGCTGCATCGAAGACATATTGGTGACCTTCTGCTTTTGTCTGTTCTATGGTCGGGTTGTTGTCTCTTTGACACATTCTCCATTTCCATTCTTAATTTTACCTTTTTTGAACTTTTAAAGCCGACAGTAACAAATGAACTTGGCCTTTTCTACCTACTCTACTAAAGAATTTCATTTCTTTTGTTTAATTTCAACTCGGTATCCGATTGTTATGGTGTTTCTTTGATAACATCAAAATATAGGCTGTTTACTAACAAGAAACATTGTCGTCATCAAAGTTTTAAGGGTTTATTTAATTTTTACCCGTTTTATTATTCATGTTATTGTGACATTCCATCTATTTGGCAGATAATATTAGCCTATTGAATGTAAAAAAATACATACACTCACAAATTGTTTCAAATAAAAATTGAATAACTTAAATTGTATTGACTTATACAAAATTTAAAAAATCATGACAATAACTGTATTATTATTCAATTAGTTGTTCATTAACGACACCTGACGAAACAAATGGGTCAAATATACTTGACTCTTCAATTCTTTGTATCTTTTGAACTCATTGTTAAAGTTATAAAAAAAAACTTTGCAGCAGCAGGAGGACAAACAAGGTAAAACAAATCAACCAAAATTGATCTTGATTTTGATAGTTGACATACATTTTGTGAATTGAATTTCAAATACTATTGTGTATCAAAAATTGAGGACTAATACGCTTTATATTATACTTATTTAAGTTTTCCAGCGGTTTTTGTTTGTGGTACTTGACATCTGAACTGTAGTGTTTTCTTACAAGACTTTAAACTTTGGTTGTAAATTGACATGTAGGAATGTGTAACTTGTACAATTCGGAAAAAACCCTGGGTTTTTTTCCCCGTAAAGCTAAAAATATTGTTAATTGATTATAAAGTCTAGTCTCGTGTTTTTTAATCTTCATATTTCAAAAGAACTTTTAGGTGTTGAGCTTTTAAACTTGGTATTTAAATAATCCACTGTTATGTTGCACATTTTGCATATTGGCATTACACTGTATCTTCAAGAATGTTAGGCGGCGGATTTCCAAATTACTGTTTTGAAAATTTAAAGTGTTCTGTTTTTATAATGAAACTTTAACCAAACTCAAACACTGTAGGACCATCATACCTGATTCAGCAATTCAGTTTGCTCAAAACATTTGATTGAATAGTCTTATCTTATATCTAATGTGATATATAACTCTGCCCTACATAATTTTTATGAGTGCAAACATATGCTTTTGTTTTACTGCTAGCTTCAAATAGTTAATTTGTATATAACTTCCAGCATGTCCAGCGTGCTAGATTCACGCAGTCAAATTGTATTTGTTACTACCAAAGTGTTTAGTTAACGTAGATAAATTGTATTTTTTAACTGCTAAAAGTGTTAAATGTGTATAGTCAAATCAGATTGTCTGCATGTGCCTGCTTTGTGAAGTTTCGCCAGTTTTTAGATTTGCCTTCAGCTATACATGAACGTCTGTTTCAGAAGAATTTTATTAATGACATTTTTCACATATCTTTTTTCGCCTGTTTGTTAAACAAATTAGCAATTGTCAGCATCGATATCATCTTTTTCGAACATTTTTTTTTTAAACATGATGCTTAAGGTTAGCCACCAACAACGATATATGTGAACAATTAAAAAGGAATATCATGGCATATTTTTGACAAATTAGGATAGAAATGTTCGCATTTTTGAACACTCGGATTATTAACTGCAGTAAGCCTTGTACAATATACTTTCAATTTTCGATCGCTATTGTTCTTACGTTTTTGATCATTCTAGAACGGACTATACACAAAAAGAAGACATAACAGTTATTTACTGATGTTGATATTCATTTATGTTGTTTGTTTTCTGAAACCATTGTTGTCAATATAATGGAATTTTATGCGAGGAAGTGACATATAACTAATACGTAATTTGTGCTTGAGACAAATGTCACGTTAAATTATAATAACTTGCAAAAAGCGACATAAGTTATATTAAAAAAAAAAGCATCGAGCTTATCAAACGTAAACGACATATAAAATATAAAATGATTTTCTGTAAATTCAGATTTTCTTAAGGTGAAAGGGAGATAATCAAATTTGACCCATGTTTCAGAATGAACCGTGGCTGTGAATTCATGGATACAAACTCAGCAGGTCTATGAAAACACATGCTACTAACTTATTGAAAATTATCCTGGAAAAAACTCAATATAATTCCCCATGGCACTTACATTAACATGTATGAAGGTGGAAATATTGTATAACTGGTCTGTTCGTTTTTCGAATTGAATTTCAACCAAAGATAAAGAGCCGGATTTTCCATCATTGCATTTGGATACCTAAATTACATTAGTGGATTCACACACAACGTTATATGGATTTATATTCCAAGTACTCCACTATATCTCTTTTTAAATTATTAAAACCAATTATATCAGCAATAAAACCAGTATTCAAAGTTATTCTGAAAACTACCTATTCTAGAGTGCGTTAAGTCTGCCTCATATCTTGACTTGCATCAGGATATTGTCAATGAGGGTCGGTTTAGAACAAAGGTTTACAACAATTGAAAAATTTCCATTTATATGTAGCAACTTTCATCAAAACAGGCATATGGGGTATATTTTCCCCAGTTGATACTGTATCCATGTACCAGGGCTTTCTACTCACACGGGAGCTTTAAAACCAAGGGTTCCAAGTGTTGAAGTTGAACTCAAAACATCGGAAAACTGTACGGACGCCGTCAGGAGTTGGTTGATCATAATTGAATATCTATTTTACAGACGACGCCAGATATCTTCCAATTGACGTACCCACACTCCTGTCCTCTATCCTTCAAATTAAACTTATTACCGAATTTGTTCGTGAGCAACACAACAAGTGGCCCATGCGGAGTATGATCAGCTTTCTCCTCGGAGCACATGCGATCAACTTAGGAGTTTGTAGGGTTCGTTGGTGATATGTCGTTATTTTTTATTTTATGTTTTGTATATAAGTGTTTGACATTTTCTGGTTTTCTTTTTCTCTTATTTTTGTCATGACGTTGTTAGTTTATTTTGACACATGAATTTGTGTTTCATTTTGTATCTCTTATATTACAATCTGCAATACATAGGCATATTGCAGTATATATTTATCCTTTACTCCTCCTTCTTGGACCTGGGGTGTGTTCCTCGATCTTGAATGTTGCAATAGCAAAAATAATCGGTCTAAATCTTTAATGAAGTGTTTAAATTACGAGAGTAGTATGCAATTCATGTGTAAAAGTGTTCATGTTTATATAGAAAATCATTTGTTTTATCATATTTATGCTGTATTTAAACAAATAACCAGAATGTATTTTATCTCGAAAACAAGCGTCTATACGTTGAATTTAATTGATTAGTTCAACAACACTTAATATTATCTTGATGATATATTTTCGCTAAATAATCAAGAGTTTTCCAAATAAACGGCCGAAATTAACCCAAAGGAACTTACTTAACTCAAATGTAAATGATAATAACTGTCCTGTTCTAGATTAAGATATTTCAATTTTACACGGGAAACCCCATACTACAATTTACGACCAAAAGGACGAGTTTTGTTTCCTTTTGTTAATTTTTCTTTTTCGAATTGTGATGTGACTTTGGCACCATATTATGTTTTTTTTTTATATGTCACAACTTATTCACTATGCTAGTGTTTGTTGTGAAGTTATAAATTTTAACGAACTAATTCTTGTATTTTTGTGATTTTTACTTTTTACTGGTAAATTGTAAGTCAGGGATTACGTTACCACACATTACTTAAACCTTTAACTCAATTCTTCCATAGACAAAGAGATTTGGTTGTAGTTCTAGTGTGCCTGTAGAAAGCTTATTTCAAACGGGATAGCACATTCACAATTTTACGGAGATGTTGTTTACCATGCCCTGAAATGTAGAAACGACCTTCGTTAATTTATCGATCCTTTAAATTAACCTATTCTAAATGTGACCAATTCAACCTTGTCATTAGATATTGTTTATATTGGTATTAATATTGATTTTGTGAGTAGTAAATTAAAATCAAACTAATATTATTGTTATATACATGAGTTGAAGTCCGTTGAGTGACCTATAATAGTTAATTTCCTTGTTTCTTGTTAAGATTTGTTTTGTGGGCATATATGTACTATTTCTTCTTATTTTCATATGAACTGTCTTTTCACAGTGACATGTGTGACATAAATTACAATAACCTCCAAATATGGTAATTTTATCGATGCTCAAAATGTTGCCCTAATGTGTCAAACGTTATATATTGTATACTTGCATCAAATGACGTATGCTTCATCAACACTTTTTTTCTTTTAATTTGGTACTGCAGCTTCGTTATGGTTCAAATTGATAAAAAATACTATACTGAAATATAATCCCTCACCCACATACTATCTATTTTAAGCGCCCTTTCAAAAAAATCCTTTTTGTTTTAGCCGTACAGTAACTATTAATATTTTAAATTCGCATATTTTAACTAATTTTATTCGTTCAGATATAGTCACATGTTAAACTATATTTTCAAAGGTAGAGAGAAAACGGCGGATAACAAAAAGCATATTGCACAGCAAAAAGTATATTGCACGGTTATTTTTAGAATAAATAAAAACCGTTATACTTTGTGACGTCATGTTATGAATTTCATGATATTGTTAAAAGTATTATTTTTTTTTTTTTTTATCTATGATTGATTATTCGAAGAAAAACATCTTTAAATACATAAGATTAAAATACAAACAAAAAAAGTAAATTAAATAACAACTAATATGTTAGTAATGTCTAGGAGACAATATGCATCTACAAAATTCCAACAAAATCAAATGATGATTTTGAAATTGATACAAATATGGTCAGAAATTCATAATATAACAATTATAGCTTTTGAATGATAGAGGATATATTGACCCAAAAAAGTATATCGATATCGGAATTTGTCCTAAGTCAATATACTTCTTTCAGGTCAATTTTTCCATGTATCGACCTCTTACAAAGGCTATAATTGTAAACGGATTTGATCAATGAGATTAAAACATTTGTTTCATTAAAGAGCTTAAAACATTTGTTTCATCATTAGATTTTTTTAGATAAGGTTGTACAAGTTCCGGTGAGATGAAATTAAAAAAAAAAGGCAGGACAGAAATTTTGATTTAAAAAATACAGGACATGAGTTTCGATTGAAAAAATGCAGGATGAGCAACTGTGCAAAAAAAAAACTAGGACCAAATAAAATAAAAATGCAGGACTGAAATACAACTTTAAAAAAAATGCAGGACACAATTTTTTTTTATAGTAACCACCCCTCTAAAATCAAATGATAGCTTCCTTAAATATCAGATGTATGACATTAAGTGATGTGAATATGCCCCTTACATTGTGATGCGGCAACTGGTCTACCATGTTAGAAATACTAACCGCATCATTTAATTTCAAAAAGTTTTTCGAGAAATCATGCATTGAATTTGCGCTTCAGAATTGTGCAACATTTCGCGAAACTAAATTGAATCTGTAAGAAAAAAATACTTCATCTTATCTGTGAGAAGATATATTTAAGGGCATACGATACAGTTACAGGAGAGGTAATGACGTTGCTAACGTAAAATGTTATTTTCGCGACGTCAAACTGTGACATATCCGGAAAAGATGCATTTTTCGACTGATTTTTATCATTCAAACCGATTTAATTTGAAAACGAGTTCATGGACCCCTATTTTTCAAAACAGCAATTTGTTTCATTTTGCAGGGAGATCATGTGACACAAATTTTATAAAACTGTAAATAGAGGATTTTTTTTAATTTTGAGAAACATGTAGCAAAAAAATGACGTATTTTCCTCAATTCATGAACATTCGATAAATATGAGTAATTTCTGAATAAAAAATGCAAATTTTTTACGATACTTATAAAATACAGAAATTACGGATTGTTTAACAAAAAACAATTTGTGTTTATGTTTTATATCAAAAAAATTGTGTCTGTCTTTCGAAAAAGAAATTACGGCAACAAATCTGAATTTTGAGCAAATATACAAAGTTTCGACCTCATTTTACTCAAAAAGTAGCACATGAAGGTATATTTTTTATAACATATTTGATTTAATCGGGTAAAAAATAGAATATATGCAAATTTTCACGAACTTGTAAATACAGGATCAAAACTGTATCGTATGCCCTTAAACTTCAATGTTGGATTACGTTATACAGCCGAGGTTAGTTTCTTTATCGTCCCCGGAGTGTCGATTGGGAGTCCCAACATCTTTCTGCCTTTTTGGTTCTGAACTTTTCGGGTGGGTAGATTTGTATAGAAATAGTTCTAGGTGTTTTTTTGCTTTTTTTTATCTTGGGTTACAATGCAATATCACTGTCAGTTCCAGCTCAGGCCAACTCTTCACTAGAAGATGGAGTAAATTAAAGTAGTTCCGAAACAGAATCGATCAATGTTGGGAGTTTAATTATAACGGTACAACTACGAGACAGGGCTTTACGGGTTGGGTGCTTTCTATTCTATAAAGTCCACGTTCTCAAATTCATATATGGACTTGACTAGGATGTAAAATTGCTCATTGGCACTCACACCACATCTTTTTATTTATATTGATAGGTTAAAATTCTAATTTGGGTGCTTTCTGTGACGTTTTCAAGTTGTGTTATTAAATATCGGCCTAGTGTAGTAGTGCTCATTTCACACTTTAAAGTATTGCCGCTGCTGCTGTTGCTTCATGTTGATTCATATACAAGGTGTTTCCATGTAATGCTTTTACTTCCTTTACAGCTCTTGTGCTCACTTCCTTCTTGTGAGTGTCGTTGCTGCCGCTACTTGAGGAAAGAGTGTTGTTGTTGTTGCTGCTGCTTAAAATGCTCATATTAAGATTTTTTTAATAAACTGTTTTCAATGCTCCTGCAACTTTTGTCGTTCTCATTTCACTTCCTAAGTGGTTATGCTGCTTTTGCTTGAGGGAAGAACGAACAGAGGGGACTTTTTCTTTAAATTCATAAACATATAAATAAATAAAAGAAATCATTCAATGAGTTTGAATGTGATTTCCTTTATTTGATTCTAAAAAGCAGCAAATTAACAGCAACATCATAACTATCCCTAAGCAACAGCAACATACAATGAGCATAAGAGCAAGCTATAAAGGGCCCCAAAATGACAATTGTATCACAATTCAAACAGGAAAACCAACGGTCTAATCTATTAACCGAAACGAGAAACATTTATCAAACATATCAAACAAACGACAAGCACTGTTCCTGAATTAAATTTCTGACTTAGGAATATATGCAGCGGATTTGAACGTTTTAACGGGCGCCAACCTTCCCCTAAACCTGATACAGCAGTATATTAACACTTCAAACAGAAAAGACGCACTATAAAATATTAATTGAAAAAGGCTTTACTCAGACTATAAAAAAATGAATGTAATATGAAATCGTGTGTACGTACCAGTGTATGACTAAAATTTCCTGAAATTTACTTTACATATGTTGTAATGGCTCTTGCTATTTCTACATGAAAGAGAATAAACTTTCAGAAAGCAAAAAAAATAAATTTGCAGCCATCAGCTACAATTCCTTTTATCTGTTTTGACTCCTTATAATTTTAAAATCTTGATTTATTTCCTTGCATAAACTTCAAAGTTTGTTCGATTTTTGTAGTATGCGCTGTAACGCATTAAAAAAAATGGAATTGATGACTGAGGACTCTACAAAGATCTTCTACTAATCTAAATAAGTGTGCATATGTTGATAAATAACATTGCGCATTAACATAACAACTGTAAAGATACAAATGTCGTCTTCACCGAAAACTTTAATAAATCAATTTGGAAAAAAAGGTATCAAATATGACAACTTAAATTAAAAGATACTGATATATTTCATTTTATCTATAAAAATCCTATTTGTTAGCTTACTGTCAAAAAAAATATGAATCTGTAAAAACAATCACGGGCTTACCATCTTACGTATGCAAAGTCAGTGATTGATACATGTACGTTTTCACCTGTTTAACGGTCTAAAAATGATTTGGGGAAAAGAAAGACAATCCAAATTAATAATGTTCACTTACATACGTATAATGTATTTGAAATGACGCTTGGAAGGTATAAATAACATGAAGTTTACGCTTCCTACGTACAAATACCATTGTAAAGTAACATTTAACGTATAAAGTAGATACTTATGTCGCTTGTGTTGTTTTCTCTAGTGGAACATTTATATAAGTATCACTTGATACATATACTTGATTACAAGATATGCAGTCTACACTATAATATTACAACACAAGTCTTTCTAATTTATTTAGAAATTGTCATATAATCAGGCAAGTCTATATTTAATTTTGATTTATTGTATGTGCAAATAATGTTACGCTTATGTTGGTTCAAAGTGTACACACGGTGGGTATGGTTGTCCTGCGAGAGAACGTACTGTGCTGGTGATTCGGTCCTGACGGGTGCTGGTGGGTCCTGATTCTGTGCTGGTGGGTTTGTTTACATTGTATCAGAACGGCAATAAAACAACTGTTTTGTTGCTTAATTTTTCTCTGATGCGTCATAAGTACCATGCAAAGTATATTACAACAATATTATATTGAAAAAGTCGTGCAAGTTCGTTAAACAGAATTGTCCTGTCACTGTGCTGGTGATAAGAAAAACGGTCCTGGTTCTGTGCTCCTTTGTCCTGGTTCTGTGCCTTTATATTTTAGTTAAAAGTGTCATATATTTTATATCATTGATGCTGTACTGTTATTGTTTAATTAACTGTTGTCTTCTTTCTTGAAATTGACATTGTTGTGAATCTGTTTACTGTTATTATGAGAGAAAATACCCCTATTTCTTTTTTTTTTTAATTAATTGTAATCCTATTTATTGGCCTGTTAATGGAACCCTTCTTGTCCCCTTTTAAGATAAGAAAATATGTTAACGTTTTTCGGGATTACGATCATTTTGCAAGATCATGAAAATACGTTGTAATTTATACAATACTTATATAAAGTATATGATGTGGTATGTTTGTTGTCAATGGACAAATTTCCATAAGAAACCAAAGGAAGTATGTGTTAACAACCATACGTCATCGTACGACCTTCAACAATAACCCATAAAATTAAAATGTCTTTGGCAGCTTAAAACACATTTGGTTTTGAACAATTGAGTGCTGACTATAAGAATGACAAAATAGTATTGCGGATTTGTTTTTTTTGTTTGGTTTGTTACAGTGAAAATTTTAAGCTTGGAATAGTTTCCCGTAAGATTTAAAAGTTGTATTTTAAAAGTAAAATGTATCTTATAGCTTTAAGAATCACTTACTGTATCTGTAAGATTTTTTCAACATAATTTTTTTGTCAGAACGGTTATCAGGTTTTTTTTTCTTTCGAAAGTTCGATATAACATTTAAAAAAATACACTATTTTATGAAAGGGCAGACTAGAATATGTCAGAGAATGAAGACGGGATAATCTAGAGAACACAAACAAAACTATGATTTCTTAGCTTTTTCATTTCAAAATTCCAAAATAAATAAATATCTTTGGTAAAGAATTACTGGGGAGGAAGTGAACAATGTGTCCTACTTTTCTATATTTAAACATTTTTATGAATAAAAATCAAATGTGCCTTAATTCTAATTAAAAATATTAAGTAAATGGAAAAATTACCCAACTAAAATACACTTTTATTATAATATTGGTAAGATCACTAAGCTTTTACGTTGTGTGTGTCAAACACACCATCTCTGTAGTAATGACTCCTTACTAAGATATTTCAATTCATCCATTTTTTTCTGCATTTTATGATATTGTGAATTCTTAGTCTTATTATATGAAAATGTAGCCTGAATTTATATTTAGAAGAAGTGAATCTAAAACCAGATATATCAAACATTTTTGTTCCACTCTATCCGTTTTCAGGACTTTAACAATCAACGTAATCACGCCTTGAAAATAAAATGCGTACTCGGCTGTCTGTAATTGACAATTTTTAGACACCCTCCTAAAAAAACAAGACGGGGGTGGGGGTTCAGAGATGCAAATTAAGTACTTAGATCAATATTTTATCTTTTCGTGTATGGTTTATGACCCCTTCTGTGGCCTGTCAATTACGAAATGTGCAAACTGCAATAGTAGCAAAACAGCACAGACAATGAATAATAGAGATATATTTTTTTTACATATATCAAGGGGAAACTTTTTGCAAAGCATTATTATTTATAGTTCATTATCGTATTTAGTAGAAAAAGGGAATTTGGTGAAAATAAAATCACTTTTTTTGTAGAAAATTCACATACCTTTGAACAGAGATTTTTGTTATGTTTAGCATGGGATCAACACAAGGGTACATTATCCTTAAAAATCTATTTAAAAGTATTTGAAACTACCGTTTGCTTTATTATTTATGCCTTCAATTTCAAAAACTTAAAATATCTCGTAGCTTCATACTACCATTGAGTATAAAACAAGTATATTAGTTTAAAAAAGAAATTCTTAGATTTAACACCTACATTTAACTTTAAAAGGTCATAACAGTTTAAAACAATACAAATCTACACACAAAAAAACTGGCTTTATTTCAACTGGTTATCAACCCGAATCGCTATAGGATAACATAAAAGCTCACCTGTGTCGAGGGGTAGTGTGAGGTTCATGTATTGTCCTGGCGTCCACAATTACAAAAAGATTTTTTCTGAAATTACTTGACCAAATGTTACCAAATGATTTTTCAAGAGTGAATCTAGGAAAACCGATATTCATCAACAAACATGACCACTGTCTGTTAAAATGTATTCGAGTTTTTAGTTGCAGCCGATTCCATTGAGTATGTAGGCAAAGGTAATATCTTTGGTTAGCTTTCTTGTTAGCTTAACCGTGAATTCATTGTTAGGTAAGGTATATTACCCTCCTTTCGAAGTAGCCTTGTCCTACAGACAGAAAGATGTGTCATTTGTCGGACTAGTCTACTCTTAAAGTAGGGTAGTTTACATAACATAACAATGACATTTCTGTTCAGCAAGCAAGATAACCAAAGATATTCCCTCATTGAAATCGGCGTTAATATTGCAAAAGTTCAAGCAATTAGGGCAAAACTTACCGAGTAAAAAAATCAAAAAAATCAAAAGGCCAATGTCTATCTACCTTGCACATTTCAGATCATTTAACGAAACTGGGTCAAGCAACATTTATAGGCAATTTAAGATTTTGACCTTCACAGTTTCCATTCACCACAAAAATTCTCGTTACAACGAATCATTTTAAATAAAAAAATACCAGTTGCAGTCTTTTGTTTATCTGTTGATATATGTATACGGATAAAGTTATGAAACGCAGCAGGGTCACCAGGGTGAGGAGTCCATGTCATCTGAAATAAATGCTTAGCATAGATCTAGAAAGCGACTGATAATCATGACATTAGAAAAACTTTCTTCTTTTATACTTTTTTCGAACAAATAGACACATAAAATGAATAATATAGTATTGTGGAATTTTTAACTTGACGTGTTCAATTCATTGGTTATACCTGTTACTAGGATAACTATCCTGTCAAGTATGAGCTGGGTAAAATATTTCAGTCAAGAAGATGGAAATGTGAAAGTTGTGCGTCAGTTGCAACAGCATTCGAACAGCTAACATGCCTCGTTAGGGTGGAAGCTAAACAGTCCACGAACATTTGATTTGAAACCTTTATTCGTTTAAACAAAGTTATTGAGATTTTGTTGAGGATTTAACCATCTACGACAACAAGATTTTTTTCTTAGAATTTACAGCTCTTCTATAAATATATGCAAAGCAAACCATCAGTGATCAAATTGCTTGCTATGATTGTTTGGATGTTAGTAAACGACAGTTGAGTAGTCTGTTTACTACATGTATATACTAGAATGTGTTTGGACAATAAACATTAACTTCAATTCCTGTCAGTTTGCAATTGTCCAATCAAATTAATCACAGTATGTATTGAAACTCCGCCTCCCTATTGTTGGAAAACATCCAAGCAAACATAGCAAGCAAGTCAACCAAAGTTTTATTGTGTATGCTTTTATAGAAGAGCTGTTCTATATAATGCAAAGAAGCGTTTAAGTCTTTTGCCAAAAAATACTATCAATTTCTTTTTGTCCTATGTAAGTCCGTACCATTTCCTTCCATCCATGATTATTAAATTGAAGTGTAAAATATTTCTTGGTACCTTCTTTATTCCTTTATAAGTCTTATGCAAACATAATTATGACAATAACTGTTGTGAGCACAAGATTCACTGCACACTTTTAAAGTTCTGCTTCATCAAACATTAAAATGTGAACTTAAGGTTTGAGACTTTTTTAATCGACACGATTTGGATTTTTGTATATGAGAACATGGTTTATCTATTAGTTGAAAATGCGACTTTAAACTAGCTTTCAGCATGTTCAGTACCTGAGAGCATTCATTGTTCAATAATGTGTGTCTTTGTGTTATTATTTTGTTGTGTTGGTACACCACTGTAACAATGAAGGAGGAAATGAGCAGGGTTGGTTGGGTGGAAGTGGGGAGGGGAATGCGGAGCGCTAACAAACAAGTCTATGCGGCATGGGCTTTGATCATTGTTGAAGCCTCAATGTAAGGGGCATTTAATATCTTAATAAAACTATTTTTATTTTTGATACTATATATTGTTATCTGATATTGGACGAAAGATGTTGCCCTTTAATGTAATTATGTAATACAAGTTACAATCATTTGAAAACACATATTAAACAGCCAAAATGGATGCACAAGAGCTAAAATAGGAGTCATAGATCCTATTGACAACAATTATCTGCCCAATTTTATTGATTTTGTAACATTTGTTTCAAATATGACCAACTTCTTATCCAAAATCACCAGCACCGTATCAGGACCCGCCAGCACAATGACAGGACCCACCAGCACAGTATCAGGACATGAATAAATTGAGAAAATGCTAAATTTTAATTAATTGCAATGTTTTTTTCACAAAATAGTTTTGTCGTGTGGATTGCTGTATAGAAAGCGGACTATATGAGCATTTTTGTTTTATTTTTTCAGTTGTAGATTTTCTGAAAATGAGCATTTTTGTGTTACGCTTACTGAAACAGTTTAGAGGGTCAACTTTTTAATGGTTTACATATGAACCCATAAGAAACAAAATTGAAAAATCTCAACCGTTTTCTTCCATTTTTTATGAGTGAAAACGTAAAAAAACATAATTTTCGTCTTTGTTTACATTTTTTCATTGATCACCAGCACCCGTCAGGACCGAATCACCAGCACAGTACGTTCTCTCGCAGGACAACCATACCCACCGTGGTACATGTATCCTTATAGTATATCTTTTATTTGTTTTCGCAGCAATATTTAGAATCATTTTGCATATCTGACATACAGTATTTATGTGCGAAGATGCGTATTCTACATTAAATTGATTATGCTTTTAATTTAAATTCAAATATTTAATATTTAAAATTTCTTGATTCGAGTGACTCGTCTAAATGTTTTGTAAATAAATGACGCGTCCGGCGTACTTCAATATAAGCCTGGTATCATTGATGAGACCCCCTAGCAAATTACTAAGCAAAACGTTATATATACTTAAAAATCATAACAGGAACACTTATCTAAACGACCTGGACCCGGTTGCACGAACGTCAGTTAGTATAACTAACTGTTAAGCCTTTAACTGTCAGTTTAAATTTTAACTGCAAGTTACGTAACTATTGATTAAAAATCCGTTGCACAACAGTTAGTTACGTTTGAGTTTACTAATTTACGTTTAACTAGTAGTTTGGTATTTAACAATCAGTTATGTTCGCCCTCGCGCAATTTTGCGTACTTTTGGCAGACATGGCGTCTAAGAGAGAAAGGCAACCAAACTGGAGCATCTCAGAAATAACTCTATTACAAGAACTTGTAGAAAAGGATGAGTTCGTGATAAAATCAAAGCAAACAAACACCTTAACAAATAACAAAAAAAATGAAAAGTGGGCAGAAATATGTTCTAAAATTAATGCAATTGGACTTCAAAAAAGAACGACGGAGCAAGTAAAATATAAATGGGGAAACTTACAACAGAATGCAAAAAAAATATATAATGATGTAAAAAAACAGAGGAAATTGACTGGAGGAGGGCCGGCACCAAAGCCACCATCAGCCGTGGAAGAAAAAATTATTGAAATGATGAAGGACAGGTCAAATTTTAGTGGAATATCCTGTGGTTTTGAGTCCACTATGCCTCCAGTGTTTGAGAGTACGATTATATAATTATGCATATATGCTAAATAACTTTATATGAAATATACAGATACACGTATTAGCTAGCAAATCTTTCTTTATTGTCATGTATCTATTTGTTTTGTTCACAAACGCTGGGGTTACAGTCATTTTAATGACGTCACAAAATGCAAAATAACCACATTTTTTACGATTTCGAAAAAAAAAAGAACTTACCTTTCAAATACTGGTTATTCCTTCTCTTTATATGTACTCAATCTAACAGAGCAAGCGATTATTGAACACACTAAATCCTTTTTTTTTCCTTTAGATTGCATGATTACAGTCAAGTTTGACGTTTTCTAAAATCATACATATGAACATGTTTATAGTCATTCTGACTTTTCGCTGAATGTCTATCGATTAAAAAGTCTGAATTTCCAGTAAAACTCGAGTGTATTATCCAACTCCAATGTTGACATTCCAATCATGCACACTTATATCAAGAACATGACGTGACGTCATCTTTTAAAACGTGTGTACACAGAAGAGGCCACCCAAATTAATTAATAGCCGAGTCGAAAGTAAAAAAAAAGTTAGCCCTTCATGACTACTTTCGTATACAAACATAATGTATATATAAATAAGAATACATGTATGTGGTATGAGTGCCAATGAAACAACTCTCCATCCAAGTCACAATGTTTAAAAAAAAATAACAATTATAAGTCAAAGTACGGCCTTCAACACGAGTATTATAGATTTTTTCTGACAATAAAATTGACTGATTGATTGCTTATATAAAAATCTGTTAAGTTTTAAGATCAGATGCATCTTTTCTTTTTTTTATTGTTTGCACGTTGTTTGATACAATAAATTAATACAACTAAATCTTTCGTCACAACACAAATTTCTTTTGCATCGCCTCGGAATAGGGGCAACCGCCAGGGGTGGATCCAGGATTTCAGATTAGGGAGGCGCAATGTTAATAAATTGAGGTTATTTTTTTTGAAATAATAAAGGGGTGCAATGTAGGTATTTCGAATTATTGTGAGGTACAGTCAGCAAGAAATTAAAGTTTCAAGTAGAAACCACCTAAATTCAACCTGACAACAATCTACAATCACTAGTATCATGGACGGACAGATGTAAAACAATATGTTCCTGTTCCACGAAAAAAAACCTCTCAGTTATGATGACAAGGTCTCCTACAAACTTGAAAAATCTTCAACAATCTCCTAACACCAATAACTTACGCACTACGTGTAAGAGATTGATTCTGTATATCTATGATTGAGTTTATAAAGCTGCAGCCCAAAACAGAAGCTGAAGAGCATGCGAACATTTTATTTTGATTCTGTGTTCCTATGCAAACCAATCTACACTCAAGACACCAACACTTCTAAAATAATCTATACATCAATATCAGGTCATAAATAACTGTCAACTAATCCTTGAAAGACATTGGTGCTGGTTTTGTTTTACTTTGACAAATTCGTCTAAACGTTTTACTGTGTTCATCAATCAAAAATATATTTTATTTACAATGTCAACTCTTATGTTGAATACTTTTTATTCAATTTAGTTCAATTACATTAAATAACAACAACAAAACACACATTTAAAACAAATAAGCAAATGATTATCAAATCTTTTATATAGATCTTAATTTTAACACTTTAATCAATATAAATTGAAGAGCGATCGGATTCATGAAATTTACACTAAGTGTTATTTCATATTCTATTATTTCTATATATTTTTTATATATTGTGTTTCAATTGTAGGTAGTTGCTGCCATGAAAATATCAATAGTTTTTGCTATGTTGACTTTAATGATTCATGCAGAAGGTAACAGTGACGTTGTATGTCCGATCCCGCTATGTCAATGTCGGTATTTACAAGCTATTTGCTCCGGGAAGAATCTTACGTACATTCCTCGTTTACCAGATCAAATTCGCTCTGTAACGTTTATAAATGGTAATCTCGGAGTACTTTCCCGACAAAGCATAGAAAACTTAACTTTTAATCACATTGAAAAGCTAAAGTTCACAAATAATAGGATTTCTGAAATTAAGCCAAATACATTTACTAACTTCACTTGGATTACTCATTTTACTATTTCATCAGAACACTCATTAGATGTATTTGATGTTAGGTATGCATTGATAGATATTGGCACAGGATCTAGATATCTACAAAAGCTCTACTTAACAGACATTGGTGTGACTGTTCTTCCGAATGATATGTTCAAATCCTTAAAAGCAAGTAAAATTCATACGATAAGTCTAAAAAACAATAGCATGACGGTTTTGAATTGCTTGTTGTTTTCAGATTTAAAACAATTGGCTGAACTGGACGTAAGATTTAATAAAATAACACATGTCATACCCGGGGTGATGCCAAACCTTCGAATACTATACTTAAACCACAATAATTTAATTCGTTTACCGAATTTTTGTATAGACAACTATATAAATAGTGCATTTGGTAACTTATTACAACTCTACATAAGTAACAATAAGATATCAAACCTTAGTCAATTTCGATGTTTGCCAAAGCTTCAAGTTCTCATCCTCAGTAGTAATCTAATCCGAATTATTTATTTTGATACGTTTAAAAATTTACACAATTTGACGGAACTCGGATTAATGGCTGTAGGTCAACCATTGAAAAAAATAGAAGATGGAGCTTTAAATATTTCGACGTTGAAGACATTATCGCTTAGAAAGTGTCATTTTGATTTCTTCAGACTTCCACCATTGGCTCTTAGTAAAATATTTGTATTCTGCAAAGGTTTAGAAAGTTTAGATCTCGCTGGAAATGTAATAAACAATGGTTTATCTGTTTTGCCTTTGTTGCTATCTCCATTGACAAAGTTGAGAAAACTAAACTTACAAGCAACCAGGCTAAACTATTTGCCGGAATACACATTTACAAAAATGCAATTCATTAAGAGACTTATATTAAATGATAATAGAATATATAGTTGGCATGGTCCAAAAGTTTTCGGCAACCTTACATCTTTAAGATATATTGATTTGGGTAGTAACTTGATAACTATCATTGTCGAGACATCATTTCCGCCATCTTTATTGAAAAATTTAGAAAAAATAAGTTTAGCCATCAACCGCTTTTCCTGTATTTGTGAGCAAATGTGGTTTTTGAATTGGCTGCGCCAGACGAATATTAGCATTGTAAGTTATCCCGATAAATACTATTGTACTCAGCCAAGTAACCTTAATCATGTGTTACTTGAATATTACAAACCTACTGTTGAATTGTGTACTCCTTGGGATCCAATTTGGACGACCGTCATTTTAATTTCTGCTTTTGGATTCCTGATAATAATAACGTTTTTTTTTTTCTT
Source organism: Mytilus trossulus (assembly GCF_036588685.1). NCBI lineage: Eukaryota > Metazoa > Mollusca > Bivalvia > Mytilida > Mytilidae > Mytilus > Mytilus trossulus. Next base: position 30,074,021 of record NC_086379.1, on the reverse strand, counting down.
AAAGTGCAACACAAATGTGAAGAATTATGTTTATCTTCTTAGAGTGAAACATCGTAAAAAGTTCGGTTATTTGCCAATTGAAAGCAGCGAGGATTATAAATATCATGCCTTCGTTGTTTATTGCGATTCAGATCGGATATGGGTTCATAACCAGTTTGTTAAAAGACTTGAAAACGAAGAGGGTTTTAAGTTTTGCATTCACCATAGAGATTTTGTTGCCGGAGATACAATTAGTTCAAATGTAGACAATTTTCTAAAGGAATCATGGAAGGTTGTTGTTATTATGTCAAATGCGTTGGCTAAAAGTGAATGGTGTCAATGGGAAATCGACATCGTTCAGGAAAGAAGGCGTCGTCAAGGACGAGATGCACTTGTGTTAATTATGCTTGAAAATATTAACTCGAAAAGTATGACGAGTCCATTGCGTACCTTGCTAGACAGTACACCATATATTCGTTACAAAAAAGGAATTGGGGAGGATTTATTCTGGGAAGCTGTTGTAGAAGGTCTTCGAAAATCAGTCGGACATCATCCAGTTTCCTTGTTATAAAAATTGTAAATTTAAGCAGCCGTATAATGGTTTACATTTATAAATTGTCACTTGGATGGAGAGTTGTTTCATCTGGTGTAGAAAAACTTGTACCGTTAATGTTATTACTACCACTGGGTCGATGCCTTTGCTGGTAGATTGTTAGTCCCAGAGGGTATCACAAGCCCAGGAGCCAGTACCGAAATGAAAATACGGATTTTTTTTTGTTATTAAAACTTGCTGTTACAAAATGTAAAAATTATTATAAATTGAGGAATGTATCTCCCTCGTGCAAAGCTCTGATTCCTTTCACAGATTTGGCTATACTTTTTTGACCTTTTCGATTATGGCTCTTCATCTCTTATATAAGCGTTGGGTTTCAAATATTTTGACCATTTTTTGTATTGTCGAAATGCGCATCTGGTGCAGGAAAATTTGTACCGTTAATGTTATTGCACTCATACCACATCTTCCTTTATCTATATAAATCAATCTGCAAGTCAGTTAACTTTGCAAATGACATAAATAGAAGAAGACGTGGGACTATATACGCAGAAAAGATAATAACGTAGCAAAATAAAAGTCGTTAGACACCTACGCTTTAAGCAGAAATTATTGTTTCGTTGTAAGCTCTGCTGATTCGGGTCATTCTCTATGCAATTTACCTTGCAAACGCTTAGATTGGTTTATTAAAAAAAGTACATGTTAGTTTCAGCTTTTTCATATGTTTATTTTACAACGTAGGCGGATTATTATAACTGTTGACAATTAACTTTACTCCCATTTTTCAAAAAATGAACAAGGGTTGTATTCTATTTAGCCAAATTAGGAGAAAGTTGAAAAAAAACTCAAAATATCGTCATCGAGTGACAATAAATCCTAAATGGGATTAAATTACGACCGTGGTCATGATAATCTATTTGCAGATCTTGGTGATCATCGTCAGTGTTATCATTTATAGTTTTCACAAAGTCTAACATAGATACAAAATTCCAAAAGGTCTAGAATTTACATCACGAATCGTGATGTTTCGGGCCATGTACTCATTTGCAAATGTTATAGATCATGCTTGCTAGATTTTTTTGCTTTTTAATGTTTCTCTGTGTTAACATTAATATTATTTTTCAAAAAATCACAAAATAAGTAAAAGTCTTGAGACTAACTTATAGATTGTAAACTTCTCGGATTTTTTTGGTTTGAAACTTTCACCTGTTTATTTCAGTTTAAATTATCATAACCAAAAAGCTTTGTTTGAAAGGCAATAACTCCTATACTGTATTTATTAGCGTGTTTGCTGTTGGAACTTTCTTTCTCTATCCACTATATTTTTACCCGAAATCGCAAACGTGGAAAAAAGGATTTGACTATCATTCCAATGAAGCTTATTCTTCTTAAAACATTTAAGTGAACAATTATTCAATTACTCCATTGGGTTTTGAATAAAGGGAGATATAACATATAAGTTGATGCGGCAGGAATCCAACGACAAGAGTCAACATTTTGACTTATATTCAAAACACTAGTATGAATAAAAACGAAATATAAAGATGCAAAACAAATAAGTATTCACGAAGTTACTAAAAACTGTTTAAAGTATCTCACCTAATGATATCATCGGAAACCACACTTTACAATTGATGGCCTACTTCAGAAAATATGTCATACGTCATACACAATTGAAAAATTAGAGCTGTCTTTTGTGAGGTACAGCCGGGGCAGGTACGGTCGCCCGTCGATCCGATGATCCCCACTACCCATCCGACCCCTTACTTGTGTGCCATTCTGGTCCAGGAAGAAATTTTAAGTATGGGTTTCTATCGACTTTTGAAAAAGTCATATTTCATGAATCCAAAAGAAGAAGTAAATATCAGTTTTGCAAAAGTCACTTAAATACATTTTTTTTTAAGAAAAATTAAACAAGAACATGCAAGCACATGCCCCTTATCAGCGTTCATGCCATTCATCGTTCAGGTTAATATGTTGTTTTATGCAAAATCATTTTTGTAAAGATTTTTTTTTTTTATTTTTTATTTTTTTTTTCAATAGTCAGGATTTAACATCACCCTTACAGCACCACCTGACTAAGGTTGTACAGGGTTTCAAATATATAACAACATAGGACTATTGTTTTATCAAGATTTACACAATTGAAAATATAATTTTTTTGAAAATCTCTTTCACTCTCTCGCTCTCTCTCTCTCTCTCTTTCTGAGACTCTTTCTCTCTTTTTTCACAATCTCTTCATATAGAATTATCTACATTATATAATAGAAAAAAAAGGTTTACATGTGCTATGCATACATTACATGTTGTTTGCTCTGTTCCATAAATAGGTGAAAAAGATATATATTGATATAAATTTTGTTGTTTAAGATTACCATTCAGGATAAATACTAAGCATAGGGGCCCAAAGTTTTTCAAGTTCAAAAACTTTATTGTATTTTCTTGCTGTATATAACTCTAAGTTATAAAAGTTTTTCAGTCTATTTCTTAATTCAATTGCATTTGGAAGCTTTTCGTCTAGCTTGCATTTATAAATGTATTTTTTGGCAAAAATTACAAGAAAATTTAAAAACAAGCTTTCTTCTACAAAACCAAGAAAAAAGTTTTTTTTGTTAAATTCAATGTTAACATAGAAATTTTTCAGACAAGCACAGAACAAATATAAAAAATTGGATGTCACTTGACAATCATAAAATAAATGTCCAATAGTTTCATCTTCACATCTACAAAAAGAACATAACTTTGTATCTTTGATTTTAATCTTATATAAAAATGTATTTGTAGGAATAATCCTATGTAAAAACTTATATTGGAAATTATACAAATATGTATCTCTACAACCTTTCTGAAGTATACAAAAGTATTTCTTCCAGTCTTCAATGTTAGAATGCAGCTCATCCTCCCATTTTGAAAATTTTACAGCTGGAGGATGTGCACATTTTACAATAAGATTATTATATATGAATTTGATATTTTTACTCCTAGTAATTTTCTCCAAAAAAATATCCTGTGGAGTAAAATTGTCTAAGTCAGTGTCAGTGTTTTCCCTAATACACTGTTTTACCTCCATAGGGATATTTGATATCAAACTGTAATAGTGCATATAATTATTTGTCTGTACTTTTTGTTTAATCTGAACAAATGTGAAAAAATCTCTCCTTTTATTGTCAAAATGTGACAGAGGATTTGCACACCAGCAACTCCCCATCTGTTATATAATGGGAAATCTTCTGTTTTCGCAAAATTCAAGATATCAAGCGAAAGACACTCATTGACATCAGTTTTAACATGTGGTTTAGATGAGTGTAAAGCTTGAAAGACATCTTTCCAAAAAGGATTGCTGAGTTGATTTCCAATCTCCAAAAGTTTGCAGTTTTGTAAGGAAAAAGATCTTGCACCTCCAAATTTTTTCAATATCGACATAAGAATATTTTGCCAGTCTCCATTCAAATTTGCAAAATATCGTTTCACCCAACCGACTTTAAGATAAAAGTTGAAAGATTGTAAATGAATCATTTTCAAACCTCCCTCCTTTTTATCTGCAATCAGTGTATCACGTTTGATTTTTTTTCTGGTTTTCCATCCCATATAAAATTAAAGAATAATCTGTTGATTTCATTCAACATGGATTGACATATATTGGGTAAAGACGTAAGCAAATGAATCAATTTCGGAAGTGCAAGAGTCTTAATAACAGTAACCTTGCCAAGTAGTGTTAGCTTCCTATGCTGCCAACTTTTCAACAATTTTGAAATATCAATGATTTTTGCTCTGAAATTCAAACTGGGCATACACTCCAGATCTAAAGAGAAATTTAATCCTAAAACCTTAAAGTTTGAACAGGACCAGCTTAGATTTTTTTCAGGACACAAAACCAAGTCAGAATATCTCTTACTTCCAATCCAAACAACTTTTGTTTTAGTTGTATTTATCTTTAATCCTGAGACTTTGTGAAATTTTTCAAAACAAGAAAGGGTCTCTTTTAATGAATCTTCACTTCCATCCAGTGTAAGAAACGTATCATCTGCATACTGACTAATGAGTGGCAGATTCCCATTTATATTCACCCCTTTTATTTTTGGATTCCCTTTTAGCTGTATGGCAAGTAATTCCACACCAATAATAAACAAATAGTGAGACAAAGTTTCCCCCTGGCGACAGCCTCTCTCAAGGTTGAAAAATTGGGACATATTACCATTATTAATGACACAGCTCTTAGCATCTGCATAAAGCACATCAAACCATTTACAAAAAGAAGGACCAAAATTAAAACTAATCAAAGCCTGCTTTAAAAAATCCCATTCTATAGAATCAAAGGCTTTTTCAAAATCTACTAGTAATAGCAATCCTTCTATATCATTTTTTTCTAAATAGTGCATTAAATCATATAGAAGTCTAGTGTTCTCTCCTATGAATCTCCCTTTTATAAAGCCCTTTTGTGTGTCATTAATAATGGCGAACAGTACCTTTTTAGCTCTACCAGCAAGAACTGCAGATGCAATTTTCATATCTGTGTTCATCAAACTGAGGGGTCGCCAGTTACCCATGTACCTCCTATCTTTCCCTTCCTTAGGAATACAAATATAATGCTTTGGTATTGAAAATCTGAAAAATGGCCCAACTCATATCCAAATTGCAGAGATCTAAAGACAAATGGACCAATATCTTTCCAAAAAAATTTGAAAAAATCCACTGAAAATCCATCAGATCCAGGAGACTTGCCATTTTGCATCTGTTTTAAAGCTTCCCCACATTCCCTAAAAGATAAGTTTCCCTCACAAAGAAGTTTTTGTACTGCACTTAGTTTTATGTCATGATTAAAAAATTGATTGTCATCACTACTGAATGACTTAGCCGTATAAAGTGTCCTATAAAACTGCTCCTGTTCAAACAATATTTTAGATTGGTCAGAAATTTGATTACATTGGTCATCAATGAGTTCAGTCATGGTTTTATTTAAGAAGGCTTTCTTTTCTAACTTACAAAAATAGTTAGTGCATCTTTCTCCATTCTCATGCCAGTTGACACGAGAACGGAGAATGAGGCCCTCAACTAATGTCTGTCGCCGCTTCTCTAATTCACACTTTTTCTGATTAAGTGACGTCATATTAATTTCGCAAGGGTTTAGATTTACACTGTTTTCTAAAGACTGGATTTCTAACTCCAATCCCTTGAAAACATCCTTTTCTTCCCTTGATTTTTTAATACAATAGGAGACTACGAATCTTCACTTTTAGAACCTCTAAAAATAGCTGATCACTGCAAGATAACTGAACATGAAGAAAATCTTCGAAATCACCCCCAGAGAAATACTCAGAAACAGTGTCTCTGATGCAGTTTATAACTAAATCTCCATATGCAGGATCTCTTAAAAGCTGAGAATAAAATTTCCAGTATCCTTTGCCCCGCTTAGCTAAGGATGCTGTAAAAGTAAATATAATGGCAGAGTGATCTGTCCTGTATCCAGGAATAATTTTTGTTGATTCCATCAATGTAAAAATGTCCTCAGATACAAGATAATAATCAAGACGGCTCTGTTTAATGGGAGATTTCTGATACCATGTAAATTTTCTATCACCAGGATAACAAGTCCTCCAAGGGTCTAACAGTAAAAGTGTGTCCTTAATTTCATCAATCTTTCTCCTGGAGTTAGGGTTTCTGTCATGTATTACATTATAAGTATCATCATTCTTATCCTGCACTACATTCCAGTCACCCAAGAAGATGAACCTTGTATTCGAAAATATCATAGTTTTCTGTAGGATATCACAGAAAAAATCTGGTTTATCTGTGTTATACCCATATAAACATACCAAAGTTAACCTTTGATCATATAGAGTCAAGTCTAATAAGATGTATCGTCCATGTTGGTCAATTAGAGACTCATGAACTTCTTAATCATAACCATCCCTGAACATGACACAAACTCCAGCACTTCTACTATCACCATGACTGAAGTAACACTGATGACCCCATTCATCCCCCCATAAAGTTTCAATATCTTTTGTACTGTGTGTCTCTTGAAAACACCCGATCGAACAATTTTTTGATTTCGCCCAGTTAAAGACATCAGATCTTTTCTCAGCACTAGAGAAAAGACCCCTAACATTCACTGACAAAATTTTTATATGATTATCCATTATGTTATATTGACTTGAGATACAATGAGAGCAAGCAAAACAATGTAATACAATGAAATAAACTTAAATAAACTACATTTGCACAATCATTTACACAATCATTCTCTCTCACATTCATACTGTTAAGATAACCCACACCCATAGGATGTTCTCTTTGATGTGTTGCAGCTTTTATGGCATTAAATACTACAATTTTGAAATGCATTTTATTTACACTAACAAAGATTACCTTCTATTTCAATTGATTTAAAAAAAAAAAAAAAACACAAAAAAACAGAAAACTTTTTTATACACAATGTACTAGAGATAAACAAAAAGCTAGACTAAGTAAATCTGTTGAAACAAGAAATTGGCTGTTTGTCGAAAGATAGGTAATTTTACTCGTAATTCATGTAAGAGTTTTACATTGAAAAAAACATTTAAATGAAATTTTTTAGTCGGGGGGGGGATTGAGTTGAAATACACCCCCCCCCACAACCCCCTTTAAAAAAAAATGATGTTAGATCATAAATAATGATAATATTAATCATTAAAATTATGAAATTTTGGTGGATAGTTCTCATAAATACTAGTATAGTTGTTTGTAAGTAAGATATAATATATTAAGACAATTAAATTTCAGTGGAAAAGATCTGTCATGCAAAAATATGTTCCTCAACTAGTTACCAGCTATTTCAATCGCTTAGCAATGTCATCAAAAATATCAAATTTCAAACGTCTACCTGCTTCAGTTTTCCCATATACAGCACAATTAAAGTACCATGCACTATCAAGGTGTTCACTATCACGGAGTCTAGTAATCAGTTCCATGTTGGATTTTGTAACATCATCAACCAGTCTAAAAGTGCATTGTTTAGGCATGTTTTTCTTTTCTCTCATAATGCGGTATTTCACTTCAGAATTGAGGAGTTTTACAATGACTGGTCTATGTTCTCCTTGTTTACCTGGTATCCTATGAATAGCTTGGATTTCATCAGGTCGAATATTTACCTTCAGAGTGTCTTTAACAATTTTACTTTTAAAGATCTCTCTTAAATTTTCATCATTGTTTTCTGGGAAATTCATCACTTGTATGTTGAACTTTCTACTATACTGCTGATTATAGTTAGACATTTGTAATGCTTGTTTGGCAATAATACCATTATCTTTCACATTTATCTGAAGTTCATGGATCATTTTTCTTTGGCTAGCGATCAACTCTCTTAAGCATTCATTTTCTTTTGACAGTTCTTCAACAGCTTTTGTCTGCTTATTTGTCTTATCTTTTAAATTACCTTCTATTTCTTTTTTCATGCTATCAACCAATTTAGTGACAATTGAGGTCACTATTGTTTCCAAATCATCTTTTCTTACAATGTTGTTCAGTGCTTTGTCAAGGTCTGTTCGTTTAACAACACCCTCCAGGCTTTCCTTTATACTATCTAAATCATGGTGGAGATTTGATAATTCAATTGTCATATCTACACTACTATCCATTGAAACATCTGTGTGAGTTCTTTTAGCTGGATCTCCTTTATCACTACCTTTTTTAGCTGCAAGCAATGTTTGTACAGTTTGTGCATTCTTTTTGTCACCTTTTTTATCACTGTTGTTAAAGTTTCCACCTGGCATTGTTACATTAAAATAGTACTCACAAATCTAATCACAAAAATTCTCCAGACAAGTAAATAGAGGACTGAAATTATGAACAGTTTTACTGAAATGTTCTCACTACACTTTTGAAAAGAATCTTTCTTCAAACTTCAAAGGTTGAAAATCAAAATTTTCTCAACAAAAGTTACATCACTGTGTAGAGATAATGATACTGAACATCCTCATATGAAAATCATGCTTTTGGTCTGTCAAAAATCACATAAAAGTGCCAAAAAACTGCAGAGCCCAAAAATCAGTTGACTACCTGGGCGGCCATCTTAATTAATCTTCCTTAATTTTTGTAAAGAAATACCTACTGAAATAATACCAGAAATAATAAACTACTTTTATTTTACACGATATATATGGAAAGGAGAAGGTCCAGTAGGACCCCTTTTTGGCTCAAAATATAGCAGTTTTACAAAATTGTAAACATGCAGTAACTTTTAGTTAAATATTGGAAAGAAGAATGCTTCTGCTACATAAATATGGGCTGTTTTTGACTATGCACTGCACATATATTGGGTACTTGCATCTTTAAGTCATGCTAAATTAATGAAATCTTCCCAATTAAAGCATTTTAGTTAAATTTGAGACGGTTTCCGTTTTAAATGAGAGTGGCCGCATTTGTGTTCATTCTTAATATTGGAATGTGAGATGTATTTGATAATACTTAACATATGTAAAGGTTGAGGATGATCACGGATGCGTCCATTTTCATTTTTGACAAAACCATCTGAAAAGTGACATATTTTGGCATACATGTATTTGATAGATTTTTCATATTTAGACTTGAATCGACTTATTAATGACTAAATCAGATTAAAAATTTCACTTAAACTAATTGAATCAACTGAAATAGACAATTACGTAGACGTGTTTGAAAAGTGTCCAAAATCTTTCGTCAGATGAACCTGAAATTGTTCGTAGGCAAAAGCATAACATATTGGACACTACTATACATACGTTAAATATATTTTACTATAATTCTTATATGTTGTCCTATTACGATATATACATAAAGGCAACAGTAGTATTCAGCTGTTCAAAATTCATAAATCGATAGAGAAAAACAAATTCGGTTTACAAACTAAAACCGAGGGAAACGTATCAATTATAAGAGAACTACGACACAACAGAGACAAAACACCGAAATGTAACACACACAGTAACGAATTATAATGTAACAATGGCCATTTTCCTGACGTGGTACAGGGCATTTTATGAAAAAATGGTGGGTTAAACCTGGTTTTGTGGCATCCCAAACCTCTCGCTTTAATGACAGTGTTAATTATAACATTAAAATGACAACATTACACGACAGTGTTACAATAAATAAACAGATAAATGGGAGAAAATATAGGACAGAGAAACAAACGAATGATAGCCATTAAAAGGTAACAGGTTAAAAATTGTTTTTATACGCAAGACGCGCGCTACGTCCACACAAAACTATGTTCAGATATAACAAGTTTGAAAGCTATAACATCTACAAAGTTGAAGATGGCCGAGGACCAAAAGTTCAAAAATGTTGTGAGGCCATTGTTATCCGCCTGGGACAAACATATTATTATTATCAAGAATATTAGATAGTTTTGCAAACAGTAAATTTTATAAAATGACTATATAATAGATATACATGATTAAACTGAAGTGGTGACTAGCTATAGAATAAAAACAAATACATTACAAAATCACAACCCTGTTAGCCATAGTCAATACAACGCCCAAAATGACGTCACATTTAAATTTCTAAAACGTGTTCCGAAAATTAAGAAAGAAATTGGATGAAATTCAAGATTAGATTTGTATGACTTATCTAACTTATATTAATTACAGTGAAAATTATAATACTAATCAATATTTAATTGTAGTAGTAATTAGATAATTAATTGTATTATCTAGCTTTGTTAGTGTTTCTTCAAATGTCTTAAGTCTTTAAAAGTATCAAAGTGAATAACCCTGATCAAATTGCTATCAAGGATCAGACTTTCAAGCTTAGGCAGACATCGAAATTGCCCAAGATAAGAAATCTTATTATTGATTAAGGACAGATTTACTAAGTTCGGAAATGAACTCTCATCTTCAAGCTCTGTACAAAACTTTCGAAGGTCAATCAATTCATTATTTCCTAATAATAAATTCCTGTGGTTTAAAATCTTCCCAGGTATGAATTGTGTTATTTTATTCGATGTTAAATCAAGATTGGTTAACGTTTTCAAATCTGAAAACCATGATAAGTTCAAAACCTTAATGTCAGTGTTTTTGAGAGTGATTTTACAAATTGTGTTTGCCTTTGAAAACTTGAACATATCATTTGGAAGAATGGGCTACCCATTGTCTACAAGGTGGAGCTTTATTAGTTTGTTAGATCGCTTGTAAATATCTATTCATGCGCTCCTGACTTCATGTACGCTTAGTGAGAACTCTGATGCAAAAGTTAAAGCTTGAATATGATTCAAGTTGGCAATTGTGTCTTGTTTAATTGCAAAGATCCTATTACCTATAAAATCCACGCGACCTATACGTCTGGTATAAGTAAGATTCTCCATCTCTGGTAATCGGGGTATATATGTAAGTTCTTTGCCTGCGCAAATGGATTTTTTGTTAGCGGTTTCGGACAAGGAAATATAATATCGCCTACTACATAAATGATCAGAGTAAGCAAGAAAGAAAATATTGACATGGTTCTGGTAGCTGTGTGGTGGCAATGACCTACAACTAAAATAAAACGTCTGAATAATAGTCAACGATTTTTCCCACGAGGGCGCTGGATCGTTACAAGTAACGATACATGTACACAATAAAATAAATTATATAAACGCCTAAAAAGTGTACATAACAACACCAATAACACAAAAAGGAACTATAAATGTAATTATTTATAAATATTTCGGATAACAGATATCCTTCGTCAGTCAGATTCGGATGTTAAATGAATCATCTTTAAGTCTTCTTAGATTAAACTTTTACTAAATCTTGAATTTATACAATAAAAAAGGCAAACCGAACATCAGTTAAGACGCTTGCACCATTCCAAATATATGTTGAATATGAAATAGGTTATATGACTAACTACATCAGAGAGTTCAAATAAATGTTTTAAATAAAACTAATAATGTGCGATATGAACTAGCATAATTCTAAAGCTTTAACAGTGTCCATAATTATGATGTTACAAGAAAGATTGCGTCAATAAGAATTCCAAATAAACAGCATTGAACGGTCTTATTTCTAAATAAACAGCACTGAACGGTCTAAATTTCTAAATATTTCACATTTGACAACTGAAGTGTAGTTACATTAGACTCTGCGATGTTTAAAACAAACGGCCGTTTAAAAATAATAACAAATTTTGACTAAAGTAAAATAGTTGGACGTGGCTTGGTACTTATACATCCCTCAAAAAATTAAGCAATTTAGATTGTTATATTCAACAGATATATTTTAGAGATGAGTAAAGTAAAGAAATAAAAACGGAGACTGTAATAATAAGTAATATAACCCAGATGTGAAGCACTGCATGGTGTCGAATTACATCTTTTCATTTATCCCATTTGGTGCCAAAGTTGTTAATTTTCTTATCCAAAATCTTTCTCGAGTAAGTCTATCCTCCCTAGACCAAGCAGAGTTGTGGTCAATGGTAGTAATGGTCAGTCGATTGAGATCTGCCTTAGTGTGGCCCGGGGATCTCAAATGTCGACTAAGAGGGAGGTCTGGCTTGCGTTGGTAGTCGCTACGATGACCGTTCATTCGTTTGTGAAACGGCTGTTCTGACTCGCCAACATACTGTTTACCACATTTACACTGTAGGAGATACACAACATTTGTAGTCTTGCAATTAACATTGCAAAATATGGTGTCTTCTGTACCAGTGGAGTGACTGTTAAAAGTCTGGGTATCCAGTATTTGTTTGCAAGTCAGACATCGTTTGTTTCCACAACCCTTACAAGAGCCCACTGACGAAGAGCCTGCTTGAGAGCATAACTCAGCTCTCACCAGCAAGTCTTTAAGGCTTTTGGGCCTGCGGAAAGCCAGTACAGGTGGCTCGGGAAAGATCTTGGATAGTTTAGGATGTTTTTCGATATCTTTCCAACTTTCGCGGATAAGGTGAGACAGGTTGTAAAATTTTGGATGGTAATTCAACACAAAAGGCACCCTCCTGTTGACCTTTTTGACTTTATATTGTAAAAGTTCATCTCGGCTGATGTTGCTAGCACGAGAAAAACCTTTATCAATGTCTTTCCTTTTGTAGCCCCGATGTTTTAGATGACCGCGAAGTTCTTGTAGTCGTTTTTTGGCAACATCGTTGGTGGAGCAAATCCTTTTTATTCGTATGGCTTGGCTGTAGGGAATGCTCTTGGTGCAATGTTTAGGGTGACAACTTGAAGGAGACAGATATTGATGTTTGTCTGTGGGCTTGCAATACAGATCTGTAAATATGTTTCCATCCCTCAATTGCGTTGTAGTGTCAAGAAATGTGATCTTAGAGTCAGAGATTTCATATGTGAATTTTATTGAGGGATGGGCATCGTTGGCATGTTGAATAAACAAATCTAGTTCTTGTTCAGTATTATCCCACTTCATGTCAATATCGTCAATAAATCGGAACCAAGAGAGGGGTTGATAAAGAAAAGAATTGAAAATTCTCTGTTCTAATTTCCCCATAAAAATATTGGTATAAGACGGGGCCATCTTTGTTCCCATTGCTGTTCCATTAACTTGGAGAAAGTGCTCACCATTGAATGTGAAGTTATTGCATTTTAATACCAAAGTTAGAAGCTGGATGAGACATTCAGTTGGTGGATGTAAGGTGTTACGAGAGTTCCAGACTTCCCTACAGGCTTCTATACCATCGTCATGGGGGATATTAGTATACGGGTGGTCTAGCGGGACGGCTGCAGTGCAGGCGAATAGGTGTCACGATATCACAGTAGCATGGGTTCGAATCCCGGCGAGGGAAGAACCAAAAATTTGCGAAAGCAAATTTACAGATCTAACATTGTTGGGTTGATGTTTAGACGAGTTGTATATATTTCTGTGACGTATTAAATTTATAATAAGATCCATTTTGTTACAACCTGTGATCAATTTTATTTGGCAATCGCCAATGGCAGTCAGCAGGGTTAAAGAACATCAGTTGTTCGACCTGTAAGTCAAATGCGTTTTGTTTAAATATACTTTTTCACTCTTTTGGTCTTTTGGAAAATGTTGTTTGTGCTGTTTTTAGACCCTTCTACAACGAAATTTGTTTTACATGCACACGTATAAAAAAAAATTATCCAACGCAGTCATAGGTTTGAACGTAGTTTTCAATTTAGACTCGTATATACAACTCGTCTAAACATCAACCCAACAATGTTAGATCTGTATATTTGCTTTCGCAAATTTTTGGTTCTTCCCTCGACGGGATTCGAACCCATGCTACTGTGATATCTTGACACCAAATCGCCTGCACTGCAGCCGTCCCGCTAGACCACACGACCACCTGGGCTCTCAAAAAAAGAGCTTCCGGTGGCCATATGTTACCTTTCCACGTCAGTTTTAATCTAGCAGCGTACTACAGTACATGATATATAAGGCATGAAGATGTTATTGTTACAGATCAGCTAAATTATCTATAGTAAAGGATCCTACAAATTAATGTAAGATACAGTCACAGAAAATAATTATATTCATAAGTACGTCTGAGTCAGTGACAACCCTACAACAGATGTATCCATCGGATCGCCATCAATGATGGTGATACATGGCTGTGTACATAATGTATATACAACTCGTCTAAACATCAACCCAACAATGTTAGATATATATAAACGAGTCTATATATATATAAGTGACTGTATATTACATTAATTTGTATATATAATGATGAAAATTTTCAATGCCAACATATCTTATAATTCCCATAGAGTGTCTCCTGTCTAGGTGCACCATGAGCTAATGATGACATGAGAAGTTTGCTTTATCAAATTGTGTATTGAAGTTTTAGTTACTTGGCATGTATTTTGTATAACTCAAAATAATATGAGTATGTTAATTTGAGAATAATAACTAGTATCAAGTTTAAAATAAAAGCAATAAATTAATAATGACACAAGAAAACCAAAAGGTGTAGACAGTTTAATGATATGGAATGATATGTGATAGCTTACTGTTATTGAGGAATTCTGAAATGCTAGTTTACTTGAATGCTGTCCGCAGGAATACAAAACTTTTTGTAGTTTCATCTACTTACTGAGTCAAGATGGGAACTTATGTCGATTCGAATACAACAAAAACTATCCGATAATACAACTCTTATTTCAATATGCTTAGTATTTTGACTATAAAGAAACTTATCGCATTATAAAACACTATCATTACCCTACATGTTATAGGCTTGATAACTTTATTCACCTTCTTCGATATTGCAAAAAGTGTAACTTGTCTCTTGTAAACAATCCTTCTTCTAAAGAGCTGGACGAATATCCATAAAACTTGCACCGTTTAGAAAAATTATTAGCCACAGAGAATGAATTTCACCATTTCAATATGTGACAGCGGATTATATCTCCATAGTAGAATGAAATATTATTCTTAAAACGGCCTTGTCCATTTTTGTAAATTTTCGTACAATAAAACATAAACTTTCATGGTCATCTATATTGCGGATCTAGGGGGAAGGAGAGAGCTGCTAGATGAGTAACTCTTAATTTTTTAATGCTAATAACAAGGAATAATTATAATGGGAAATTAAACGAATATCTGATTTGAAAATTGAGGAAACAAATAAATAAATCATTGCATTTTCAAAAGGATTTGATTGCCATTTGTGTGTATTTTTACGGATAACTGTATCTTTTTATTAAAGTCATCAATAATTAGGTTTTCCCGAGATAACAAAAACAAATGCCCTCACCACAGATAAATAGACAATCATGTAGACTACAATTTGCATCTAAGTAGTGTTTGGCGAGGGTTATCATGCACTACTCTATTTCAAAATCTGGTTTGTTTTTTTGGAGAATCTGGAGTTTATTGACGATCGTGAATAGTTTATGTAGCATCTACTGAAACAACCCACTCTTCCGGAGTACCTGATATCACCCCAGTGTTTTGGTTGGATTTGTATTACTATGTCTTTTGTTTTCTTTGTTGTTTCTTGTGAACTTTTATTCGTTTGCTTTCGTCTTTTTCGTTAACAGCTATGGCGTTGTCAGTTTGTTTTTGATCTATGAGTTTGAATGTCCCTCTTTTATTCCACACTCTCTTTCACATGGCGATTTACAGCATGACTTTTTGTGAAGACACTTATTAAATTTTGTGCATGCTATTCTCTTTCGAAATAAGGACACAAAAACCTCTTACAAATGCATGTATGAGAGATAAAGCACAGAGAAAAGTTTAGTTATTCAGATTACTCTTTGCAGTCTTTTATTGTACTGTAGACGAATGACGTAAACTATGTGCATTGGGACAAGAGGTATCTGTACTTATGTATTTATATAGTAAAACAATATTGATGAATATTCAGTGGTTGTCGTTTGTGGAGTGTTACATATCTGTTTTTCGTTAATTGTTTTGTACATAAATTAGACCGTTTGTTTTCTTTTTTGAATTGTTTTACATTGTCATTTCGGGGCCTTTCATAGCTGACTTTGCAGTATGGGCTTTGCTCATTGTTGAAGAACGTACGGTAACATAAAGTGTTGTTAATTTCTGTGTCATTTGTGGATAATAGTATCATTGGCATTCCCCGTGCTTCAGGTTTATGCTCTTATAATATACTAGATTATGGAGTGTGTGTCCGAGCGAGAACTGCTCTAGTACATTACTTTAGGAATATTTATCAAAAAGTAGTATTTCAATATTCAGCCCCATTCTATTATTTAGTCAGCCATCAGTCCTACCCTGACATACACTATCTTTTTCGGGTAATTTATACTGATAGCGTTTGACATTTTCAGCCGATCAAATTTATCAATTTTACATAACTTAAATTATTGTATAATGGTTCATATTCTGGACGCCAATCTTTGCTCCTTTATTATGTAATTCACTAACAAAACAATTATGAAGCTAAGAAATGGAAAAATACTAAATACTAAACTTGTTCAAAGGGTATCTACACGTCTCAATCTTCAAAATCGGTTATCTAAAAATACTACCATCGCTAACATTTTTAACAATAAAAATCGTGGTTACCCTTCAATCGATAAGTGTCATGCCAAAAAATGACTTACATGTCCCCGTCTTTCCACAAACAATACGGTAAGGTCCACGTTTAATGGTCGCACATTTTCTTTAAATTTTGAAACTGATATAACTTGAAAAACAAACAGTATTATTTATTTACTCACATGAAACAAACCGGGGTGTGGTATTTAGTACGTAGGAGAAACTGGACGATATTTATCTTAACGCACTCAAGAACATCTGTATCGTTTTAAAAGACCAAATAAATTCAAAAGTAACATTTACCAACACCTTAAGAAGCACAACCATCCTTTTAAATATTTAGCAGTTCAACCTTTAGAAGTAGTAAATAAGCAGCCTGGTGAATCGCATTCAAAGTTTGTACGATCACGGAAAATAATTGAATTAAATTGGATTAAAAAATTACAGACAGTTTACCCTCTCGGTCTAAATGATAATATCATGGGAATTGGTAATATATCTAGAACCAATTCCGTTAACATTTTGGATATAGTTTCTAAAACTGTTCGTAAAAACCGTTCTCACGGTCGTAGAACAAATCGCAATCAAAGAAAATTTCGGGCCAATCATACCAATATTTCGGACCTAATTTCTATTTCAAAAAACATCGACAGACATTATCTGTTAACAAAACTCTCTTCGTTACCGGTTATAAAATTTTGGAGGATTGCAACACAATTTCATATAGCAGTCCTAAGTATGAAATTGTTCAAATTATTATGGCATATTGTTATTCTAAATTATTTCCCAAAATTGATCGCCCTGAAGATCATAAAAAACATTTTATTAAAATTAAGTATGTCAATAAAGGCTTTGATTTTGTAAATATTGCCGGTATATTTAACGACCATTCTGTTAAAGAACAAATTCCTGGATATTTTGACAATACTGAACTACCTCTAATTTGTTATATTTACAAGAAATCTACCCGGAAATTTGTGTTTGATTATAGTCAATTGTGTAAAGATGTTAATATCAGTGAAAATACACCTACTTCATGTAATTGCAGTAATTCCGAATGTATTTATGGACCCATTTCCCATGTTGTAACAGGAGATCTTAACATCGTTCAAGACCGAGAGTTAAAATCATTCCTCAGTAAAGGACCTAAATATCGTCCCCCGTCAATTATTAATTGGAATGAGTGTCGTAATATCATCCACGACTCACTCCATACTTACTGTATGAAATGGATAAAACGGGAAAAAGCTGACAAAAAATCTTTGGACTCTTTTTTTAAATCAGTAATGAAATAGTTGATATACGTATTCAACATTTTAAAGAACATTTTACAATTAACAATAAACCTATTTCTCGTATCAAACATAAACTAAAAGAACTAGCCAAGGAATTTGTTTTTGTCCCGGCCGATAAAGCTGCTAATAATATTATTATTGTTTGACGTAAATTGTACATTGAGGTTCTGAAAAAGGAAATCACCAATTCACCAACATTCCAACTGACTCCATTTTCAGAAAACGAAATCTGTAACACACATAAACTTTTAGCCACCGCTTTACAAGCAGAGCCAAATACAATGAAAGTCCCAACTATGTATTGGCTTCCGAAGCTACACAAAACCCCTTACAAATATAGATTTATTTCGTCTTCAAGCCATTGTTCAACTACTAAATTGTCTATTTTTCTTACCTTACTTGGTACAATTAAAAACCTTATAATAAATTGTTCAAATAAGGCTTTCGAAAATAGTGGAATAAATTACTTTTGCAGTGTCAAGAACTCGTTGGAAGTACTTGATAAATTGCATGCTTATATTGGTGATTTTGAATCTGTTCAAAGTTTTGATTTTTCTACCCTGTATACCACATTGCTTCACATTCTCATTAAGAAAAAATTCACACACCTCATTAAATGGGCATTCAAAAAGTCAGAATGTAAATATATACGTTCAAACTCTTTTAGGTCATTTTTTAGTAGCAATAAACAAAAAACTATGTTAATTGGACATGATTTGATACTATTTATGCCCTTGAATTTTTACTAGATAACATTTTTGTTCGCTTTGGGGATTCCGTATATCGTCAGATTATCGGAATTCCAATGGGGACTAACTGTGCACCACTTATTGCGGACCTCTTTTTGTATTGTTATGAGTTACAATTTATGACAAAAATAAGCAAAGACCCATCAAAACAACATCTGATAAACAAATTTAATAATACTTTTAGATCTTTGGATGATATTTTGGCTCTCAATAATGACGACTTCAGTATGTATAATAATGAAATTTATCCTGCTGAACTTACTTTAAATAAAGCTAATACTAACAATGACCACTGCCCTTTCCTCGATCTTGATATCTATATCACTAACGGAAAGCTGAATACAAAAATTTATGATAAAAGAGATGATTTTTCATTTCCTATCGTTAATTACCCGTTTTTAGATGATGACGTTCCCTTGTCACCATCTTACGGTGTTTTTATATCTCAACTTGTACGATTCGCTAGTGTATGTAACAATATTTTAGATTTTAACGAGAGAAATTTATGTATTACTGAAAAATTATGACACCAGGGTTTTCGATATCACAAACTAGTCAAAACATTTACTAAGTTTTATCATCGGTATAAAGACATCATTCGTAAATATAGCTCAACATGCAGACTTCTTATACGTTCAGGTATTTTACATCCAATTTTTTATGGAAATATTCTTTATAAAGCACAAAGGTGTCAGTATTCACCTCAGAAACTTACAAAACCTTTGAAAAGACTTATTAAAAAGGGATATAATTACGATACTGTTGTCAAGTCATTAAAGATTGCATATTTTGGCGTTAATATTGAGTCACTGATAAAGCCTTTGCGACGGAACTAAACACATTATTATAAAAACAGTTGTTGGAATGACACGGGTTATGTTCTTCTCATATATGTTATGATGGTATGATACTAAACCCCTAACGGGAAGGATTGTGCCTGATGTTCATATGATGAAATCATAATCTTTCAGTCAGTTTAATTGAAGTCTGGAGCTGGCATGTCAGTTAACTGCTAGTAGTCTGTTGTTATTTATGTATTATTGTCATTTTGTTTATTTTCTTTGGTTACATCTTCTGACATCAGACTCGGACTTCTCTTGAACTGAATTTTAATGTGCGTATTGTTATGCGTTTACTTTTCTACATCGGTTAGAGGTATAGGGGGAGGGTTGAGATCTCACAAACATGTTTAACCCCGCCGCATTTTTGTGCCTGTCCCAAGTCAGGAGCCTCTGGCCTTTGTTAGTCTTGTATTATTTTTATTTTAGTTTCTTGTGTACAATTTGGAAATTAGTATGGCGTTCATTATCACTGAACTATTATATATTTGTTTAGGGGCCAGCTGAAGGACGCCTCCGGGTGCGGGAATTTCTTGCTACATTGAAGACCTGTTGGTGACCTTCTGCTGTTGTTTTTTTATTTGGTCGGTTTGTTGTCTCTTTGACACATTCCCCATTTCCATTCTCAATTTTATACCGTATCTTCTTTTTTAAATAGTTTATGAAACAATTTTTTTTTTACCAAATTAATAATTTATTTATATTAATGTAATTTCATACATGTGCATTGAGAATAATAGTTAAATGACAAATAGAAAATAAATTAAATACATTTGTACTTAAAATAATTGTTACACAGCATGTTTAAAGTAGCTTTTTTAAAATGGATATAGCAACATTTATTACGAATAACAAAATGTCCGTCTACATATACATCTGCACATCAGTTTAACGTTTTACATATTTTATTTAGTTCACAATGGGCTAATCTGGCTATAAAAGTTGTAACCAATCAATTTAACTAGCAAAACGATTTCAACTTCGTACTTTTCTGGCTTTTATCAGTTTTTCATAGAACAATACTTATTAGTCTGGCTGATGTTTGAAACTAAATCCTAGTATAAATTAATGTGATGATTTAACTCCGATATTATAAAGTTAACTAAAGTAAAATATTGTTCCTCAAAACAGATACAACTGTTTCATATAAATATAATTATAATTTACCATATTCTTACTTTAAGCACGTACTTTAAGGACTTATTTCCTTTATAATCGCTAAAACAAAACTAAATAAAACACTTTGTACTGTCGTTCACAGTGCAAGCATTTCCTTGTATAACATTGACAAACATCTGAGACAATTATTCAAATCTTTCCCATTTAATATAATCACTTAAGAATTCTTAAAGTGAATTCATATATAAATTCACAATTTGAATGCTAGATATGATGATGAAAATGGGTGATACATACATGCATATTGCGGTATAGAACAGATATGAACCCTGCCTTGTACACACTGTACCAGACCAAAATAAAAATGGTGACCCGATATTGTGACGAAGTAATTCACTAGAAGACGTACCCCTATCAAGAAACTTTCCTTTGGCTACGGGCCATTCAGTCGGTGTTTGTTCTTCTAAAGACTGTGTTTTTTGCAAATAAAACAAACAAACAACAAATATAAATTTCAAGTCTTTGGATAAAACCGGCCGGAGATCGGTCGTACGACCCGCCGATCTACAAAAAGACCAAAAAAGTCAAATTATAGATAAAGAGCTATATCATTATAAAACTATTATATAAACTGAATACGGATGTCTGTTGTTGTTCGGTCGATATTTCTCGGTTATTTATCTTATTGGGTTGCTTTATATTACCACTTTACAATTTCTCGATACCCCACTCCTAAAATACACAAACATAAACACACATACACATCACAATCACACAAATGGTTACAGTTACTGTTATAGTAATATACCTGTCACATACTTGTCTTCTTATGCTCTGTTGTATTATTTGTTAGTTGGTTCATTCATCCACTAACACCCCGGTACCTATCATCTATAGTTTTTATTTGATTGTATCAATAAGTATCCACTCTTCATGTTTGTAATCATTGATTCTTAACAAAGGTTTGCATGTGATTAAGCATTGGAATATGGCATTTCGAAATTTCAAAAGTTGTATTTGAACCATAGAAACCACATCTTAATTGAATATAAGAAAGTTGAAGTACGTTGTCCATTTTACGGAAGAAGTTAAAATTAATCAATAAAAGTTCAATAATGTGAGGAATGTTTGTATTTTTTTTTTGTATTTTAAGATAAGAGCTGGCAGAAAAAACATTTAAGTGATTTAAAAACATTGCTCGTAATAATATTATCAATGATGTATTTATTTTATTAAGTTTTATTATTGATTTGCAGTTAATACAGTGCTATTTTCATTTGTTTTTCAAATAATCAATGATTATAAGTTCGACGGTCCATTCGTTTTTTTTTATCAGAACGATCCTTAAGTTAAAATGCCTTTGCGATGGCATATTCTAATGATAGTCTGTTCTCAATTTCGCAACTCATACTGGCAACAGATTGTTTTCAAAAATACTTACTTTCGCCTTACAAACTCACATATAATTTATAGTTGGCGGTTTTTAATATTGAATCACAAAGATACACGTTTTAACCGACAGTGACATCACATGCATCGGGTGTCTTCAAATTAATTACCGCCTTTCCCATTTGAGAACTTGTTGGAAAAATTAAATAATTCTTATATGTAGGTTAAACAACCTGCATTTCTGAATTTGTATTTAAAGTGGAACGAGCATTGTGAATCGTCTTTGTACTGTAAATCAATTTCTTGTTCCCCTTGGTCAAAATTCTAGAAATGATACCAAAATGTTAATTTTCAATGAATTGAAAACACAACGCAGACTTATTTGTATTCGATTTTATACATTACTTTGCGTGTGACGTATCTATAAAATTTAGTCCTGGTATCTATAATGAGTTTATTTACAACCACTGGGTCGATGTCACTGCTGGTGGAGATTTATTTCACCGAGGGTATCACAAGCCTAGTAGTCACCACTTTTTGTGCTGACATGAATTATCATTGATATAGTTATATTTATAGAATAACTTTTTACCAATTTTTGAATATTTTGAAATACTAAGGCTTTTCTACTTCAGGCATAGATTATCTGCGCTGTATTTGGCAAAATGTTTACGAATTTTGGTCCTCAATGCTCCCTAACTTCGTACTTTTTTTAGCCTTCTTTACTTTGTTGGATTCGAGCGTCACTGTTGAGTCTTTTGTAGACGAAACGCGATTTTGCTATATACAAAATTTATTTCTGGTATCTTTGATGAGTTTATTTACAACATGTGGGAAAAGAAAGTGTATTGATGTCCCTTTGTCTTAAAGGGTCACTAGCTGTCAAATTCATGTTCAACGATTTTAATCAAATTCTCATATTTGATATATAACAATGTTAAACATCTGTCCAAACTATCAAAAGTCTGAAATAACCCATTAACAGGGCACGGGCATGAAAATACGTATCTTCGTTTCGTGTGTATTTTAGATTAGACGTCATCTAATTAATTTTCGAGTTGACCTCTAAAGTCATTCGATGACCATATAAGCGATGTAAACATAAATATTGATATAAATAGATTTTCCCAAACAACCATTATAATGTGACAGCTGTGAAAACGATGTGTGAGGGATTTGTTTTCTGTTTTATAAAAAAGGCATTTACCATGCATTATTTGATTTGCCGATTCTAAATATTGTTTGCTCCGTATCGATAATGTTATGAACAATTTTCCAGCTAATTTGATTTGATTTTCTAGAGGACATACTTTTATTTAAAATGATCCAGATTTTTCTACGGTAATTCCGAATTATACTGAATATTCCATTTTATTTGTCAGTTTGGAACTATATCTAAATTTAACGAATATTGGAAAAAAAATTTACGTTCGTTGTTTTTATTAGTGTTTAATTTGTGCACTTGCACATTTTTGTATTAGAAGTTCTTTGTTTTATTACTCAAAGTAGATTTTTTTATCAAAATTACAAAAAAATGTTTGCTAAGCAAACAGTAAAGAAAACATAAAATTGCTATCAATTACCAGATTTCGGACGTTTTCAGGAATGAGACAATTGATATGACCTCCGAGAAACATGTAGATGAAAGGCATGTCACTTCGATATAAATGTAAAGAGACATATTAAACGTCAGTACCGTAACAATAGTTAAGACGGAACTGAGTATACTCATTGGTTAATACAGGATATTATATTTTGGAAAAAGAACAATTTTGAAATGAGTAATCTTGACAAAAAAATGTCATTTTCCATAACAGGATATAAATAACAATAATCTTGTACAAAAATGAAATAAATAGTTGATATTCCAGCGTGTTATTTGCTGAAGCATGAGTTCGATTAAATTGATCAAGGCAATTCGATGTAATAAATTTAATTTCTAATCAACAGGTGTAATTTCAAAAGAGAACCATTATCCAATTATTTGTGTTGTTGTTATTAATAGAAGTGGGACATTTAAAGACGTATCGTATCCGTTTCTGATACGTTGGCGTATCTGAGAAAATATCTATGTATTATTGTTTAATAGACTATTTTCAGGTTTAAATAATATTAGTCTTTCTATATTTGATATCTTTCTTTCATTTATATACCCATTGATACTCTTTTTATTACATGATAGTTTTCAATTTATGAACACTCGTGTATATCTAATCACTCGATATTTAAACCATCACCACTTCTCCGTCCTGAATTTAAGATTTATGAGTCCTTCTGTAGCCATGTGTATTGCGAAATTGTGCAATAAAATCAAAACAGCAATGGTACTATAGACATTTGCCATATTGTGCATATGTACAAAGGAAACTTCGTTCAGTAAATCGGGACTTTGTGGCAAATTTATTAAAATCTACAGACTTGAATAAATTGAATAAAGAGATTTTTATTATAAAATTTTAAATATGATAGTTTACACACTTCTTAATTTGCTAGCGTTTATTGTTAACAAAAAGTCATTCAGAACTATTCAAAAACAAAACTCGTATTAAGTCCGAGATTAAGGCCGTGTTCACATTGACCTAAATTCGGTGTTGTGTTAGTGTAACTCACACGTAAACTAAACACAATTGCGTTCCCATTGATAAAACTCAATGTTTACATGTAGTTTAAATCATGTTTTATCTACACACAGTCGATAGTCAATGTAGGCCTTGTGTAGGTTAAGTGTACACAAAACTAGGCATTTAGGACAGTAGTTTTACCGTGTATATATTTAAGGAGGAAACTATTTTTGAGTAAAATTTATATTTTTGATAATTATTAGTATATAGATCTTTACAGAAATTATTGTCTCAATTTTACAGATATTTTTTTGTTAAAAAAAATTAACGTTCTTTATTAAAGCAACATCATTGCCGAACCCATAAGGCAGCAACCAATTGATTCTAGGGGGGGGGGCTATTATAGTTGAGTATAAAACATAAGGCAAGGGGGTGGGGTGGTGAGCTACGGATTTTGTTTTGGAAACCAAAAATGTTTCCAGTTTTGGGCCCTGAATTTTGTTTTGTTTGTTTCACCCTCAGCTGCCACTATATATAATGCTAAAATTGATTTCGACTTGTCACCAAAATTTGTCCTGAAAAAAATCATAAAGCCCCCCCCCCCCCCCCCCCCCAGCCCCGCTCCCCTTTCCCTTCCCCAAAAAATGAAGTAAATAGTTGATGCCTAATTCATTTGAAAAGGTCTTCCCGGATCGACTTGACGTACACAGAAATATTCGCCACTGGTCTTTACTCAAACAACGATTCTCGCATAAATGCATGACTAAAAAAAAATGTGAGGTAAATGACATGTTTGTCTAGTATCTCAGATCCGTTAAATAACACTTAAATAAATTAAAAAAACGTTTCCCTATTCCTTTACCAAATACTACTTGGAGAAGAAATATCATTTGAAACAAACAGAAAAGATAAAAACGTATAGTGATCCCTAATATCTCAATCCTTTTTTTCGGCTGTAAGCACGCTGCTGCAGCTAACGTTTTCTAATGCGTAATCGAGACATCTCTTGTATATTCAAACTACTACAAATAATAAAAATGGCTTTCATAAAGTAGCAACCACTTAACTTTAAAAAAGGGGGAGGGTTATTTTTTTTATCTGAGTCAAAAAAAAAATTCGCGCGTACGTTTTTATTCCTTTTTTTTCGATGCTGGTGATCAAATACTTTTTTTTCAATATTTAACACTGTAATGTATGGGGAAACTCTTGATTCAGAATAAAAAAAAAATATCATTTGTATGACCACTTTTTTTTTCAAATTGGGGAACGGAATATTTCCATTTCCAACCCACCCCCTTTTGACGACAAATGGTTGTTCCCTTACCGCTAGAAAAATTGTCCAAAAATTTTGAATTCAGTTCTACGTAATGAACATTTAAATGACATATAGTTTACAAGTGGGAACAAATATTATGTACAGGTAGCTAAACAAGGTGTATAGATGTGAACAAATGTAATGTGAAACCAGTGTACACTTCACTAAACTAATTGTAAACATGTTTACTCTACACGGCGTTTGGTGTGAACACGGCCTAAGTCACTAAAGTAGAGTGCACCCTAGAAGGTGTAGTATACTTCACTGCATATTTGAAAAAAGGATTGCCTGGTACATTTGAATTTATAAATTTAGTTTAATGGTATCAGGAAGCAATTCCACTCATATAATGTGGATGATTCAATTCCCTTTTATTAGCAAATCTAAAGTAAGTGTATGAATATTGTTAACGTTACCTTTATTTGTTTTAAATTTCAATTTCACGCCTAGGTAGTTCTAATGATTTAAATATCAAGTTTCAATACATACACAAGTATATAAATTGACAAGGAAATCACGTGATTGTTATATGTGCGTAAATGTTAGCTTCTGTTGTCGTCCGTGCAATGTTTTCATCAGTGTATTATAAGTACTGAAATAAAGTAGAAAAGTCACTTTTAGTCCATATTTTGACATACAAGAAGCAAGTATGTAAACATAACTAATACATAAATTAAACAATTATTCAACATTATTTATATATCAGAAATGAAAGAGATAAAAAATATACATTACCATTTCCTTTTCCCCTAATCTCTTTACCCTTTTCTCAATTACTAGTACTATTTTTTCAAGCACGTAAATAATTACTTGAATAATAACCCATATATACGTTTAGATACGTCAACGTATCAGATACGGATACGATACGTCTTTAAATGTCCCACTTCTAATAGAGGTCGGTTATTTAAAAACGTATCAACCGTATCGTATACGTTGACGTATCTGCATCTGCAGATTTATCAAAAAATATTTTGTGATCCCGAGCTTAAGAACACGTAATGTTCGAAACAATCAAACATTCACTTTTAAAAATTTGCAACAGTGAATAATAATAAGGGGTATATGAACTACTTTTACATGCCCTAAAAAAGGAGCAAATGTAGACCATGCAGGGGCGGATCCAGCTATTTTAGAAAGGGACGTTCCCAACCCAGGACAAAAGGTGGGTGCAATTATATGCTCCCATTTAAATGCAATGATCGGCCAAAAAAGGGGTTCCGGATATGGAACATCCCCCGGACCCCCCCCCCCTGAATCTGCCAATGGTCAGGTACGCGGGTATCGTACACAACCATTAAATAATCTATGTATAAAATATTTCAAGATCTTACATGAATAAACCTACACAAAAAATCAAATGTTCTACTTATTTACATGTAAGGAACTTTGATTATTGTTCATTTGCGATGTTATTATAAGAGAGTTGTCTTCTGATGTCATAAAAATACATGTACATTTAATAAAACACTCTATTTGTCATATAACAATTTGGTTCTACGTGAGCACAAGTTAGCACACAACTAAACGATTTTACCGTATTCTCTCCTAGCATGCCTGTAAACTGTCCCAACTATCCGGAATATCTTTAAAACTTGGATTACATGTTCCGATATTTCCTAATTGCTTTGTTATTTCTTGCATTAATCAGTTGTTACCAGTAAATATAATTGTGCATATTGTTCATTTTGAAATCTATGATAACCCGTCATTCAATGTAGGGGTAGTTAAAAAAAATCGTGTTAGTTTAAACTTTGAGAAGTTCATGGCATATACATGTTCAAAATACTAGAACAAACCCATGATATCGCGGGTCCGTGACTGAATTAAAGTATATAACTATGTGTTGAACCCGTCGACCTGGAACTTCTCAATTATTGGTAATATTAATTATTTGGAAAACAAAAGGTTCTGGAAGGGAGTATTTTTTATCAACAGCATTGTCCTATATTACTTATAAATAAAATTGAATCATTTGATTAGCTGTTTTACGTCATGCCTGCTAATAAATTGAAAACTGCTTACATATATATAAAATTGAATTCTTTGATTTGTTGTTTTTATCCGAAGACGGCTGACAAAACAGACCTCGTTATTTTAGTATTATAGATGCCGAACAGCCCTATATGTTGACCTTTGAAAAAATTGTAGTGCATATGAACTTTCAATTCTGGGATAAGATTTTTTTCAAAACTTCATTGTAAAAGTGGTACAGTTTTAGCCGTAAAATGAATTCCTATGGGAAATTGCATTGTCAATATTTACAGAAATGCAAATTATATAGGGTGAAAAAAGAGAACATTCAGAATGTAACTAAATTTGCTTTACTCTCAGATTTTAAAGAAATTAACTCAAATATGAAGTTTTATAGATATTTTATGAAGATTGATTGAATCCTGGGACTTGGATATGATGACTCAGCATAAATTAACTGGAATACCAAATCAATTTATAATTAAAAACCAATTGTTCAGAGAACAATTGAAAGTCTTTCCACTGAAAACAATGTATTTTGATATGAAAGTTGTAAAATTAAGTTTAAAATGTCATTTCAATCGTCAACTGATAGGTTATTGTACGCTGATTCCAGAAATATATGGTTTCTATACAATATGTTTTAAATAAGGGAGATAATTTGTTACTTCCGGTTTGAAAAATGTTACTTCCCAGAATATTTGAATATTTAATTGACACTGATTCCAAAAAGATCTGGTTCTATATACTTTTTTATTAATAAAGTACAAAAAAATAGCTACTTCCGGTTTACACAAGGTCACTTCCGGTTGTATTTTTCAAGGTTAAATGGTTTGATACCTTTCGCCAAAAGTCTCATGGCTATATCATGTATACATATGAGCTGAAAGCAAAGGTCAAAAACTGGAACGTCAAATTAATCTATGACCTTGAGATCAATTTCAAGGTCATAAACCAAGGACCTCAAATCAAATGACCATAGGTCTTAATTATATTTGGTTAATCAGTTATATCACCATACGGGTATTTTAAAATACAAGAGGGGAGAAAACTCACTTTTACGTTCAACGTACCCTTGCAATCAAAGTTTACGTGTTACAAAATGTCGCAACTAACAATTTAGAAAAAATAATTTGTCGATATATTATACAGTTTCTGGAAATTAGTGGAAATAAGTCAAATTCAAAAATTTAAATATGACCTTGACCTTTGACCTTGACCTAATTTTTATTTTTTTGGACCAAGGACCTCAAATCAAAAGATCCTTGGTCTCTAGCACTTATGGTTTACAAGATAGAAATGCATATCACTTATATCAAATGCATAAGGGGAAATAACTCTCATATGGAGCGTTCATATCACTTCGGTCAAAATAGGACAAATCATGCGAAGGATATAACGAGCAATTTTGTAAAATAAATTTGTCATAATATTTTACGGTTGCGAAGGAGATGCGCTAACAAGGAAAACAGTGTTTGGGGAGATAACTCCTACAAAGAAAAGTATTCGTTTACGCAGGGTAAATTTCAAAAGCGCATAAACTGTTCGATATCATATACCAAATATCTAAGCGACATATTGCGAAACAAATGTTTATCGCAAGAACAAAATTAGGCGGAAGAAAAAAAAAAAAAAAAATAATCAGAAGAAAAACAATAGGTCTTTCCACAGAAAAGTGGAAAGACCTAATAAGTGCACAAATGTAAGATAAATTGTTAAGGAGTGCTTATATTTACTCTTCGCAGTTATTGAAACTTATAGATCCTTCCTGAATATTGTGTCCCGTCGATAGCCAAAAAGTAAGCCGTAACACCTAAATTTGCATTGTTGTCACCACGGCATAAAAAATACAAACTAGCAATACAAAAACATCTTAACAAATCTGAATATGTACTAAGTATTCAAAATTTTTAGAAACAGCAGAATAATTTAGAAAATTAGAGGCCCCAGGGGCCACAAATATAGAAAACTGCCTATCCCCTGGGTCTTAAAACAAATAATTTAACTTGTAAATGCTATGATTTTATGATTTTAAAGTTCTTGATGTAGAAAACCATAACTATGTTTGGAAGTTATGCAAAAATCAGATGTTAGCAGCCATCTCTATAACATTTTAAGTGAATTTATGTCTCAGACTGGTATCCGCATACATACAACTATTTCAAATATGACTTTGTTTGAACACTTCTAGTATATATATTAGCTAAATTGTGTCAGATATATGGTTACAGATGATACTGTTGTGACGTGTCAAAATTATAAATTGACCATTTACGACAGAAAATGTGAACCTGAATTGACAAATAGGCATACAGTAAGATGTGGACTGGAGACATTGGCGGGATTGGATACTTTATGTAATCCTGAAGCTTGTAATGATTGACTGACTGCTTAACATTACATATGATCAAGCTTTGTGATGAGGGACCATTACCAGGAGACCCTGATACAACATTCTCTCATATTTTGTATAGTGATGTTTCGAACAATGAATTTTCATGGATGAAGAGAAAAATTTCGATATTTGGACAAAACTTTTTGTGATATCTCTGATGACTTCAAGCTTGTTGAGGACAGTGCCAATAAATCTGAAGACAAAGAAGACAACACTAGTGATGACATTATTTCTATATCAGATATAATGACATTTGGTGATATGAATAGTTCTTCTCATGTTATTATAGATGAAACAATTTGTATCCAATACTCATATTCAAGCACTCATGAATTATTTCTTTAATGAACCACGGCTGTGAATTCATGGATACATATTAGAATTGGAAAAATTCAATAGGTTCATGAATACATATGCTGCACCAATATTTAAAGACCATATGGTGACAAAACACTACTCCTTCCTCCATAACAGATATGTTGTTATCTCGCAGATTTTGTGTGTTAGAAAACTGGTATTGGCTACCTAAGTTACATTAGTGGCTTAACAAGTAATATTATATTGATTGGTCTTCCAATTGCTCCACGAAATCTCTTTCTAAATAATGAACATAAATTAGATCAACTAAATACTACATGATCTAGGGGGCGTAAAGTCTTCCTTATATCTTGACTTGCACCAAGAGATTGGGAATGAGTGTCGGCTTAGAATAGAAGTGTACAACAATTGAGATGGTTTCAGCTTCAAATAGTGAACTTCCCATTTCTGTGTAGAAACATCCCAGAAGCGCAAGCATGTGGAGTATGTATCTCCAAGTTGACACATATACCAGGCTTGGATTTTTCTTGATAAAAGACTAAAAAAGAAGCTATTGAACCAAGAGTTCAAAGTGGTGGAATTGGATTCGAACTGCTCACATCTATAAAATTGTACTAACATGTATGCACTCACGAGTTGGTCGATCATTTAGGAATATCTGCTTCACAGATGACGCGGGAAATTTCCAATTGTCGTAACCACAATCATGCCATTTTTGTTTTTAAATTAGACTTATTACCGAATTTGTTCTCATATTTGCAACACAACGAGTTGCACATGTGGAGTATGATCTGCTTTCCCCCTCGTCACCCCCGATTGACCCAGAATTTTATAGGTTTCGTTGTTGTTCCGTTTTTAATTTCTATGCTGTGTATTGTATATAGGTGTTTGTCATTGATTATTTTTTTGCCATGACGTTGTAAATATAAAAAAGAAGATGTGGTATGATTGCCAATGAGACAACTATCCACAAAAGACCAAAATGACACAAACATTAACAACTTTAGGTCACCGTACGGCCTTCAACAAGGAGCAAAGTCCATACTGCATAGTTAGCTATAAAAGGCCCCAATAAGACAATTTAAAACAATTAAAACGAGAAAACTAACGGCCTTATTTATGTAAAAATAATGAACGAAAAACAAATATGTTATGATGGTATGATACTAAACCCCTAACGGGAAGGATTGTGCCTGATGTTCATATGATGAAATCATAATCTTTCAGTCAGTTTAATTGAAGTCTGGAGCTGGCATGTCAGTTAACTGCTAGTAGTCTGTTGTTATTTATGTATTATTGTCATTTTGTTTATTTTCTTTGGTTACATCTTCTGACATCAGACTCGGACTTCTCTTGAACTGAATTTTAATGTGCGTATTGTTATGCGTTTATTTTTCTACATTGGTTAGAGGTATAGGGGGAGGGTTGAGATCTCACAAACATGTTTAACCCCGCCGCATTTTTGCGCCTGTCCCAAGTCAGGAGCCTCTGGCCTTTGTTAGTCTTGTATTATTTTTATATTAGTTTCTTGTGTACAATTTGGAAATTAGTATGGCGTTCATTATCACTGAACTAGTATATATTTGTTTAGGGGCCAGCTGAAGGACGCCTCCGGGTGCGGGAATTTCTCACTACATTGAAGACCTGTTGGTGACCTTCTGCTGTTGTTTTTTATTTGGTCGGGTTGTTGTCTCTTTGACACATTCCCCATTTCCATTCTCAATTTTATGGAAGACATAAACAAACGACAACCACTGAATTACAGGCTCCTGACTTGGGACAGACACATACATAAATAATGTGGCGGGGTTAAACATGTTAGCAGGATCCCAACCCACCCCCCCCCCCCCCACCCCCCCTAACCTGGACCATGGTATAACAGTACAACATAAGAACGAACTATAAAAATAAGTTGAAAAAAGCTTAACTCATCAGTTTGTTTTGTACCTATGTGGTGAATGTCCCTTTTGTATATTTCGCATCACTATTTATACCTTGTGCAATAATGGGCATACTACAATACACATTTATTATTTACCCCTTCACAAGTAACTAATGTGTCTTTCTCAATCTTGGATTTTGCTTTAGCATGAGTTATATCAATTTTAGAGCTATAGTCAACAAAACATTTTTGTGCTTTATTCATTTTTATAAAGTTCTTCATATAAGCGGAGATAACTCAAATGAAGTAACTTGTACACTAGAATGTTCGGAAATAACCTATTTGATTATGAAGCAAGAAAAGAAATTACTTTTCTTATCTGAAAGCATGTTTTAGAAATATATGAATCAAAAGTATAAAAAAATTATCTGAAAAATTTAGACTATCCAGTTGTTTATATTATCTGTTCATTTCAGCATCGTATTGCATTGTGTGAAGTGCTGATGAACTAAACTTTTATAATAGGTTTTATAATATATTTTTTTAGAAAAAAGATTAAAAAAAAGAAAAGGGTTTCACAGAATTTGAGTTTGCTACACGTAAAATATGATAATATCCCTATATGTCCAGAGTAAATTTTGTACTAATAGAGTTATCTCCCCTTAAATGGCTTATTTGAAAAATTTATTCTGAAAGCAAAAATATTTGGTATTTGTTAAAACATTGTCTATAATGCAATGAATATCTGAGTTTTCTTTATATAAATATACAGTGTCACCCATTTATTGCAAATCTGTCTCCAAATTTGCAGATTTGGGCAAAAAAAAACACGATTATTTACGGTATATGTACAATTCAAGATGGCGGTATACCCTTGCACTACCATAAGTATATTTTATGGCTATACAGTTTTAGTTCTAATTGAAATTTGTATTTTTGTTGTTTTCTTATCGACATGTACCAATTATTTCTCTTGCTGGTATTACTAATAAAAGTCTGCATCTCGAGTAGTTTTAGCAATTATCTATCCTTCATAATTATGTGTATAAAGATGTATCGTTGCATCGCACAAAATCGTGTTTTTCTTTGAATGTAAATGACGTTTTAATCTAAATTCGTTGCATTGGTGTTCAGCAATGTAGGGTTTTGAAAACTAAAAACAAAAAAAGACAATTGATAAAAAAAAAAAATTCAACGTATCGTGTAAAATAAAAGTAGTTTATTAATTTTGGTAATATTTCTGTAAAAAATTATGATTTTGCGTTAAGCAGCATATTTATCTGACGAAAAATCACATTAACGCTATTAAACGCCATATTCTTGCATGTGCTTGTTTTATTATTATTCTTAGGTTTTGGTAAATCAGTATCATTTTCTAATAAAGTTTTTCTCTAGGCATATACAATTGAGCAATTACTTTCTTCTGTATTTAAGTAACTTTTGCAAAATTGATATTGACGCCGGTTTTTGGATTTATAAAGTATCAGTTTTTAAAAGTCAGGAAAAACCAATAGTAACCTCACAAAAGACAGCTATTATTGTATAACAATTGTGTATGAAGTATTTTCAGAAATAGGCCATCAATGTCAACTTGTGGTTTCCAATGATATCTTCGGTGAGATACTTTCAACAGTTTTTAGTAACTTCGTCAATTGTTTTTTATTTTGTTTTATTTTGTTTTGTTCATACTTGTTTTTGTATGATATTTCATTAAACAGTTACTATATAGAAACACGCTTTTTCTGTAATATATTTCATTTCAACTACTAATACTTACACACAATGTTCTTTGTGTCTGTAATCAAATATGGTAGAGAATCTAAAATGAACTCATTTATTTTTAGTCATTGGGAGATTTTGGGTTTAGTTTTCAGGCATCACTTTATTATAACATTTTTTTAAGTCAAAATGTTGACTCTAAAAATTTCTTTTTCTTTTTCGTTAGTTTCCTGTCTCATCAAATTATACGTTATATCTATATAGGTTCCACAACTGCAACAACTGTATTACGATATTTCTCCACTCGAGACAGTTAAATTTTAATATTTTAAGCTCGAGGCTTGCCGAGCTTTTTAAATAATTTAACTGTTGAGAGTGGGACAATATCGTAATACACGAGTAACAGTGGTTGAATCTGTTTCTATAATGATTTTTGATCCTTCCTTTTCAAAGATTTGAAAAAAAGTTGTGTAGTTTTGATGTGACGTCATCATGCATGGTCGGCTTTTTTCATGACGTCATAATAAGAAAATTCAGAAGAAAACAAGACAATTTAACGTCACAACTAAATTTCAACCAATCATTTTCCGAGAACAGTTTTTCACTGGTGAGGAAAAATATTTTTCTCACACCGGTCAGGAAATGTGTAAATATCACAAAAATTAGAGAAACTTTAATTCAAAATTCAATGGTTGACGAGAGTAAAATCACTTAAATTGTTTTTCGAAAAATAAGTTTCATTTGTATAATTGTCGACCCCTTTACCCACTTTTGCGATTTTGAGTAAACATAAAAAGAGAGAGACCAATAAAAACAAAAATGTTCAAAAATAAATAATAGTAGTTATTACCCTTCACACAAAGCTTTAGTGTTTCAATTATTCAAACTGAAATACACAGAGGAAATTTTAAACAGCCAAAGATATCAGAAGTTTACAATCTATAAGTAGGTCTCAAGGCTAACATTTTCTGTAATGTTTAATGACATCTTTTACTTATGTTGCGATTTTTAGAAAATGATAACTTAAAGGTAAAAAGAGAGAAACAGCAAAATCAGCAAGCAAAACAAGATCTAATCTAAATTCCGTTTCATCTCCGCTTCCAGTAAGTGTTCTACTACTTATCTATCAGTGCCTCTAACTACCTCCCTTACTACTATCAAAGAACTGGTTATCAACTTTTGTAATAAAGCTTATGAAAATAATGGTATTAATTATTTTTGGAGTGTTAAAATTCTTTTGAGGTTTTAGATGAAATACATACTTTCAATATTCCTTACAATTCTGTTGACAGTTATGATTTTTCTACTCTGTACACTACACTTCCACACAATCTTATAAAGAAAAAGTTTTTGTATTTGAAAAAATGGTCTTTCGAAAAATCTCATTGTAATTATATTTGCTGTAACTCGTTTAAAGCCTTTTTATGTAACGAAAAAAGGAAAGTATGCTAGATACACTTACTGGAAATGTGAGGATATGATGGAAGCTTTAAACTTTCTGCAAGATAACATTTATTTACGTTTCGGCGATAAAGTGTATCGTCAGGTAGTATGGATTCATATGGGCACCAACTGTGCCCCTTTAATAGCAGATTTGTTTCTATATTGCTATGAATCTCAGTTTATGACCAAACTCAGTAAAGACCCATCATTGATATATTTGGTTGATACATTCAAAAATACCTACCGTTATCTGGATGATATTTTTTCGTTGAATAATCCAGAGTTCTCTGAATATACTTCAGAAATTTACCCAAAAGAACTTACTGTTACTAAATCTAACATAAACAGCAGCAGTTGTCCTTTTCTAGATTTAGACATTTCAATTTCAAACGGGAAACTTCACACTAAAATTTACGACAAAAGAGACGATTTTTCATTTCCTATTGTTAATTTTCCTTTTTAAGACGTCGATGTGCCTTTGGCTCCATCATACGGTGTTTATATATTCCAACTCGTTCGGTTTGCCCGTGTGTGTTCTGATGTCATAGATTTTAACGAACTTTATCAATGCATCACTGGGAAATTGTTGTGTCAGGGATTTCGATACCATAAATTACTTTAAACTTTTACTAAATTCCTTCATAGATACAAAGATTTGATTAGTAAATTTGCCTATAACTGTAGAAAACTTATTAGAAATGGTATTTCACATCCTAAATGTTATGGTAATATTGTACTTAAAGCGAGGAAATCACTATGTGAGCCTTGTAAACTCATCGATGCTTTAAACTAACTTATAAGTAAGGGTTATCGTACCAATATTGTAATTAGATCTCTGAATATAGTTTACATTGGCATAATATCGAATTTTTCATTAGCAAATTAAAACATAACTAAATTTCATTATCTTTTGAGGCGAGATGTATAGAGACACAGACACGTTCATTTTTATCTTATAGAAGTCGCTCCTCACTATCCTACTACCTGTCGATACATTTATTTTTGGCATTGCACAAGTCATGTCTTCTCTGACTGTGAATGACGTTGACATACTAAATCCCTGGGATGTGTTTTAGCTGATTTTAGTCTCTGATGCATATTTTTTTATTATTAATTGGTTTTGGCTTTTAACTAGCTGTCAGTAACTGCGAGTACTCTCAAATCGTATTTTCTTGTTAATTCGACCTGGTGATACTGTTTATAATGCTTTTTTTTTTTAATTTTATATATATATGAATCTTGTCTATATACTTTGATTATTCGGAATATCTTCAATTTTCACTTATTCTTACTACATTTGTCTAAACTTCAAGATTTAAATTTTTTAAAAACCGTTTTTTATCTTAAGGGAATATTGATAAATATGTTCGAAGGGTTAAATATTTCTCAGTGGTGTCTTGCCATGGCTGTGTGTTGACTTGGTTGTTTGCTTTTTGGCCTTGAATGTTTGTCTTTGATATTTTATTAACTGTGCATTTTCATTCAGATATCGCAGATCAAATTTATTCGATCATTGTGTATTAATTTACGTTTTTTTGATTGAGTTAAGTCTGCCAATTGATATTTTATCGTGTTTTTTTCTATGTTGTGATGTTATGCTATTGTTTAAGAAAAAGGGAGAAGGTTTGGATCCATTAAAACGTTTAATCTCTCTGCAAAGGTTTGCACCTGTCCTAAGTCAGGAATCTGATGTACAGTAGTTGTCGTTTGTTTACGTAATATATACGTGTTTCTCGTTTCTCGTTTTTTTATATAAATTAGACTGTTGGTTTTCCAGTTTGAATGGTTTTACACTAGTAATGTTGGGGCCCCCTATAAATTGTTGTTCTGGGTGAGCCAAGGCTCCGTGTTGAAGGCCGTACATTGACCTAAAATGGTTTACTTTTTTTTAACTTGTTATTTGGATGGAGAGTTGTCTCATTGGCACTCACACCACATCTTCCCATAGCTATCTATAACATTTACAAAAAAGTACTCCGCTCGAGTCATCACGATTCTTCATGTAAATTCTAGCTCTTACGGAGCTTTTTAGTCTTTGTTAGTTTTTACGGAAACATTAAAAGATTAAGAGAACACTGAAGATGACCACTAAGGTCTGCAAATATATAAACATCACCATGGTCGTAATTTAATCCCATTTAGGATTAATTGTCACTTAATGGCTGTATTTTTAGGTTTCATCAAACTTTCCCCTAGTTTAGCTTGAAAGAATACATGAAACCTAACCCCTGTTCTTTTTACTAACGGAAGTGAAGTTAATCTTCAACAGTTTTAAAAATCCGCCTACGTTATCTAAAAATATACAAATTTAAAAGACGGAAAAGCTGAAATTAACGCGTACAATTTTTTTAAAACAAATCTTTGTAGGATATATTGAGGCTGAAATTAAGAAAAGACCAGCAAGAAAGAAAACAAAACGTGTTCTTGTATATTTCACAGAGATTGTTCTAAATCAGCAGCATCATACAACAAAACAATCATTTCAGCTAAAAGCGTAGGTGTCCTACTTACAATGACTTTTATTTTGCTACGTTATTGTCTTCCTGCGTATATAATTCCACATCTTTTTTTATTTGTATCATTCGCAATGTTAAATGATTCGCAGGTGGCATTATATGGCTGCTTGAATGAAAATTTACAATTTGTATAACAAAGAAACTGGATGATTTCCGACTGATTTTCGAAGACCTTCTACAACAGCTTCCCAGAATAAATCCTCTCCAATTCCTTTTTTGTAACGAATATATGGTGTACTGTCTAGCAAGGTACGCAACGGACTCCTCATATTTTTTGAGTTTATATTTTGAAGCATAATCAACACAAGTGCACCTCGTCCTTGACGACGTCTTCTTTCCTGAAAGATGTCGATCTCCCATTGACACCATTCACTTTTAGCCAACGCATTTGACATAATGACAACAACTTTCCATGATTCCTTTAAACAATTGTCTACATTGGCACTAATTGTATCTCCGGCAACAAAATCTCTATGGTGAATGCAAAACTTAAATCCCTCTTCGTTTTCAAGTCTTTTAACAAACTTATTATGAACCCATGTCCGATCTGAATCGCAATAAACCACAAAGGCATGATATTTATAATCCTCACTGCTTTCAATTGGCAAATACCCGAACCTTTTACGATGTTTCACTCGAAGAAGATAAACATAGTTTTTCATGTTCGTGTTGCACTTTAAGAAAAAACCAAACGCTAATATCATCAGGAATCCAAAAGCAGAAATTAAAATAGCAGTCGTTAAAATTGGACCCAAAGGAGTACACGATTCAACAGTTGGTTTGTAATATTTAAGTAACACATGATTTAGTTTACTTGGCTGGGTACAATAGTATAGATCGGGATAATTTACAACACTTACATTCGTCTTGTGCAGCCAATTCAAAAACCACATTTGCTCACAAATACAGGAAAAGCGATTGATGGCTAAATTTATTTTTTGTAAATTTATCAGTACAGATGGCGGAAATGATATCTCGGTAATGACAGGTATTAAATTACTACTAAAATCAATATATCTTAACGATGTAAGGTTGCCAAAAACGTTTGAGCCATGCCAACTGTCTATTCTATTATTACTTAAAAAAAGCCTCTTCATAAATTGCATGTTCGTAAGTGTGTGTTCTGGCAAAAAGTTAAGCATGGTTGCTTGTAAGTTTAATTTCCTCAACTGTGTCAATGGAGACAGTAACAGAGGCAAAATATATGTACCATTGTTTTTGTCATTTCCAGCGAGATCTATGCTTTCTAAACTTTTACAGAATGAAAACATTTTACTAAGAGCCAATAATGGAAGTCTGAAGAAATCAAAATGACACTTTCTAAGTGATAATGTCTTTAAAGACGAAATATTTAGAGCTCCTTCCTCTATTTTCTTCAAAGGCTGACCTACAGCCGTTAAGTCGAGTTTCATCAATTGTAAATTCTTGAACGTATCAACATGAATAACTCGGATTAGATTTCTACCGAGGATGAGATTTTTAAGTTTTGGCAAACATTGGAATTGACTCAGGTTTGAAATCTTATTGTTACTGATGTCGAGTTTTAACAAGTAAGGAAACGCACTCTTTATATCGTTGTTCATACAAAATGTCGGCAAGTGAATTAAGTCATTGTGGTTTAAATATAGTATTCGAAGGTTTGGCATCAACCCGGGTATGACATATGATATTTTATTAGATCTTACGTCCAATTCAACCAAGTGTTTTAAATCTGAAAACAACAAGCAATTCAAAACCGTCATGCTATTACTTTTGAGACTTATCGTATGAATTTTACTTGCTTTTAAGGATTTGAACATATCATTCGGAAGAACAGTCACACCAATGTCTATTAAATAGAGCATTTGTAGATATCTAGATCCTGTGCCAATATCTATCAATGCATTCCTAACACCAAATACATCAAATGAGTGTTCTGATGAAATAGTAAAATGTGTTATCGAGGTCAAGTTAACAAATGCATTTGGTCTTATTTCAGAAATCCTATTATTTGTGAACATTAGCTTTTCAATGTGGTTAAAAGTTAAGTTTCCTATGTTTTTTTGAGAGAGAACTCCGATGTTACCATTTGTAAACGTTACGGAGCGAATTTTATCTGGTAATCGAGGAATGTACGCAAGATTCTTCCCGGAGCAAATAGCTTGTAAATACCGACATTGACAAAGCGGGGTCGGACATACAACGTCACTGTTACCTTCATCATGAATCATTAAAGTCAACAAAGCAAAAACTATTGACATGTTCATGGCAGCAACTACCTACAAAATGAAACACATAATAAGACAAATAAAGGCAACAGTAGTATACCGCTGTTCAAAACTCATAAATCCATTGACAAAAAAACAAAATCGGGGTAACAAACTAAAACCGAGAGAAACGCATTAAATATAAGAGGAGAACAACGACACAACACTGAAATGTAACACACACAGAAACGGACCAAGCATCAGACAAAATTCCAAGAGAATAACAAATATAACATCAAAACCAAATACATGAATTTGGGATAGACAAGTACCGTGCCACGTCTTATCTTAATATCTCAAAAATAAGAGAAAACAAACGACGCAACGTTAAAATGTAATACACATAGAAACGAACAATAATATAACAATGGCCATCTTCCTGACTTGGTACAGGACATTTTTAAAGTGGAAAAAATGGTGGGTTGAACCTGGTATTGTGGCATGCCAAACAAAATACTTAAGAAATAAAACAAAAAAGTAAATTTTATAAGGTTTACCAATATCCCAGGAATGATAAGTGTTATTTAATGAAAGATGTTAAAAAAAGAGGGACGAAAGAAACCAAAGGGATAGTCAAACTAATAAGTCTTAAACAAACTGACAACGCCATGGCTAAAAATGAAAAAGACAAGCAGACAACAAATAGTACACATGACACAACACACAAAACTAAAGAATAAACAACACGAACCCAACCATATTGTTTTTTAAAATTAAACTACGAATTTTTTTTTTGCTGTTAAAAACTTGAACATATCATCTGGAAAGATGGACCACCGATTGTCTACAAAGGTGAGCCTTATTAAGTTGTTAGCTCTTTTGTAAAATTCTATTAGTGTGTTGCTAATATCATTTACACTTAGTGAGTACTCTGATGCAAAAGTCAATACTTTTATGATAAACTCATCGTAGACACCAGAATTAAATTTTGTATGTACGCCAGACGCGCGTTTCGTCTACCAAAGACTCATCAGTATTGCTTAAATCTAAAAAGTTTAAAAGGTCAAATAAAGTACGAAGTTGAAGAGTCGGGTTCACAAATGTGTTTAATTTCACAGATTCTACTAATTGTGAAATTCAACCCACCTATACGTTGTTTAAATGTAAGATTCTCTATTAGTTCTTCGGAAACTGTTCGAATATTACAATTTTTAAGAGTTGCTCTTTTAATTCTTTCTGGTAAAAATGGGATGTGTGTACGTTTATCAGCTTCTGTTTTATCACATTTTCACAGCGGCTTCGGACAGGGAAAACTAACGTCACCTGTTACATACATGATCAGAGTTAACAACAAAATCAATATTGACATGGTCCTAACAGCTGTTTGATAGCAAACACTTACTCTAAAAGTATAATAAAAAATATTAATAAGAGAAATTTATCAATGTCAATTGGAACTTATAATACCTTTAGAGTTTCTCCAGATGCAATGAATTAATCGCACAACCTACTAAATGTACATCTAAGAAAACATGTTTTAGCCATGGCGTTGTCAGTTTAATTTTTATTCAAGAGTCTGAATGTCCCTCTGGTATCTAAACGATGAAAGATTAAGAAATAAAAAACGACATTTTTTAATTGTTTTCTAATTAATTATTTTTCCGACTTTTTTATATTTTTATGATCAACGTGATGTTTGTTTGATCACAGAACTGCCTTCAGTGTCTCATTGGACACACTGTTATCACAGTTCTTGCAAACAGTGATGTTTTATTGAAAGTGGCATAACAAAAGGCTGTTTTAAATTTCCTAATTTAAGTCGTTACATGACAGGGAACTAAAAGTATTTTTATGTCATTGAACGTAAGTAGCAAAATATGTTACAAAATAATCAAGTACTCAAGAAACGTCGAGACGTTGGTGAGGCACAAACCATTTAAATGCAAGATAAATATTAGAGAAAAGCATGTAGTTACGAAATAACAGGTTTGTTTTCTGTATTGGTACATGGACGAACAAGCTGTAAGAATATCAACAGGATTGTCTTAAAGATATTTCACAAGTCAATTATTCACAAATAATCTAACATATTAGTTCAGAAAATAGAAATCAGAAACTTTAAACCGATCTGATAGAATGCCAAATGTGATTAAAACGGGAAAATTGAAATTCCATTCAAAAATGAGAATATTTTAGATTAGGACATCACATTGCCTAACAGTTTTTCCCTTACGGACATACGGAAAGCTTTAGAAAGGGTTCTTAAACCTTCAAAGAGCACTAAATTTTTCCGCTACATATTCATTTGCAGGTTATAGATCGACAAATCCTAACATTAGTGAAGTTCTTTTTATTGTATATGTTTTATTGTTTCTGATTTTGTTGTATTCGGCAACAAATAAAGTGTTGGGTATACAGGAATCAACATGTCACTCCTTAATATTTGTCTATTTGACTGACTTTTGTCCAGTCTAAAATGTATTGCTTTCTGCC
Source organism: Mytilus trossulus (assembly GCF_036588685.1). Taxonomy (NCBI): domain Eukaryota; kingdom Metazoa; phylum Mollusca; class Bivalvia; order Mytilida; family Mytilidae; genus Mytilus; species Mytilus trossulus. Next base: position 30,031,364 of record NC_086379.1, on the reverse strand, counting down.
TTGTTATCATTAATCCCCAAACTCATAAGAATGAATATATGTGAAACTTTTACACAGCTATAGAACGTACTAATTATATGATGGATTGTTTTTATGGGCCAACATGTTGTAAGGCTTTTACTTTTACGTCCTTCGATACATAGTACTAGTCTCCTGTAAACCAATCTTCTTCTAGAACGCTGGACGGATGTCAATAAAATATGACACAGTTGTAGAAGAGTGTTATGTGCACATAATTAGTTTGCCTGTTCCGATATGTGTGATTGGACTATTTCTCCATAGTAGAAAGAAATTCATTTTAAAGATTGTTTTCCCTGTTCATTTTAGTAAATTTCTTAAACTTAGATATCGTCTGTTTATGGTCATTTAAATGGATACCGAAGTGGTTCCTGATAACAAGGCATAATTTTTAAAGGACGCGACACAACTGTTTAATTCGAAAAGTAAGGAACCAAATAAACAGTTTTCATATAGAATTTTATAAAAAATCTCCGTTTATTTTTTGTGCTTCTAAGTTTTTAATCATGATGAATACTTATAAACCTCTTTCATTAACGCACGTTTCACAGATAAATTACGGAGAAAGGCTGAGTATTTAGGGTTATCCTTTGTTGTCTTGTGTAGTGCTTTCAAGGGATGACATAAACAAGGTTCAGCAAAAAAGGACGTCTTTGTGTTCAGGTTTTAACACTAACACAGTAATGATGTGCATTGTTTTTTATAACCCAAATTTCTCCCAAATTAGTAGTTTGAAGTCTTTATGAATTATTGGAAAATGAGTTCAACCTCTTACATTTTTCATTACTTTAAGCCTTTGTTTTACTTTTTGTTTATTCCAACGATACTTACTAGTGAAATGTAGATAAAACGCTTGTCTGACGTGTAAAAGTGTGATCCTAGTATAGATGTATGTGATGATTCTATTAGGAGATTCTAAAAGCATGCCTTAAGTAAATATTGCTACTAAAAATAGATATAAAGGTTTCAGTTAAATATAAATTATATTCTTACTTTTGGCACGCTTACCTGCGAAATGTTTTCTTCTCCAATTATCTCAAGTAATGTTGTAGTATAATTTATTGAATGTTACCAGGGTATCTTGTTTGTTAAAACTGTAGGAAGAAGGTAATTGTACCTGTTTTAGACCAACAAATAATTTATCATATTAAAAAAATTTAATTAATTAATCACGTTCATTGCACACGCCCACATCCAATAAGGACTTATTTCCTAAATTATCGCAAAATAAAAAAAAACTGAATATAATACACTACACTATTGTTCATAATGAAACATTTCCCTGTATAACATTGACAAACATGTGAAACAATTATTCAAACAATTTCCATTTGTTTTCATATATGAATTTTAAAAGGGAATTCACATCTATATTCACAATTTGAATGCTAGATGATGATAACAATGAATATGTTTTTTAGAGTCAATTGACCAGCTAAACGCAAATTGGGGACAATCACAGAATATGTACCCTTTTCTTAGTACTAGATCAAAACGCTGAGTCGGAATTGGTATGTTGTAGTTAAGAAGTTAAAGGTTCTCAAAGAGACATATACCCTATCCGGGCATATTACTTTGAGTCCGAGTTCTGTCTGATAAATAGCGGCTTTTTTTTGGTGGCAAACAGCATGTATAGAATTCCGTATATTATACATGATAGACTTTCTTACCTAAGACCAAAAAAGGCGGTTTGTAACTAAACGAATGACGATCGAGAGCATGATATCATATATAGATATGCATATAAGGTAAGAAATTATCTGTTTGTCTTTTTCTTTCTTTTTTTTTGCAATGGTGTTGTCAGTTTATTTTCGATCTATGAATTTGACTGTCCCTCTGGTATCTTTCGCCTCTTTTTTTTTAACCCCACTTAAACAATATTGTATGGAATAATTGAATTTTACGATATGGGATGGCAGGAAATTAAAACCGGGAATTTAGGTGATATAAAAATATTAATCGTTATAAGGTTATCAATATTATATGACGTTTTATTGAAGTAAGTTTCATTAGTGATTTAAAGTTAATACGGTGATTTTTGCATTTAATTTACAAATTATCAATGATTGTGAATTCGATGGTCAATTCGGTTTTTTTCATTAGAAAACTCATTAAGTTTGAACGTCCATACTATAATAGTTTGTACTCTATTTCGCATTGTTTTTCATAAACAGACTATATACATAAATGTATCACCCAATTGCAAGTTATACGATATTCCCGGGTTTATTTTTCCTGTCATGATTTCCTTGATAGAGGATTGCTGCTCACAAGGAACTAATAAAACCAAAAGTTCAAAATGGTGAAGTTGAAATCCTTCCTTCCTAAATTTTACGAATGCCATTATGAGTTGGTTGAACGCTGGAGAATATCCGTTTCACAGATGATAACGGATTTTTTCTTAATATAACTACAATCCCTTTCCCTTCACGTATCTTTGTCATAATGGAATTTTAAGCGACAGTTAAACAAAAGAGAGGTAAAGCGCTATAAAACCAGGTTCAATCCACTATTTTCTACATTTGGAAATGCCTGTACCAAGTCAGGAATATGACAATCGTTTGATTTGTTTTATTATTTGATATAACCATTTGATAAGGGACTTTTCCGTTTTGAACTTTTTCTCAGTATTTTTGTGATTTTACTTTTCACAAGCATGACCTTCCGGATAAGACTTTTAACCGGGTTTGCTCAAGCAGGTGCCACATGTGGAAATAGTTATCAAAGGTAACAGGATTATAATTTAGTACGCCAGACGCGCGTTTCGTCTACATAAGACTCATCAGTGACGCTCATATCGAAATAGTTATAAACCAAACAAATACAAAGTTGAAAAGCATTGAAGATCCAAAATTCCAAAAAGTTGTGCCAAATACGGCGAAGTTAATATATGCCTGGGATAAGAAAATCCTTAGTTTTTTCGAAAAATTCAAAGTTTTGTTATCAGGAAACTTTAAAAAATGACCACATAATTGATATTCATGTCACCACCGAAGTGCTGACTACTGGGCTGGTGATACCCTCGGGGACGAAACGTCCACCAGTAGAGGCATCGACCCAGTGGTGTAAATAGTGATCAAAGGTAACAGGATTATAATTTAGTACGCCAGACGCGCGTTTCTTTTACATAAGACTCATCAGTAACGCTCATATCGAAATAGTTATAAACCAAACAAGTACAAAGTTGAGGAGCATTGAGGATCCAAAATTCCCAAAAGTTATGCCAAATACGACTAAGGTAATCTATGCCTGGGATAAGAAAATCCTTAGTTTTTCGAAAAATTCAAAGTTTTGTAAACAGGAAATTTATAAAAATGAACAAATAATTGATATTCATATCAACACCGAAGTGCTGACTACTGGGCCGGTGATACCCTCGGGTCTTTCATCTTCCGGTGCACCTGATAGCATCGACAGAATCTTATGGGGTTCGTTTTGCTTGTCTTAAGTTTTCTATGTTGTGTTTTGTGTACTTTCGTCTGTTTCTCTTTTTCCTCTAGTCATGATGTTGTCAGTTTATTTTTTAAATAATGACTTTGAATGTTCCTCTGATATATTTCGCCTCTCCTTTACTATAAACGATTACATACTTTAATCATACAATAGCATGTCATATTTATATTGATTTGAACCATCTAAAACCAAGAATGTGTCCTAAGATGCCCGCACTATCATTTTCCATGTTCAATGGACCGTGAAATTGGAGTCAAAACTCTAATTTGGCTTTGAAATTAGAAAGATCATATCATAAGCAACAAGTGTACCAAGTTTCAAGTTGATTGGACTTCAGCTTCATCAAAAACTACCTTGACCAAAAACCTGAAACGGGACGAACGAACGAACGGATGGACGGACGAACGGACGGACGAGCGAACGAAGCCACAGACCAGAAAACATAATGCCCCTCTATTATCGTAGGTGGGGCATAAAAACATATAAGAGTTATGCATATAATAATGTTTCTTATTTCATTTAAATAAGTTATATGACAAAACAGATATGAGTGCATTTGTGAAAAAACGTTTTGTTAGTAGTATGCATGATGACAAAATATACTTAATCTTAGTTTTTAACTTTATAGATATAGGAAGATGTGGTGTGAGTGCCAATGAGACAACTCTCCATCCAAATAACAATTTAAAAATTAAACCATTATAGGTTAAAGTACGGCCTTCAACACGGAGCCTTGGCTCACACCGAACAACAAGCTATAAAGGGCCCCAAAATTACTAGTGTAAAACCATTCAAACGGGAAAACCAACGGTCTAATCTATATAAACAAAACGAGAAACGAAAAACACGTATATATTACGTAAACAAACGACAACTACTGTACATCAGATTCCTGACTTAGGACAGGTGCAAACATTTGCAGCGGGATTAAACGTTTTAATGGGCCCAAACCTTCTCCCTTTTTCTGAAACAATAGCATAACATCACAACATAGAAAAACATACGATAAAATATCAATTGGCAGACTTAACTCAATCAAAAAACGTATGATTACACAATGAACGAATAGATTTGATCTGCGATATCTGAATACAAATGCACAGTTAATTAAATATTAGAGACAAACATTCATGACCAAAAGACTAACAAACAAATTCAAACACACTGAGAAATATTTAACCAATCAGTGTTCACTTTAGAAAAAAACCGTTTTTTTATAATCTTGAAGTTTATACAAATGTTGTAAGAATAAGTGAAAAATTGAAGATATTACAAATAATCAAAGCTGGTATACAGACAAGATCCATATAAATAAAAAAAATGACAAAAAAACATTATAAACAGTATCAACAGGTCGAATTAACAAGAAAATACGATTTGAGAGTACTCGCAGTTACTGACAGCTAGTTAAAAGCCAAAACAAATTAATAGTAAAAAATCATGCATCAGAGACTAAAATCGACTAAAACACATCACAGGGATTTAGTATTTTAACGTCATTAATAGTCAAAGAAGACATGACTTGTGCAATGCCAAAAATAAAGGTATCGACAGGTAGTAGTACAGTGAAGAGCGACTTCTATAGAAATAAAAGTTAACGTGGCTGTGTCCCCTATACATCTCGCCTCAAAAGATAATGAAATTTAGTTATGTTTTAATTTGCTAATGACAAAATCAATATTAGTGCCAATGTGAACTATATTCAGAGATCTAATTACAATATTGGTACGATAACCCTTACTTATAAGTTTGTTTAAAGGTTCGATGAGTTAACAAGGATCACATTGTGATTTCCTCGCTTTAAGTACAATATTACCATAAAATTTAGGATGAGAAATACCATTTTTAATAAGCTTTCTACAGGTATAGCCAAATTTACTAACCAAATCTTTGTATCTATGAAAGAATTTAGTAAAAGTTTTAAGTAATTTATGGTATCGAAATCCCTGACACAACAATTTACCAGTGATGCATTGATTACGTTCGTTAAAATCTATGACATCAGAACACACACGGGCAAACCGAACGAGTTGCGATATATAAACACCGTATGATGGAGCCAAAGGCACATCGCCGTCTAAAAAAGGAAAATTAACAATAGGAAATGAAAAATCGTCTCTTTTGTCGTAAATTTTAGTGTGAAGTTTCCCGTTTGAAATTGAAATGTCTAAATCTAGAAAAGGACAACTGCTGCTGTTTATGTTAGATTTAGTAAAAGTAAGTTCGTTTGGGTAAATTTCTGAAGTATATTTAGAGAACTCTGGATTATTCAACGAAAAAATATCATCCAGATAACGGTAGGTATTTTTGAATGTATCAACCAAATGTAACAATGATGGGTATTTACTGAGTTTGGTCATAAACAGAGATTCATAGCAATATAGAAATAAATCTGCTATTAAAGGGGCACAATTGGTGCCCATAGGAATACCTACTACCTGACGATACACTTTATCGCCGAAACATACATAATTGTTATCAAGCAGAAAGTTTAAAGCTTCAATCATATCCTCACATTTCCAGTAAGTGTATCTAGCATACTTTCCTTTTTCGTTACAGAAAAAGGCCTTAAACGAGTTACAGCAAATAAAATTACAATGAGATTTTTCGAAAGACCATTTTATCAAATACAAAAACTTTTTCTTTATAAGATTGTGTGGAAGTGTAGTGTACAGAGTAGAAAAATCATAACTGTCAACAGAATAGTAAGGACCATAGTAAGCATGTATTTTATCTAAAACCTCTAAAGAATTTTTAACACTCCAAAAATAATTAATACCATTATTTTCATAAGCTTTATTACAAAAGTTAATAACCAGTTCTTTGATAGTAGTAAGGGAGGTGGTTAGAAGCACTGATAGATTAGTAGTAGAACACTTACTCGAAGCGGAGATGAAACGGAATTTAAATGTTTTTTTGTGTAATTTCGGTAACCAGTACATGGTAGGGACTTTCAAATGTTCGGAAGATGCTTTAAGCTGGGCAGTGGTAGTGGTATGCTTGTTAACGATTTGACTCTCTGTGGTGCGCACTGACCTGAATGTAGAGGAATTTAAAAAACATTATCAGGATTTAATATTTAAAGATTATATCACACAAACTGATTAAAAAAAAACAAATAAAATTGAGAAAAGAAATGGTGAATTTGTCAAAGCGATAACAACCCAACCATAGAGCAGACAACAACAGAAGGCCACCAATGGGTCTTCAGTGTAGCGATAAACTCCCGCACCCATAAGCGTCCTTCCGCTGGTCCATTAAAAAATTGCATACTAGTACAGTGATAATGGACGTCATACTAAACTCCGAATTATAATATTAAAAATCATACAAGATCTAGACTAACAAAGGCAAGAGGCTCCTGACTTAGGACTAAAAGCCAAAACCAATTAATAGTAAAAAATCATGCATCAGAGACTAAAATCGACTAAAACACATCACAGGGATTTAGTATTTTAACGTCATTAATAGTCAAAGAAGACATGACTTGTGCAATGCCAAAAATAAAGGTATCGACAGGTAGTAGTACAGTGAAGAGCGACTTCTATAGAAATAAAAGTTAACGTGGCTGTGTCCCCTATACATCTCGCCTCAAAAGATAATGAAATTTAGTTATGTTTTAATTTGCTAATGACAAAATCAATATTAGTGCCAATGTGAACTATATTCAGAGATCTAATTACAATATTGGTACGATAACCCTTACTTATAAGTTTGTTTAAAGGTTCGATGAGTTAACAAGGATCACATTGTGATTTCCTCGCTTTAAGTACAATATTACCATAAAATTTAGGATGAGAAATACCATTTTTAATAAGCTTTCTACAGGTATAGCCAAATTTACTAACCAAATCTTTGTATCTATGAAAGAATTTAGTAAAAGTTTTAAGTAATTTATGGTATCGAAATCCCTGACACAACAATTTACCAGTGATGCATTGATTACGTTCGTTAAAATCTATGACATCAGAACAAACACGGGCAAACCGAACGAGTGGCGATATATAAACACCGTATGATGGAGCCAAAGGCACATCGCCGTCTAAAAAAGGAAAATTAACAATAGGAAATGAAAAATCGTCTCTTTTGTCGTAAATTTTAGTGTGAAGTTTCCCGTTTGAAATTGAAATGTCTAAATCTAGAAAAGGACAACTGCTGCTGTTTATGTTAGATTTAGTTAAAGTAAGTTCGTTTGGGTAAATTTCTGAAGTATATTTAGAGAACTCTGGATTATTCAACGAAAAAATATCATCCAGATAACGGTAGGTATTTTTGAATGTATCAACCAAATGTAACAATGATGGGTATTTACTGAGTTTGGTCATAAACAGAGATTCATAGCAATATAGAAATAAATCTGCTATTAAAGGGGCACAGTTGGTGCCCATAGGAATACCTACTACCTGACGATACTTTTTATCGCCGAAACATACATAATTGTTATCAAGCAGAAAGTTTAAAGCTTCAATCATATCCTCACATTTCCAGTAAGTGTATCTAGCATACTTTCCTTTTTCGTTACAGAAAAAGGCCTTAAACGAGTTACAGCAAATAAAATTACAATGAGATTTTTCGAAAGACCATTTTATCAAATACAAAAACTTTTTCTTTATAAGATTGTGTGGAAGTGTAGTGTACAGAGTAGAAAAATCATAACTGTCAACAGAATAGTAAGGACCATTGAAAGCATGTATTTTATCTAAAACCTCTAAAGAATTTTTAACACTCCAAAAATAATTAATACCATTATTTTCATAAGCTTTATTACAAAAGTTAATAACCAGTTCTTTGATAGTAGTAAGGGAGGTGGTTAGAAGCACTGATAGATTAGTAGTAGAACACTTACTCGAAGCGGAGATGAAACGGAATTTAAATGTTTTTTTGTGTAATTTCGGTAACCAGTACATGGTAGGGACTTTCAAATGGTCGGAAGATGCTTTAAGCTGGGCAGTGGTAGTGGTATGCTTGTTAACGATTTGACTCTCTGTGGTGCGCACTGACCTGAATGTAGAGGAATTTAAAAAACATTATCAGGATTTAATATTTAAAGATTATATCACACAAACTGATTAAAAAAAAACAAATAAAATTGAGAAAAGAAATGGTGAATTTGTCAAAGCGATAACAACCCAACCATAGAGCAGACAACAACAGAAGGCCACCAATGGGTCTTCAGTGTAGCGATAAACTCCCGCACCCATAAGCGTCCTTCCGCTGGTCCATTTAAAAATTGCATACTAGTACAGTGATAATGGACGTCATACTAAACTCCGAATTATAATATTAAAAATCATACAAGATCTAGACTAACAAAGGCAAGAGGCTCCTGACTTAGGACTAAAAGCCAAAACCAATTAATAGTAAAAAATCATGCATCAGAGACTAAAATCGACTAAAACACATCACAGGGATTTAGTATTTTAACGTCATTAATAGTCAAAGAAGACATGACTTGTGCAATGCCAAAAATAAAGGTATCGACAGGTAGTAGTACAGTGAAGAGCGACTTTCTATAGAAATAAAAGTTAACGTGGCTGTGTCCCCTATACATCTCGCCTCAAAAGATAATGAAATTTAGTTATGTTTTAATTTGCTAATGACAAAATCAATATTAGTGCCAATGTGAACTATATTCAGAGATCTAATTACAATATTGGTACGATAACCCTTACTTATAAGTTTGTTTAAAGGTTCGATGAGTTAACAAGGATCACATTGTGATTTCCTCGCTTTAAGTACAATATTACCATAAAATTTAGGATGAGAAATACCATTTTTAATAAGCTTTCTACAGGTATAGCCAAATTTACCAACCAAATCTTTGTATCTATGAAAGAATTTAGTAAAAGTTTTAAGTAATACTAGTACAGTGATAATGGACGTCATACTAAACTCCGAATTATAATATTAAAAATCATACAAGATCTAGACTAACAAAGGCAAGAGGCTCCTGACTTAGGACAGGCGCAAAATTGCGGAGGGGTTAAACATGATTATGTATGTATACATATTCCAGGTTAGATATAGATATAGTATTATGTGGTGTTAGTGCCAATGAGACAACTCTCCATCCAAATAACATTTTTTTTAAAAGTAGATATATATATATATATATATAAAAGTACTTAAGCCGTGACAATATACATTTATTGTATATATGCAAGTCTAAATTGAAAACTACGTTCAAACCTATGATTGCGCTGGTTAAAAACCGCAATTTTTATACGTGAGCATGTAAAACAAATTTCGTTGTAGAAGGGTCTAAACACAGGACAAACAATTTTCCAAAAGACCAAAAAAGTGAAAATCGCATTTGACTAACAGGTCGAACAACTGATGTTCTTTAACCCTGCTAACTGCCATTGGCGGTTGCCAAATACAATGATTGATTTTTATATAAATTTGATACTAAAGAGAAAACAATAAACTTGTGGCCAAGATGTTATGCCACAAACATGGGGTGTCAATATATATTGTCGCGGCTGAAGTAGTTTTGTGTCCAAAAGAATATCCAACGAATTTATAATAAACTCATCATATATACCAGGATTGATATAACTCAGTAATGCATAGGTCACATATTCACGGATCACCTTGCCGGATCCACTACAGATTAACTTTCACGGGTGTTCACGGAAATGCAGTTTCGGTGGTCCGATACGGATACGATACGGATGATCAACGGTATGTTTACAGTTTTTGGCGTTACTACCACGCATAATAAAGGAAAGGTTTTAATATTTAAAAACAAATTCTGACGTCAGACACTAAAGTCAATCCATGTGTTCGTAGATAGTAGATGTTTTGTAGTCTGTTAAATTGTTCCCTTTAAAATTGTTATACGATGATTATTGATGAAACCATATTTTGACTATTTTATTTATTATGTCTGCTTATTTAACGCATCAATGTCAATATAACGAAATTTGATGATACTGTCATTAAAGTGAGAGGGTTAGCGCGTTAGAACCAGGTTTAATCCACCCTTTTCTGCATTTGAAAATGCCTGTACCAAGTCAGGAATATGACAGTTCTTGTCCATTCATATTGATACGTTTTGTTATTTGATTTTACCATGTGATTATGTACTTTCCGAATTGATTTTCCTCTAAGTTCGGTATTTTTGTGATTTTACTTTTTTACGAGTTCTTACGGTAAGACCCGGTTTAATACGGTCATGACACGTGTAGTAAGCAACAACAAGTGTCGGCCGTGTGTACTGCGGATAAACAGCAGTTTGCTACCGTATAGATAAGGGTTAGTAAGAATAAGAACAGTCTGAAACGGATTAGTACGAACCGTCACATTTTTACTATCAACCTATGAGTTATCGTTTCTCTATGGCAGTTAATCGTAGATTCTTTTTTGTTGTTGTTGAATAAATTATTTATATGTCTGTTCCCTGTGGTGTTCTTCGTAATCCGCGGACCAACGACATTGAGCAGTTCTTGGAACGAATTTGGGACTTTTTTTTTTCAAAATTTTAAATGTAGCTGGTTTTCCCACACAATTTAGTCAGGAGGGGGCTCATACTGTCCATGGTAAGGAAGTCAGTCTTTTGCCCACTGTGTACTCTGCCTCATCTCACATCTACAGCTAAATATTAAAGTAATTTCAATACCCATGCAATGCCAGCCATTGCAAGCAGCAGTTGTTGATTAATCTGTTAGATAATTTTATGTATAACTCAACGGCAAAACACAAAATAAATTCGGCCCTATAATAATGGAGTATTTATATACAAAGAAGCTTCAGATCATTTTGTCGTGGACAAAAACATTCCGTAAAATATCGTGTTGTAACGTAGTAAACCGAAACAGACTTTCATAACCCTGGCTGATACCTAGCTATCCGTAATGCAACGTAATGAAACCGTGCCGTTCCGTGATACATTTGTAACAAACCGTATTGTATACTTACCAATACGTGGTAAATCCGTACTATTACGTAGTTCTACGGACCAAGATGTAGAAATAATTCGGGCCTTCAAATAAGAACGGACTAATACGGTTTTGAAAGGACTAAAACGGTTTAGTAGGTCTTATACGGTTCAGTACGGATAAACTACGGTCGTATTATCCGTGGTCAAAATTTGCGCATGTTCAAAATTTGTCAAGGATAAACAAGTACTACTACGTATAACAACGACACGGAAATCTACGGACTAATACAGATTGCCACGAATGATGCCGGTTCGTATATTTAGCTTATCCGACGTCAAATCCGTGAATGTGCGACCTAGACATTACTCAAATGGCAAAATGCTGAATAATGAGTTTGGGTACTTGATATATTCTTATGTGGAAAAACAAACATGTAACTGATACAGATAGAACATTCATAATGTATTAAGGTCAAACGAATTATCTTTTCCGTATTTACATTCTAAACGAATTGATTTGCAAACATTACCGTGTATACACACTTTGAGTCACTTTCTTTCTTAAATCAAAAGCTGACTTATCGGTTGTTGAAGTTTACGGGTCTCAGGTAGTCACTGTTGTCACTGTTTTCGTTTGACCAATAATTATCGACATCTCCATATCTGATTGGATTCGAAATTGATTGAAAACTATTTGGATCATTTAGAGACTTGGGAACTGTCTCGATATCTGTTTTATCATTTGATGGTACGTTTGATTCTGATATACTCGCATCTCCGTGTCTGTGCAAAAGATCACTGAAAACATATTTTGGATCTGTCCTAGAAGAAGCTAATTCATGAAATGGATCCAGATATTCTGAATTTGGATTATACATATTTGTAGTAAGCTCCCTTTGTTCTTCAATTGTATCATATATGGCTGATACTGTTGATATTCGCTTGTCAGGTTCTTCAAACGGTTTTTCAGTTCTTTGGGAAGAGTTGCGATGTCGACGCAAGAATACCAGTATCAGAACTACGATACCAATAATTACAACAACACCAACAATTGGATAAATGATAATCTCTTTTGAGATGACACCTATGATTAAAAAAATAAAATGCATTACGTTGAACTGCCTTGATCAAGTAAAACCGACTCACCCTACAGCAAATGAAACGCCGAAATATCAACTGTTTTATTTAAAATTTTGTACAACAATATCCTGATTTGTCCTTATTGAACAATACGTAAAACTCATTCACCTGTTTTTTAACTTCAGATTGATTTTTAAAATCCTAACTCTCACAAATATAAATCCCTAACTAACCCTGAAATAGTCTCAAGGCAATAATCATACACACCAATCACCTGCGCACGCTGATCACATTATCCTTGATGTATTTGTTTCACGCAGTTACTGAATAGATTGTTTGACAAAAACAAATGTAGAGGCAGAACCAATTGCAAAGTATGTAGAGAAAAATCTTCAATATGGATTGATACTCGAGATAACAAGAATGTGTACAAAGTACACGGATGGCCCACTCGCACTATCATTTTCCATGTTCAATGGACCGTAAAATTGGGTAAAAAATCTAATTTGGCATTAAAATCAGAAAGATCATACCATAGGGAACATGTGTACTAAGTTTCAAGTTGATTGGACTTCAACTTCATCCAAAACTACCTTGACCTGAAACTTTAACCTGAAACTCGAACTTTCATTTTCTATGTTCAGTGGACCGTGAAATAGGGGTCAAAAGTCTAATTTGGCTATATAATTAGAAATATCATATCATAAGATAAATGTGTACTCAGTTTCAAGTTGGTTGGACTTCAGCTTCATCAAAAACTACCTTAACCAAAAACTTTAACTTGATGCGGGACGAACAGACGAACGGACGCACAAACAGACGAACGAACGGACGGACGGACGGACAGACTAGAAAACATAATGCCCCTCTACTATTGTAGGTGGGGCATAAAAATGAAATAATCCTGCAAAAATCTTCACAGTTCTGTCCCAACTATTATTATGCCACTGTAGGGACATACAAAGCGCTCTCAAATTACACCATATAAATACAAAAGTTTTCATAAGGAACCAACCATTCTTCGATATTTTTGGGCAGAGGGGATCAATTATGATTAAAACTAAAAACGGTTTGAAAAGATTGACGACATTCTGTGTTTGTCTAATATAAATTCCAGATAATATTATGGTCCCTATTCCTCCTTACAGTTCGTTTTCTTAATTGTTGTAACACCGACATGTCGAAGGATAAAAATTGTTTAGTTTTAAAAAAATGTATGATTACTGTTATGAGTATCATTACGTTTGTTTCTGTTACACCTGTAGATCTTGATTTATGCATTGCATTGTTCTTTTTCATTGTCTTTTCATTAATCTTATACTGAAAACAATTTGCTGCACAGGTAAATACAATAAAAACTTGAAAGAAATCGTATTTTAATGATCTTAGCGAAAAAATGTAATTATAAGTATTGAATGTTTCATTTGGTAATTTCATAAAAGCGTTGAACGTGCGCAAAAAGTTATTTGGTCAATGCTTTAACACCCCAATAAATTTACAATAAATAGCATTCAATTTGTACATGTAGCATAAAGCTACACAGTTATTCATTTTGGGGGCCCTTTAAAGCTTTTATGCCAAGACTCCGTGTTGAAGACCGTACTTTGACACATAACGGTTTACTTTACTTTTACACATTGTGACATGGATGGTGTCTTATTGGCACTCAAACCACATCCTCTTATGTTTAGTATGATTTCTAGTTAAATACTGACAATATAAACTTCACAAACTACAATTAATTAAAGTGTTCAAAACATTGCTACGAACGTGAAGTTTGCTGTAAACGTACCGTGTTCAGTTTGTCGGTTTTTTTCATTGGAATCTTCATCCGGGATTTGTGTCACATTTTCTGAGCTTGAATGGCCTTGAAATAAGAGATACAGGTGCATCATTTAGGTACCAAACCCACAAATGGTTATTAGTGAAAAAATACACATTCGAGATAATGAACTTTTGTAAATTATTTTTTTCTTTGAAATTCAAAAAAATTTCTACCTTAGAAAGATGAAAATAACTAATGGAATTAACTTTATTCATCAAATACAAGATTCAGTATAACAGATATTTAAGTATATATAAAGCAAACAGTTAATTGAAATAATTTTACAAAAAGCTTCAATTATTTTACAGGCTTAAGTATTGATGTTGCAGACAAAATTTAAATTGTTTAATTTCCATATCCAATCCAGGTCCAATTACGTATTAACGGTACTGATTGGTTGAAAATCAGCGGCAACGTATATATCGACCTGTCTGTAACTGAGGGCAGTCGACTTCTCAAAATTCCGAAAAGTATTTACCTGTAATTTTTCCACCAACAGGCAAAAAACTCAATTATTTTGTTTACTTTAATCTATACTAAATTTGATGAACATATTTATATTCGTTAATAAATACATCAAATATTTATATTGAAAGTTCTCGTTAACATTAGTGTCGAACATTTATTCACGGCAAATTTTGTTTGTACACATATTTCTTCAATCCGGATATAATTTATGTCTGCTTCGTTGTTAGTGGCTTTGAACTAGCTGTCAGATAACTGCGAGTACTCTTAGATCTGTTCATTGTGTCTTTTTGTGTCGGGATGTATAAGTACCGGGCCACGTCCACTTGTATTTTTGTCCATCTGATGAGTTAAGCCTTTATCAACTAGTTTTTATAGTTCGTTCTTATGTTGTACTATTATACCACTGTCCCAGGTTAGGGGAGGGTTGGGATCCCGCTAACATGTTTAACCCCGCCACATTATTTATGTATGTGCCTCTCCCAAGTCAGGAGCCCGAATTCAGTGGTTGTCGTTTGTTTATGTGTTAAATATTTGTTTTTCTTTCATTTTTTTATATAAATAAGGCCGTTAGTTTTCTCGTTTGAATTGTTTTACACTGTCTTATCGGGGCCTTTTATAGCTGACTATGCGGTATGGGTTTTGCTCATTTTTGAAGGCCGAGCGGTGACCTATTGTTGTTAATGTCTGTGTCATTTTGGTCTCTTGTGGACAGTTGTCTCATTGGCAATCATACCACATCTTTTTTTTATATTCACTTGACCGGTTTTTTTTTATATTAATTGCTTTGTTTACAAAGTAGCTTGATTACACGTGTAGTGCTTTAAATGGAATATGCATTTGTGTATTAGCTAAGGATTTTTTTTCAAACTATTTGTTATTGATAGATTATTAATATGCAGTTACTCTCTCTTGTTGTGAATATTCGTTTGAAATTCATATGTGTTATACAAAATATATCTACAGTAACATCGGATGCTATTTATCAGATAAAATTGAGAATGGAAATGGGGAATGTGTCAAAGAGACAACAACCCGACCAAATAAAAAAACAAGAGCAAAAGGTCACCAACAGGTCTTCAATGTAGCGAGAAATTCCCGCACCCGGAGGCGTCCTTCAGCTGGCCCCTAAACAAATATATACTAGTTCAGTGATAATGAACGCCATACTAATTTCCAAATTGTACACAAGAAACTAAAATAAAAATAATACAAGACTAACAAAGGCTAGAGGCTCTTTAAAAAATTCGGTGTTTATGGTTGACATGGTATGACCAGCATACTAACATCTAGTTTAGTGTGCGGAATTTTCGTTTAATGAAAACATGGAAAATGTTACACCGAAATAATGATTTGTTTACTTTGCATTAGGATGAAGATAACTGTATAAGCTTTGTGGACGTGTATTGAAAGTTTTATTGTGACAAATATCTGTTCACACCCTCTGTCACTAGATAAACTCAATTTGATACAGAAAAACTATACATGTACGTTCGATCCGCAATATTTCAAATACAATACAGGTATCTCTTGAACGTGCATACGAATTTGATTTATAGCAATAAATATAATTACTTGTAAAATCTACCGACGTTGTTTCTGTTCTTAAGATTTCAGCTTCTTCTGTTGATACTTCAATCACTTTTTCTAGTTAAATTATAAATACATCAGCCAAGATATAAGATCATATAAAAGACTACGTTTATATGTTTTGTAAAACAATGCTATGCATAAAAGTTTCTATTTGATCATTTTGAATGAAATATATCTAGTTCATGTTGTAGATTCATTCGCAATTCAAAATCATATGAAAATACAAACCGACAACTGTCATGAAAGTGAACCAGTATACGGAAAAATGTGACATACATGTCCATCGATCTTTTTTTTACTCAGTCTTTTCGAATATGTATTATTGTCTTTTCGACTGACGTGATAGTCATGTCATCTAACTCCATGATATAAAAAAAGGGAATAAGATTAAAATTGTCGACATGTATCAAGGTATCCAGGTTCTATAAACATCACATGTGTCACATTAGGAGGAAATTCTTCAACGGAGGGAAATATATCAAAAATATATAGTTAGTAGTGACAAACTGACAACTTCTAAGTTGTTTCAGTAACAGTTTGTGAAATTTTATTTCAACAGTTCGTCGTTTTCGTCTTTTAACATACAGACATGTAGTCAACAATAACATTTTTTGTCAATTTGTTTTGGACTGAAAGCTTAAAGCCTTCAGCCTCTTTTGTTCAATAATTAATTTCTTTATTAGTTGATTTTTTCATGTAAAAACCCATACTCTCCGTTGAGTTTGTGCAAAACTAAGTATTAATCGAAGTATTTGAGAATGCCAATTGAGAACAATCAATGTAAATAACACTTACCATGAACAATTATTGTAACTTCAATACTTCCTATTCTTGCGGTATCATTTTGATGTGTAACCGCGCATGAATAAATACCAGCATCATTTTGAGATACAGCGGTGATTGTGTATGTTTGATTATTTGTAATGTCTAAGATAACCCCGTCAGAAAGACGTGTCCAAGCAAAATAACATTTGGGATGACATATTGCGAAGCAAGTTACAATAAAGCGACTTCCTACTGTAACATTCACTGATTCGGAGTCTGTTGAAAGTCTTATAGATTCAGGACCATCTAAAACAAGACAAAACAGATAATAAAATAGCTATGATGTAGTTTGCTTTATTAAGTTATATTTGTTTTGTTCATCTCCAAATTTGATTTTTGGTATTCCATGACCTGCATGTCGATTTGAAGAAGTGACGAAAAAAATAGAGAATTGTAAAAAAGCAAAAAGTAATTAGTCATCAAAGGTACCAGGATTATAATTTAGAACGTCAGACGCGCGTTTCGTCTACAGAAGACTCATCAGTGACGCTCATATCAAAATATTTATTAACCCAAACAAGTACAAAGTTGAAGAGCATTTAGGATCCAAAAATCGCAAAAAGTTGTGCCAAATACGGCTAAGGTAATAAAAAAGGGACAGTCAAACTCATAGACTGAAAATAAACTGACAAACGCCATGGATAAAAATTAAAAAAATCAAACAGACAAATAATAGTACAGAAGACACTAATTTGTTTTTGTCCCGGTCGATAAAGCTGCTAATAATATTATTATCGTTTGACGTAAATTTTAAATTGAGGTTCTGAAAAAAGAAATCACCAATTCACCAACATTCCAACTGACTCCATTTAAAAAAAAACACATCTGTAACAAACATAAACTTATATCACAATATAAAAGAATATTAAAGTTAGGCTAACTGCAATACACTATTCTCGAGACACTCATACACAGGTTACCTGTACATGTGAGAAAGTAAACACACATAATAAACACACATAATATAATAACAAAACGGTACGGCGTAGAACCGTATTTTTTTCCCGATTTGTAAACAGATACACACAAAAAAAATTAAAATGAATGAATCTATTTGTATTGATGTTTATTTATATAATGTATTATGTTTAATTGTAAAATACTAACATTAATATAATATTTTATTATATATTCTCCCTGGATGTATAATAATTGATATACAGGGATACTTAGCCTAATGATGTAAGCTAGGTAAATTGTTAAACAGCATTTAGTGCAATAAAGATGATTTAATTGTTTTAAAAAAAAACCAAAAAAACTAACTTTTAGCTACCGCTTTACAAGCAGAGCCAAATACAATTAAAGTCTCAACTATGTATTGGCTTCCGAAGCTACACAAAACACCTTACAAATATAGATTTATTTCGTCTTTAAGCCATTGTTTAACTTCTAAATTGTCTATTCTTCTTACCAATACACTTGGTACAATTAAAAACCTGACAATAAATTGTTCAAATAAGGCCTTCGAAAATAGTGGAATTAATTTCTTTTGTAGTGTCAAGAACTCGTTGGAAGTACTTGATAAATTGCATGCTTAAATTGGTGATTTTGAATCTGTTCAAAGTTTTGATTTTTCTACCCTGTATACAACATTGCCTCACATTCTCATTAAGAAAAATTAACACGCCTAATTAAATGGGCATTCAAAAAGTCAGAATGTGAATATATTTGTTCAAACTCTTTTAGGTCATTTTTTAGTAGCAATAAACAAAAAAAAACTCTGTCAATTGGACATGCTTTGATACTATATATGCCCTTGAACTTTTTCTAGATAACATTTTTGTTCCCTTTGGGAATTCCGTATATCGTCAGATTATCGGAATTCCAATGGAGACTAACTGTGCAGCACTTATTGCGGACCTGTTTTTGTATTGTAATGAGTTACAATTTATGACAAAAATAAGCAAAGACCCATCGAAACAACATCTGACAAACAAATTTAATAACACTTTTAGATATTTGGATAATATTTTGGCTCTCAATAATGACGACTTCAGTATGTATATTAAAGAAATTTATCCTGTTGAAATTACTTTAAATAAAGCTAATACTAGCAATGACCACTGCCCTTTCCTCGATCTTGATATATATATCACTAACGGAAAGCTGAATACTAGCATTTATCATAAAAGAGATGATTTTTCATTTCCTATCGTTAATTATACATTTTAAGATGGTGATGTTCCCTTGTCACCATCTTACGGTGTTGGTATATCTCAACTTGTACGATTCGCTCGTGTATGTAACAATGTTTTAGATTTTAACGAGAGAAATTTGTATATTACTGAAATATTATTACACCAGGGTTTTCAATATCACAAACTAGTCAAAACATTTACTAAAATTTATTATCGGTATAAGGACATAATTCGAAAATATAGCTCAACATGCAGACTTCTTATGCGTTCAGGTATTTCACATCCAATTTTTTATGGAAATATTCTTTATAAATCACAAAGGTGTCAGTATTCACCTCAGAAACTAACAAAACCTTTGAATAGACTTATTAAGAAGGGATATAGGTACGAAACTGTTGTCAGGTCATTAAAGATTGCATGTTTCGGCGTTAATATTGATTCACTTATAGGGTCTTTGCATCGGAACTAAACATATTTATTTAAAAAACAGTTGTTGGCATGATACGGGTTATGTTCTTCTCCTATATGTTATGATGGTATGATACTAAAGCCCTAACGGAAAGGATTGTGCCTGATGTTCATATGATGAAATCATAATCTTTCAGTCAGTTTTATTGAAGTCTGGAGCTGGCTTGTCAGTTGACTGCTAGTAGTCTGTTGTTATTAATGTACAAGATACATATCCAGACATTTTCCCTGACCGTAACCGTAGTTCTTTAGCCTCTATCTTTCGGACATCTGCCACATATTTATGTGTTTTGACAATAAAATCCGTGGTGACTCAGGCTTTACACAGTTTTATAGTACATAAGTAAGATATGTTGTTATATTTCAGGACACTTATCTTCCGATTTGTATGGCCCTTGATGATTAAAGAATTGTCCCCTCGGCTCGTTTCAGTGTGCAATATGTCTATCATGTTACAATGAAGTTGCAGAAACATATGAATCAAAATTATCTTAATCATTAACGAAAAACATTTAGAACCAAATTTTACCAATGGTATACTACATGCACACGTATTAATTTACCTGTAAATCTAATTAGGAGCAAAAAAAAACAGGCGCAAATGAAAAAACAGTTTGGTATTCGTAATAGTGTTATCTTAGAAAGTCTTACTGATTAAAATACTGTAAATTCATAAATTATTGCGTGCATTTATTATTGCGATTTTGTCATTTTAGACTGAAATGCAATTTTAATTTTTACGATTTTGAGAAAAATCCTGTTAAAATCATATAAAATATTTCAAAATGCAAGTTTAAATTATTGCTTTTACAACTCAGTCGCATTTTTCGCAATAATAAAAACCTCGCATTAATTTCTGAATTTACAGTACTACACAATAGGGAACAATCTGACCCTGTGATTATGACCCGTGTTTATAGCAAAATCCTATAAAATACACCGTAAGGTGGTGCGCCTGTCAGATGCAGAACGTACAGATAAGGTAACACACCCCGGCGTGATATCGCGGGTCCGTGACTGAATTAAAGAATATAACTATGCGCAAGCCTTGTTTTAGTATTATTATTGTCATAAGATACACAGTTTTCTCTGCTTTCAAATCTTTCTGTTTGAACCCGTCGAACTGGAACTTATCAATTATTGGTATTTGGAAAACAAAAGGTCCTGGAATGGAGTATTTTTAATCAACAGCATTGTCCTATATTAGTTATAGATAAAGTTGAAATCTTTGATTCGCTGTTTTATGTCATGCCCGCTAACAAATTGAAAACTGTACCTATACGCCTTATTTTTAGTCCAGATTTTTAGTATTCGTATTGTTATCTTAGAAAGTCTAACTGATTTAAATACTACAATAGGTCACAATTTGACAATTTAGTAGTGTCAACCCTGTGATTATGACATGTGTATATATATATATATAGCATATTAATCCTGAATACACCGATTGTTGGTGCGCCTGTCAGATGCGGAACGTACAGATAAGGTAATAGGTAACAGGTGAATATACTATTGGTATCGGTATCGAACTCGACCCGGAACTTCTTAATTATTGGCAATATTAATTACGTGGAAAACATAAGTGCCTGGAGTGGTGTAATTTTTAATCTACACTTTTGTACTACAAAATGTATATAAGTTATATATAAAGTTGAATTTTTTGATTCGTCGTTTTTACGTGATGACGGCTGACAAATTGGACCTCGTAATTTTAGTATTATAGATTATTGTCATTTTGTTTATTTTCTTTGGTTACATCTTCTGACATCATACTAAGACTTCTCTTGAACTGAATTTAAATGTGCGTATTGTTATGCGTTTACTCTTCTACATTGGTTAGAGGTATAGGGGGAGGGTTGAGATCTCACAAACATGTTTAACCCCACCGCACTTTTGCGACTGTCCCAAGTCAGGAGCCTCTGGCCTTTGTTAGTCTTGTATTATTTTAATTTTGGTTTCTTGTGTACCATTTGGAAATTAGTATGACATTCATTATCACTGTACTAGTATATATTTGTTTAGGGGCCAGCTGAAGGACGCCTCCGGGTGCGGAAAGTTCTTGCTACATTGAAGACCTGTTGGTGACCTTCTGCTGTTGTTTTTTTCTTTGGTCGGGTTGTTGTCTCTTTGACACATTCCCCATTTCCATTCTCAATTTTAAAACATAGAAAACTAAAGACACGACCCCCACCAAAAACTGGGGGTGAACTCATGTGCTCCCGAAGGGAAAGTAGATCCTGCTCCACGGGCTGGTGAAACTTTCGGGGATGAAACGTCCACCAGTAGTTGTATCGAACCAGTGGTGTAATTAGTTACCAAAGGTACCAGGCTTATAATTTGAAATGCTTGACGCTCAGATCAAAATAGTTAGAAAGCCAAACAAATATAAAGTTGAAGAGCGTTGAAGACCCAAAAAATTTGAAAGCTTAGTTTATTTTTGTTATTCATATGAAGCATGAGTACTCCTTAATTTTACGTAAAACAGAAATCATAAAGAAGTAGATTGACAAAACATATACAGTAATCTACTAGTCACACTTTTATTTAAACAACTGATACTTACAGTAGGGATCTAAACTGACTGTATTGCTGGAGGCAGAAACTTTCCCCCTTTCGTCAGTTACAGTACATGATACAGCTTTGCCTTTATCAGACTTTGTAATTGGATTTATGCTTAATGTATTGTCCTGTTTAATACCGACTGCAGACCAGGTGTATCGCAAATGGCTTGGAAGATACATAGGATGTCGTTTAACTGCAGATGAGCACCTGAATACACTTGTACTTCCAACAAAAGGTTGTTTATCATATGTCATATATGGAGTCTTGGGGTTCTCTGAAATTCAACGATAGAAAAATTGTATATTTTACAATTTGCATTGGCAAATGTTGATAGGAAAATGTACTGCTAAAAAAATGATATCATAGACAAGTTTAAATAATACCTGGCTTTATGAAATATTTAAAAGCTCAAACACACCTCATACAAATGGAAATCAAGTGTCGTCATTTGGTACAGTAGGACGTCAAACGTATTCCATAAACTTTATAAATAAGAATTTATAGGCACAATATTATTCCAATATGTTTGCATTATTGATGTCATTAAGTACTTGAATGCTCGAATATCGCTGGGTATGAAAGATGATCGAATTGAGGAATGATATCCAACGTTGTGGAAATCAGTTTCCTGTTCAAAAATTATATCCGTTCAATTACAAGTATAACATTGATACTCGTAGGAACACCCCTTAGATCATCTGTCCTATATAGGCCGACATTTTTTACTCAACGTGTCTTTATGCAAAAAAAAACACGGTTGTATTCTGAACTGATTTTTAATTAATTGTTACACTAGTAGGACGAAGTATTATCTAGCCTTTCTACTTGAAATTTAAAAAAAAAATAACTGTTGTTTTATCTGGTTTGACTTTTGTCATTTATGTGCAAGAGGGGCGAAAGATACCAGATGGACAGTCAAACTCATAGTTAGAAAATAACCTCACAACGCCATAGCTAAACACAAACAGACAGTACAAAAGACACAACATAGTAAACCCCACAAAACATTGGGGATGATCTAAGGTGCTCCGGAAGAGTGAGCAGATACTGTTCAACATGTTGCACCCGTCGTGTTGCTCATGTTATTACAAACCCGGTGAATAGTCTAATGAGGTAGGTCACAATATGTACGTATTCAATTATTGATTTAATTATTGTTTAATCTTGTAATGATTTCACATAGTAAATGAGCTATCACCTCTGTATATAATTCTGATCATCTTGTCCTAAAACAATTACTGACAAACATCAGTTTTTGTATTCTCAGCCTAAACTATGTAGGGGCGATGTGATGTCTGTTAGACAACGAACCATTAATGTAAAATATGCACAATTGATTTCCGTTATGTTTGTTTTTCAGTGTGTACTCAATTATCATTTCGTTAAACCAACGACTATTAGAAAGTGATACCTCCTGACATTTGCATTTATATAAATTATATGAAACATACCAAAATAATGTATGAGTACTTAACTATAGTTATGTTGTGGAGAATAAAATTGAGAATGGCAATTGGGAATGATTATGTGTCAAAAAGACAACTACCCAACCATAGAACAGACATCAGCAGAAGGTTACCAATAGGTCTTCAATGCATAATTTAGGTTTTTCTTGTTGTAAAACACACAGATGGGTTCCAGGATTGATCCCGTAGGTAGTTCTTTCTGTGTACAAGTCTGACACCCTGAGGTGTGTTCTATGACAAGAAAATAATCTGGCTAATATATTGTTAAAAAAAAGTTGCAGAAGAAGCCTCCTATTACCGACCAGACTAACGTGGAAAATTCTTTACTATTTGAGTTCAGATTTTAATACGCTCTAATTAATCTAGATACAACCATAGAAATCATTATCCAAATTATCCAAATACAATCATTATTATTTACTGTAACTGCACTGACATATGATATCGTACGTGTTGATTTTTTTCAAAGGAAAATAACTACATATAGGCATATAAGTATACAAGTGCGTGTAAACATTTGAGTTCAGATGTATTGTAGACAAAATATATGAGCAAAAACAACATATATATGTGTACCTGTAATCACTAATAAGGCACATTCATCAATAACTGTGATGTCGGAAGCTGGTGCGGACTTGTACAACCCAACGTCAGAAATTAAAGCGTCTTGTAAGGTGAACTGAATATTCAAGCCATTTTTATTCAGATTCCTGTATTTCTGGGGATTATCAATTGGATTTTCATTCGCAAATATTTTTTTCAGTGTGTCTACTAGACTATCAAAATATACATCAACACTTGGTCGATCTGTTGGAGAGGTCCAAGTTATGTTCATGTTTTTATTCAGGTCAGAATAAACTAGGTTCTCTAGAACATAAAAACATTCAATAAAATAAAACAAAAAACATGTAAGGAATGAATAAAAAATTTGGTGCACACTGAATAACGCGCGTAGCGGGTTATTCAACAGTGTGCACCACATTTTTCATGTTATTTCTAAAATTCTAAATTCCATTTTAAACCGTAAAAATATGAAAAAATGTTGATGACGTCACGGTCACATGACCAAATTATGTCTATGGGCTGATAACAAAATAACGTCAGCCAATCAGAAGACGCGTTACATCCAAAATTAAATTATAGGAAAATGAAGTATAGGTTAATGATTTCATATTGAAAATACATGTTTTTTTGTGTAAATCTAAAACGCTTAATCACTAATAATTTTAAGATGTGAACCAAAACCTAATTTTAATGTTCTTGGTAAAATGTAATGCGTCGTTCTACTGTATGGACAACAATTATCGTTATTATACGGTCTAACTAAAATTGACAAATTCAGAGTTAATAATTTAAATCTCGTTCTTATATCAAAATGTTTAACAAAATCATAAATATTTGTATACAGAAAACCAGTTGAATGGATTGAAGGATTATATTTACAAAGCTACTTTTATAACTTCTGTTTCAAATATAATTTGTATGAGTACCGGTTTTATCCTATCATACTTATACCTTTAATTTACTCAATTAATCAACAAACCTGTTGCCCAAAATGTATGTTCTACTTTAGGGGACCATCCATGCATACTGTATAGACATCGAAGTTTTATTTTATATCGACGACATTTCTGCAGCTGAATTGCTGTAATCGTATGTTCAGTCACTGGATAGTATGCACTTCTGGTATAAACTATGGAAACATTGTTATTATACAGTTCGAGTTCTGTTTGCACTATATAATCTAGGATCACTGGAAAATTCCATGATACTTTAACACTCGTTGAATGTACGTCTATAACTATATCTTTAGGAGGTTCTGCAAAATAACATTCACAAAAGATATGAGATTGTGCAAATGAAAATAGTAAACGCTGTTTAGTTGGTTTAAGCGAAAAACAGCGTTAAAACTTTTGTAAAAAGTAAAATCACAAAAATACTGAACTCAGAGGAAAATCAATTTGGAAAGTCCATAATCACATGGCAAAATCAAAAAACAAAACGCATCAAAAACGAATGGACAAGAACTGTCATATTCCTGACTTGGTACAGGCATTTTCAAATGTAGAAAATGGTGGATTAAACCTGGTTGATTAAACTAGCATGAGTAAGCAAAATCCATCAAATAGGCGGTGCCTTTTAAATGTGTTCAATGAATACAAAAATGTTGGGCGTATCCATTTTCGACCACTCAAAATTGTAAGATGCAACCAATTCTGTTATTTTAATTTTTTTGCAATGTCAAACAATTGTACTGTTTAACGTCACAGATAATATTAATATCCCTGGCCCTGAAAATTTTAACGACCATGGTAGTCAAGTATTCATTATGAAATCCATAAAGACTACACACAAACTAATTGAACAAGTAACTCGTGAATATTTTAAAAGTAATTTGTTTATCTCTGTAACGATAAACGTATATCCACTAAGTTTGGTTACACTGTACAATTAAGCAAATGTTAGTAAATAGCTAATTTAAAAAAAGGATGCACTTACCAATAGTGACGCATGTCTTATTATCAGATGTCATCGCATAAAAATCAGGGCACATGCAACCAGATAATGTACTTTGATCACTACTGTAAGTCGGTAATGGAACACAAATATGGCTACAACCGCCATTACTTATTTCACAAACATTTGTTCCTGCAAAACATATTAAAAAGTAAAACCACAAAAATACTAAACTCCGAGGAAAACACACTGACGCTGGGTTCAAATATTTTATTAGTTCTCTGCGATTGTCGCGTTTACTCGTAAAACTGTGTGTACTATGATCATGATGATGAAGATTTACGAGGTAAAACAAAAACAATCTTCTTTTTTATATGATGTCTACTTTCCTGAACGAGGATTTAAGAAGCCGTGACTTTTGTCCGTTAATCATTTATGAAAATTATAAATATTATTTTCTTGTGAACACATCTTTTGATTTCGAAATTTTAATATAGAACAACAACCTTTTCAAAGTAGATTTTATCAATTCTCATAATAATATGTTAATTTTGATAACAGAAATTAGATTTTCTATGTTGTCAACAATATATATAACAGCAGATTCATCAAGGCAGTGCTTGAAATATATGTAGACGACCTAAAAGAGGGACGAAAGATACCAAAGGGACCGTCATACTCATAAATATAAAACAAACTGACAACGCCATGGATAAAAATGAAAAAGACAGACAGACAATCAATAGCACACATGACACAACATAGATAAAACTAAATAATAAACAACACGAACCCCACAAAACACTAGGGGTGATCTCAGGTGCTCCAAAAGGGTAAACAGATCCTGCTCCACATGTGGCACCCGTCATGTTGCTTATGTGATTACAAATCCGGTAAATAGTCTAATTCGGTAGGTCACATTCATGAAAGGGAAGGGGATTGTAGTTACGACGTAAGGAACATCTCCGATATCATTTGTGAAACAGTTATTCCATAACGGTCAACCAACTCGTGATGGTGTCCGTAAAATTTTCGAAGGGACGATTTCAACTTCACCTTTTGGAACTCTTGGTTTAAAATGATTTCTAAACATTTTGTTTTAAGACAATATCCTTCACCAAAATACAGAGATTATTCTGTAATTTTCTTCAAACATGGCAAAGGTATAATTACCTGTTTATGTTTATGTATATACATGTAAATATTTGATTTGAAATATTGGGATTATACTGTAATTTTTCATCAAACACTGCACATGTATAACTACCTGTTTATGTATGTGCATGCAAATTATAGTGTTTATCAATTGTGAGTTTAGATTTAACTGTATTTTCATACAACAGTCAGTAGTTGTTTTTATATGTATTTGTTATGTTTTCATGGTTATTACTTGTACTATATATTATTCGTCTCTTTTTGTTGTTGTCCACTCATATGTTTCCCCCCACTAGTTTAACGTTATCCAAGACATAACGTTACATTCTATAATCTGACATAAATGACAATTACCTTCAATTGATATGATAAAATAGCATCCGATTTTACTGTAGTCATATTTGGCAAAATGTATTTGCATATCAACCAAATATTCACAACAGAAAAAGATAACGGCATATCAATAATCCTTTCAAAACAAATATTTTGGAAACATTTCCTTGAATAAAAAGCACTTATTATTTCATATTCCAAATATATGCACTGCACGTGTTATCTACCTTCTTTGTAAACAAAGATACTAGTTTAGAAAATCATTCAGGCAAACCCATGAATTATATCCGGATTTAAGAAAATTTGTGTACTAACATAATTAACCATAATTTTAGATGTTTTATACTAATGTTAACGAGGCCGGGGTAAGATACCGGTATTTGATGTATATATTAACAAATGTAAATTTGTTAATAAAACTTACTTTTAATGAAAAAAAAACAATATCCTTGTGATCATTTCAAAAGATTAGACGTAGTACATTACGGCACGGATACTCATTTGAAATACACCCTTACGACACATCACAAAACTTAATGAAATTATATGCTGCTGGTATCAATTTCAAGTCAATGTCTTTATCCTTGACTTTTTTTAAAACTCAACTATAATTACATCTATGAGATATACATCAACTGAAACTTAAATCACTCATCTTTCAAATTTCCTCTGCATATATTATGCATGTGTATTACCAACTCGACCTGACAATATGGAAACCTTTTTTTTTTAAACCAACAAAACAATTAATATTCAAAAGAATCGGGAGCGAACGCGTCAAGTTCATAATTAGTTCATATAATACAATTGCCTTATTGTTTTAAATAGTCACCTTTAGGTTGCACTCCATCTGCAAATACTTGTATTCCCATCGGTGATCTTATATAATTTGCAACAATCGAAAAATCCCGCCCAGTGTTTTTGTTTACTCTGCATATACTTCTGTATTCCCAATTAGACCAATACACATAACTTCCATACACAACCAAATCAAATGGTTTTGGTAAAACGTTTTCATTTTTGATCACGGTATATGTATCTGTTCCATCAAACCTTGTACTTTTAATTTGGTTTAGGGAACCATCTATCCAATATAACCTTCTTCCAATATGATCTACAAACATCGAAACATCGTTAGCGACCATAAGCTTCATTTTAATCAGGGAAAAGTTTTTCGCACTAACATTTAAACGTATAAAATAGATATAAACGCACCTTTTTTTCTAAAATTAAACCTACAAAAAGTGTGATGATATTACACTGTGTATTCAGTCCATTGAATGAGTATTTTAGACGCAATTTTGATATACAATAATTAATTTAATATGGCAACCACTGGCATACAACAAAATGGGAAGGATATCAACCACAACAAAACCTTGAGCAAGGTTTATATCATGGCCTTTGGTATAGGTTTGATAACTAAAACTCTCTGAGTGATAAGCCTCTTGATCTATTCTGCATGTGTAATAATCCTGAAGAAACGATTAATTCAGATTATAATGTATTCATTTTGGAAACCGCCCCTTCGATGATGTGAACAGTTCTTACTCACACTGAACATATCAATTAACTCATGCGTTCAAGTGAACCACCTTATATGTCTAACACGTTATAGAGGTATGTGATATTGACAGATAAACTTTGATTGCTAACAACATTGCTGTACCAAGCCAGCTTATTATCAAACATCTTATAGAAGTAACGCAGAATTACAATAGACGACAAAAAACACATAACCTAAATAAGTAAAGC
Organism: Mytilus trossulus; assembly: GCF_036588685.1. Taxonomy (NCBI): domain Eukaryota; kingdom Metazoa; phylum Mollusca; class Bivalvia; order Mytilida; family Mytilidae; genus Mytilus; species Mytilus trossulus. The sequence continues at coordinate 30,001,889 of NC_086379.1, read as the reverse complement.
GGGAACTAGCATGACTAGGTAAGGCCATGACCAAAATCCCCAAATCACAACATTACAACATGTTTTCTTTGTAAATAAAACCACCTATTCAGGTGAAGAGGAAACCACAAGTAGAAATAAAAATCATCTAAACAAATGAACAAATCTTAAAAACAAACAAATAATAAGTTAAAAAAAAAAGACACATGAGACACTAATGTTTCACTTTGGCTTATAAAATCATTTCATTTTGTGTGATAATTTACATAAATGTCATGTATACAGGAGACTTTAGTGGGGATTTACCTCAACACATTTGGACTAATGCTACATTTAGCAACCAACAAAATGTTAGTGTTTAACGATCCTCAACTATTAAAGGCAGGACTTTAAATATACAGTCTTTCTAAACAAAGTATATGTAAGGTTAGATAAGGATGCTTATATTTGTTTTGATATTTTTAACTTATATCTAATATGTTTATTTTACAAGAGTTTATTGCTAAGATTAAAAGACAAAAGACTGTAAAACGAACGCACTTTTTTCCTAAATGAAAAATGTATACATGTATGTAGAGCAAATGGTAAAGTTTATTAAGGCCTAGGTTGGCTTTAAAATAAAATCCACTTTGCATCTTAAAAATGTAAACAGTACCCACAAAATTCGTTCCTTACATCTTAAACGGCAAGAACATTGTACTAAATGTGTTCTGCTGTGTATGAGTTCAAAATTTAACATGTTATTTATATTAAAAGAATACGAGCATAGTTAAATGTAATGTTCTTTCTTTTGTGACAGTTTTTCTAATTGATATTTTAATGAACTAAATTGTAATGTAAAATACCTATTGTCAATCCATTAGGCCATTTTATATCCGAGTTAATAATTATCCGTCTATCTCGTCCGTCCATTCCACATCTTTCTATTCTCGATGAGCTCCCCCAGTCAGTGAAAAACAATAAACTAAAACAAAACAAAACCATGAAGTGAACATGAAACCAACATCAATGGTTCTATGAAAAAAAATGCGTATAAAGTATTCTTGTATGAGTCAATGGTCAGTATGTTAAGCGTATGCATATAAGGTTTAAACATACATCAGAAGGCACGCATATATAATGAGATGATAAAAAAAACTAACTTTTACTACTGTATTAACATTTATTTTCGTGGGGTTAAAATTTTGTGGTTTTGTATCCATATGTAAGTTCGTGGGGATTAATTTTCGTGGTTTTTTAATTTTAGAAAACAATTATGTAAATGTCACTTTATAATTGACAATACTCAATAAAACTGATCTGAACTTTCGCCGATTTGAAAAAAATCAACAATTGCCTATCCTAGTAACAGTGAGCACTAATCAAGTGTTGCAACCTGCACACGCTTATTGGCTTTTACACACCTTTGATATTTTATCAATGGACAATGATTGTGTAATAAATGTATTACGACTTGAGGGCATTACAGACGCATTAGACTCTTAAATGACATTGATTGACAGTTCACGATCATTATTTATTACTGTACAAACAAAAAATTAGGATTATCATCTGATTTAAAGAAAACCTTTGAATATCGATGTCTAATAAAGTAACCTATTTATTTCATTGTTTTCTTTTATGTTAATCAATTATATAATGTCAATAAGATTTTGTTACATCATAGAATAATGTAAATCGACAGTTAAAATTTCGTTGGGGTTTTAATTTCGTGGATAATTCTTATCCACGAAATAAACGTAATTATTTTTTTAATCCCCACGAACATTTCTGCTTTTACAGTATTATTGAAAAACACCATGTCATAACTCAGAGCTACAATAGCCCAGTCAAACTAATAGCAACAGAAAATGTTTGAGTTCTAACATATAGCAGTATGCCCTTAAAATACACAGAAAAAAGTCCCATAAAATCTAATTTGAGGAAAACTCAAAATCAGCATTTTTAATTTCCTATGGAAATTAACATTTGAAGGGGAGATAACTCCTCAAAAATTAGTCAGTTTTTGGTTGATTTTCTTGAAATTTATGTAAAGTATGATACTTTGATGGGGTTATAAGTTGATATTTGACTAAATTCTATAATCGTCTGCTAATGAAATGTACAAAGCCGAAGTTGGTTTTTGTTTGTGCATTTTTTATTAAAGAAATTGCAAATTTGAAGCTTTGTGACCATTTTGAAAAAAAAATGTGAAAATTTGGTAGTGTTTATATCTGTATATTATATTTTTTCAGCATCTAACTTGTCTAAAGAAACTTTAAACCACAGAAAGAATAATACATGCTTAATTATTTTTATTCAATTTGAGATTCTTTACATTGACATGTTGAAAAATTCAATAAATGTCAACTAATGAATTACGAAATCTAGATTATAGCTTGATAAAAGATATGAATATAGTTATCAAAGGTACCAGGATTATAATTTAGTACGCCAGACGCGCGTTTCGTCTACATAAAACACCTTTAGAGTTGTTTGTTATACCCTAAAGACCGCTAAAAAATCAAGAATCAATAGATTCTGATGAATAGAAGCGGTAAAGTTATAATTTTGTTTCACTTTTTATTGATATTTCTGCCTTTTTTATAAGAGTTATCTCCCTTTTCAATGCAAATCTTCATAGGAATTTTAACTGGTGATTTTTTTAGTCTTCCTCAAAGAAGATTTTAAGCGACTTTTTTTCAGTGTATATTTGGGGTATAATGCTAAAGATTAAAATTTTAAAATCTTTTGCAATCACTTTCAGGTTAGGGTCAAATTTATGTTAGATTCACTGGACTACTAGAAAATATTATACTAATAAATATACTTATAAAATAAGAAACAACTCAAAATATGGAAGTGGTTTTGTCTTTTGGGTTTTTTGTACCTACTGATTCTACAAATCTTCCCAAAACGTTTGTGCAGTCGTCCTAGGAAATTTTCACAGCTTATTTGTCAATAAAAAGAGTCTCCCGTGATTTTGCCAGGACTTAGTTAATGTGTGTTTAACTTATATATTTGAATATCCCTCTGGTATTTTCAACCTCCCCTTTATTCTTCAATAACAATTGTTGTTAAATATCTGTTAAAACGAGAATATGTTTTTTCCCAGAATTTAAATACAAAAAGTCAATGTCTTTATCCCGGATGAAGGCTTCGTTTAAACATTCCAATATTCAAACTCACCCAGTATTTGGATCAACTACAATAGCCCTTGGTTGTTCCAGACTTCCGTCATTTTTAATGATTGTTTTTCTGTCTGTTCCATCAAGTCGTGACACTTGTATATGGTTATGTCCCGTATCTGTCCAGTACAAAAGGTTATAAATCCAATCAATAGCGATCCCATCTGGAGTATCTACTGTTTCGACAATAATGTCTTCAACATAACCAGAAACAGAAGTTCCTGTCACCGTACTCCTAAAAGTAAGAAAAGTAAAACTGGAAAAAAATCTAGTGCTATTTTTGTGTAACAATTGTTTTTAAATTGTTTTTTTACATTTTACATTTTGATGTTTTTGCTTCTGAGTTCACATCATAGCTTTTATTTTTTTATTTTTCTTATAGTTATGTTCTCACACAATTATTGCGTTGAATTTTATTTGTAAAGTGGGTTTTTTGCCAAAATGTCAGCACGATGATTTTGTATTTGTATTTGTATTTCTTTTTATCTCAGCTTACAATGAACGAAAATGATTAATTGAAATGATGCGCTATGAACAGAAGTAAAAGAGGGACGAAAGATACCTAAGGGACAGTCAAACTCGTAAATCTAAAACAAAATGCTACATATCTTTATACGAATTTTGAGAAAGTTCATGTAAATAGTAAGAATATAAGATATCTTCCTCGTTTTGTTTAATTGGATTTTCAAAAATCTTACGTTTCGGGCTTCCCGAAAACTTTGAGCTTTCAGTGTTTGTTTTGAGGTTGAACATATGAGATCAGCCCTTGTTTTCGGTGGGGTTAATTTATCGTAAGTCGAGTGTTCCTGATTATGTTTACGGCAATTCGTTCTTCGTAATTGTCATGGCATTGTCTGTTTGCTTTACACTTATGAGTTTGTTTTTCCCACAGATAATTTCTCCTCCTTATTCATGAGAATGTGTTTTATCATTTGACTCTTAATGAGTATTATTAGTATTGTGAATGCAATAATATCCATACCTTGATATCTTCTTGGCGCGTACATCAGACCAATATACGAATCCTTTCTCATAATGAATGTCTAGATCTACAGCATTAGTTGTTTTAGAAGCAATTGTCTCCGTAAGATTAGTCTCAAGGTCTATTCGTTCAATGGTGTTGAGATTAGCAAAGGTCACCCATTTACCAGAACCTTATAAAAGCGTAAATTAAGTATGCATATTATAGCCTTGATTAAATAACAGACATTAACTTGATTATAAATACCTTATTATCTCAGTAGTTATGTATAGTTTAACAAGTAGAAATGTTGTTTTAATGAAATGTGCTTTGATAAATCTTATGAAAGCGTAGACAATCATTTTAAATTTTGAAATATATATCCCAAACAAATAAAACTGGTCCGTATATGGAGTCTGCCTTACATGGTGGTCTTTTTCAGCGAAGATCAGCTGTTGAAGTCATTTATATGTTTAATAAAAAATACTGTGGCATCAATCAAGTAATGCTCGAATAAAAACAAGTGCAAATGTACATCTCTATTGGCCATTTTACATGTTGAAATTGAAAGTAAACAAAAAATTCAAAATAAACAAAAATATATATTTTACCTCTGTAAAGGCATGTTTTTTCATCAGCTTTCAGTTCAAATCCATCCGCACATGAACAAATAATTGTATATTGTGGAGTTGGCAGACAAAGTTGTTCACAACCACCATTGTTTGAAAAACACAGATTAGTACCTAGAATAACATGAAAATACACTACGGTGAAAGGTTGATTGAATTTATCATGTGTTATATTATATACAGTGCAATTAATTAGTTCACTTGACAATTGAGTAGGTTGCTTAAGGGCATACGATACAGTTTTGATCCCATGTTTCAATTTGCTGACAATTTGCATATAGGCTAATTTTTGCCTGATAAATTCAAATATGTAATTAAAAATAAACCTGTATGTGCTACTTTTTAAGTAAAATGAGGTCCAAATTTTATATCTTTGCTCAAAGTTCGGTTTTGTGAACGTAATTTTCCTTTCGACAGAAATACATAACTTTTTTGTTTAAAAAGATAAACACAAGCTGTTTTTTTGGTTTAATTATTTATAAATTTTGTTCTATATAAATGTCCTTTAAATTTGTGCAATTTGTTTTTCAAATAACTCATATTTATCAAATGTTCACGAATGTAGAAAAAAAAATGTCATTGTTTGCGTAATATAAAAAAAAATGCACAAGTGTGTGTAATTTTATTCTTTTCGTAGTTATTTGGTTGTATTACAATAAATACTGCATTATGTATTATAACTAATGATTAGTGAGTTGTAACAGAACCAACTTTTATCGATATGGTGGTCTATAATAAATGCCCCTCTATTTTTAGCAATTACAACGTGTTTAAGTACAGTGTTGCAGTTTCCGTGTTAAGTTTTTCACTTATTCTATTTGAGACTTTATATAACGACTAATTGATTATTTCAAAAGCAGATTGTTTGGAAGGAAATAACATTTATATCGATAAATCTATTAACAACCGTCATCTAGTTATACCTTTAGGCTGATTATCCTCGCTGTAAACTTTAATTCCTACAGGTTGATCTGCATTTGCTCTAATTATTTGGAAATTCGAACCATTCTGCTTATCTACTCGACATACACTATTGTTGCTAAATTGGGTAAGGTATAACCAATTTTTATACACTACTATACCCCACACCCATGGCAAATTGTCTGCAGACAGCATCATAAGTTTCTGAATATCTGTTCCATCCAACTTTGATGATTTTATATGCTTAAGCAGAATGTGATTGTCCGCCCAATAAAGTCGGTTTGTCGTAAAATCTAGATAATACGGTTTTGAAAAAAAGACAAGTATTTGCTTTTGTTTATTCTCAACATATGATCGGAAGAATACACTACAGTTATTCAGTGGAGGACATTATCCTAAATATGCTACTTTTATAAATTGTTATTTGGATGGAAAGTTGTCTCATTCGCACTCACACCACATCTTCCTATATCTATCTTATGTTTTTGGTTCTAATTACGCTTATAAACATGATATATATGGTATGAGTAAATTGAAATGTAGGAAATATTTCAATGGTACAGGAACCAACTGAAACATAACTTTAGATATCACCTGAAGATCACTAAAATGTCTTCAATACCAAATATATATCTTTTTAATATGATTTTACTGAACGATGTTTATTATGTCATCACTTGGACAAACAGAATGATTAACCAGATACCTGTGTCATTTGAAAACAACAAAATACACTTAAAAATCGATTATGAAGATATATTTCAAATAAAAATATTGTCTTTTGACTTGTGTCGGTTGAGATTTCTTATATGACGCCAGAAAACTTTAGGATTACCCATATTCATTTGACCTTTGCTCGTCAAATTCAGATCTGAGGGCATTCGTCGCCGAGTGGTCTTAGTCGTAACTACTGTAATCACCAGGGAGTTAACATTTAGGTTGTAAGTTCGGGTGCACTCGACTTCAATCTTAATTGACTAAATATGGCAAAATGAGCAAAAAATGCATACTATTTATAACTTATTATGTTTATTCTGAACAGAACTGTGTGCCTCTTTTGATGTTGGTGATAAATTGCATTAAGAAATACCAAGATAAAAAAATGTACTTACTCTTTTGGTTACAAATAGTTCAATATGGCATTATCCAAAACACATTGTTATCTTAACATCCCATGTAGTTGTATTAAACATACCAATTGACAATCCATTCGGAGAACCGATATCAGTTGTCACAATGGCTTGTCTGTTGCTTCCATCAAGGCCACATTTCTCTATCTTTGGATCGTCCACATCAGTAAAAAACATCCATCTTCACATACAATAAATGTTTGCAGTTTTTTATATACTTTTTGTTTATCTTGTTTAGGTTTATTCATATTCTATGTAATTTTTCTATTGGTGAGACTGTATGTTAGTTTATTAATCCTCTGCGCTGTTTTTTTTTTCTTTTGATTGGTTCTTAATGCATTGGCGTTTTACCTATATGTTTCTATTGTCTTTCAGTCAGATGGTAATTACTTTGAACATTTTGAATTACGCAATTGAACCAAAGAAATCTTTCGAATTTCGTGTGTAATAATGAATTACAGGTAACTTATGCCTTGGACTATTATAGTATGAAAGTCCTATTTTATGCAAATCTGATACAGTGTAACCTGCCTAATCCTATACTTGAGTATTCCAACATCCTGCTTTAAACGACACATTTCATGGTCCAAATATATGTCTATCCTTGCAGAAATAACATGAGTATTCCGACACCCTGCTTCATCCGACTTTTTTTCTGGTCCCCCAGTGTTTCGGATAACACAGGTTACACTGTAACTTAATGTGTGTTTCCCTTGTATCAGTTCTTAAATTGAAATAATGTCTACGCAATTAGGAATATAAAAAAGATATCAAGAAGTTTGCTCAAACACTTACCCAATATTTGGGTAGACAATAAGTGCACGGGGATATACCAGTTGAGTACTAATTATAGTTTTTCTCTGTGTGCCATCCAACTCAGAGACCATTATATGATCATGACTTGCATCAATCCAATAAAGATGGTCGTATATCCAATCTACAGCAATTGCATCCGCCAAGCTTAGCGAATTTGTGATTATGTCGACCGTATCATTTGGGTTGGACAGATTCATTCTATAATAAATAGTGACATAATGTAACGTTGTTTACGATGTGAGAAATACATATAAATTGCTTTAAACTGTAAATATCAATGAAATATTTTAGGTTAAGACACTTGTTTTGACTTGTTTACTGGTTAAATAAGGCAAAATGGTCATTGGTATAGAACTTGTGTCGAATCATTAGTAGTCAGGTCTTGTTTTTCTATAGTACAACCCAGCATAATAGTTTTGATCACTGAATATACGTATACCCCAAAAATATTTGACCCATCATTAAACTAAACTATAAAATCATATCTGTTAACATAGGCTAAAGTTCATATATAATAATTAAACGTAAGGATACCCAAGTTGCATCTATTTAAAAGGTGTTTTGCCTACGGTTACGTATGATCCAGACAAAAGTTTGAATACTGTGTTTATTTTGTAGGCTTATCCCTATTTACATTATATTGTTCGACCAATTTTATTTTGAATCCATATTGAATCATAGAAAAATGGATTTGAACCGACCTCCAAATAATTCATGATTCTGTATTGAGGAGTACCCAATATGTATTCATGCTTAAATTATATCTTAAAAATCGTATAACAGATGTATAGTTTAATGTCTTACAATATTTAGTATTATTTGACATTAGTCCATGGTTACTATCAACCTTTTTTTGCAGTGACGTTTAATGTTTTTTGAATACCTGCTACAAATGTGGTTGTTAGAAAAGTACATAAAGGGTCCGTAGTCGAAGAGCATTGAGGACCAAAATTCCTAAAAGTTGTGCCAAAAATTATCTAATGAGTTAAATCAAACAATTCATAGCAATATTGTCATGTACAATATCAAATCCGTTATTTGTAATCCATTGAGTCATTGAAGTGTACTCATTACTGAATATTCATTCTTGAATTTTCCGTCTTTACATGTTTTGTTTTTTTAAACAGTTTCCAAATTCCTCAGACAAATTGCCTGCAGGAGAATTTTGTCTATTATGTTTCGATCTCTTTTGTAACTGTCGACATTTTAAATGTGAACATAATTAAAGATATTTTAAAAGGTAAGCATGATATTATGGCTGCATTTCTTTCCAACCAAAATTGTGTAAACGTTGTGTGGCGTTTGTTGCTGTTTTCTAAACACTACAAAAGTAGAAACAAATACAATGTTTAATAAATCTTTACTGACCCTGTTTGAACTTTCAATTTTGCATGCACATATTGTTGGTAAAGTTAGTCAGGTCTTATTTTTCTACAGTACAACCCAGCATAATAGTTTTGATAACTTAATATACGTATACCCCAAAAATTGTCCCAAGTTAGAAACAAATGTAGCGTTTGTACTAACAAACGACGAACGACAAACTGTAGACGCATCTTTAGCGATTGCATAGTTTGTCAAAGTTTATGTAAACTTTGCAAACGTTTGTTAGAAACATATGATCAAAACACGTGTCCGCTTAGTCGTTTGCATCTTTTGTGATAGAAAGATATACACTCTATATGATATTTACCTTGATACCCGATCAGCGTTTTGATCAGAGTAGAAAATAAAACCTTTGTTAAAATGATAGTCTACTGATACAGCACCAACCATGCCGCTAACTACCGAAGAGTTTTTCCACGTCTCCATTTCTAGCCGATCAATTGTTAACCTGTTGGTGTGCATTACCCATGGGTTGTCGTCTTCAATAATCATAAGATGAAAATGAACATAGTTACTACAAGTGTCACTGAAAAGTCAACATTTGGTGATATGATGTTTAGTTACACAATGATTGAAATGTCAACCGGAGTTCAACATTTTATCCAACGACAACATGTATATAAACTCAACATAGATACCAGGACTAAATTTAGTATTTACGCCAGACGCGCGTTTCGTCTACAAAAGACTCATCAGTGACGCTCGAATCCAAAAAAGTTAAAAAGGCCAAATAAAGTACGAAGTTGAAGAGCATTGATGGTTGTGCATTTCATATGGAAGCCAAATTAAACGTAAAAATTCCAAAAGAATAGAGCTTATCGTCATGTAAAGTGGTAGACACGTAGTTGTATTAAACTATATGTTTACAAACATTGCATTTGATTCAACTGTTTGCATACCAGTGTACACGAATCTAAAAATAAAAACCATTAAACTCAGTGAATTTTGTTTGAAAAGATGATCTAAAGGTAAACTTGTCTTAAAAGAAGGACGAAAGATACCTGAGGGACAGTCAAACTCATATACTGAAAGTAATAAAATTAACGGTACCAATTTTCTTGCACCAGATGCGCATTTCGACAATACATGTCTCTTCAGTGATGCTCGTGGCCAAAATATTTGAAATCCAAAGCTTATATAAAAGATAAAGAGCTATAATCCAAAAGGTCCAAAAAGTATAGCCAAATCCTTGAAAGGAATCAGAGCTTTGCATGAGGGAGATACATTCCTTAATTTATAATAATTTCTAATGGTTTGTAACAGCAAATTTTAATAACTCAAAAAAATCCGTATTTACATGCCAGTACCGAAGTACTGGCTACTGGGATGGTGATACCCTCGGGGACTTATAGTCCACCAGCAGAGACATCGACCCAGTGGTAGTAATAAAATTAACGGTACCATTTTCTTGCACCAGATGCGCGTTTGGACAATACATGTCTCTTCAGTGAAGCTCGTGGCCAAAATATTTGAAATCCAAAGCTCATATAAAATATAAAAAGCTATAATCCAAAAGATCCAAAAAGTATAGCCAAATCCTTGAAAGGAATCAGAGCTTTGCATGAGGGAGATACATTCCTTAATTTATAATAATTTCTAATAGTTTGTAACAGCAAATTTTAATAACACAAAAAAAAACGTATTTTCATGCCAGTACCGAAGTACTGGCTACTTAGCTGGTGATACCCTCGGGGACTAATAGTCCACCAGCAGAGGCATCGACCCAGTGGTAGTAATAAAATTAACGGTACCAATTTTCTTGCACCAGAGGCGCATTTCGACAATACATGTCTCTTCGGTGATGCTCGTGGCCAAAATATTTGAAATCCAAAGCTTATATAAAAGATGAAGAGCTATAATCCAAAAGGTCCAAAAAGTATAGCCAAATCCTTGAAAGGAATCAGAGCTTTTCATGAGGGAGATACATTACTTAATTTATAATAATTTCTAATAGTTTGTAACAGCAAATTTTAATAACACAAACAAATCCGTATTTTCATGCCAATACCAAAGTACTGGCTACTGAGCTGGTGATACCCTCAGGTCGATGTCCTGCTGGTGGACTACTAGTAGTCCACCAGCAGGACATCGACCCAGTGGTAGTAATAAAATTGACGGTACCAATTTTCTTGCACCAGATGCGCATTTCGACAATACATGTCTTTTTAGTGATGTTCGTTGCCAAAATATTTGAAATCCAAAGCTTATATAAAAGATGAAGAGCTATAATTCAAAAGGTAAAGTAAACTGACAACGCCATGGCTAAAATTAAAAAGACAAACAGACTTATAATAATACAGGAGACACAGCATAGAAAGCTAACGACTAAGCAACACGATCCCAAAAAAAACTGGGGGTGCTCTCATGTGCTCCGGAAGGGATAGCAGATATTAATATATAGACAATAACCAGCACGTGTGTTTCAGCTTTGTAGACTTAAGTAAACATGATACATTTTTATGCTCTGTCTTCAATGCTTTAACCAATAAAATATAATTCCACCCTAGAAGAACATACAAAGATGAACTACTGTGTATTCATTTAGCATGTTTAGCGTATTAAAGTTGACATTATAATATGGTAAAAACCCTTTAATAACACTATTACAGTTATACAATTAACAAATCTTTGTAGAAGACATTAATTGTCACCCATCTCACCCATTTATCAGACAAGGAAGTTCTGTAATATGTATACTACGATGTCTTTGTTACACCTATTACTACTAAGTGCTCAAGCAAGCATAATGAATTCATTTACACTGAATGTCATAATTTGAATACACATGCGATTGTATGTTTGAATGATAAAGGCAGATATAATTGAATTAACGTATATATTTGAGACGTTTCTGTAATTGTAGATACTGCAAAAATGACAGTATTACATCGTGTATATTGTTTATTTTATAAAAATTCAATTGTATAAAAAAAAAACTCAAAAACAAAACATTACCTCCTCGCGTTACGAATGACATACTTTTTATCTCTTTTAATATCATTTGTTCATGTCTCATTTTACATTGTAATATTTAAAAATGAAATAATAAACGATATATTTAAGAACTCATAGACGGAAAACATTTGCTATTATGATTAAATTTGCGAAAATATATTTACCGTTTATCAAATATTAATAAGTCAAATATAGGGTTTTACTGTCCGTTTGTGCTTAAAACTAGTAGTGTTATAATATATCTCTTTTAGGCAGTGTCTCTCGTATTTTTAATCAGTATTTGTTTTCTTCATGTATTTTTCTTCTGACGCTGGTCAGCTGCACGGTAAATAATAAACTCATCATAGATACCAGGACTAAATTTAGTAAATACGCCAGACGCGCTTTTCGTCTACATAAGACTCATCAGTGACGCTCGAATCCAAAAACGTTAAAAAGCCAAATAAATTACGAAGTTGAAGAGCATTGAGGACCAAAATTCCTAAAAGTTTTGCCAAGTACAGCTAAGGTAATCTATGCCTGATGTAGAAAAAGCCTTAGTATTTCAAAAAATTCAAAAATAAAGTATTCGAACTATTCTTCAAGTGCTCTTAAAAATTAATGGTTTTACGGGTTTTAACTGGAGGATATCAGTCTATTGCCGTACCTCACCCAAGTGCTGTATACAGTCGTTTAAGTGGGTAGCCTTTTCAATTTTAAAATACTAATTCACGTTCTGTCGTAATGATATGTTTATTTTGATTCCTCGGGTTAGTGCACGTGGTTCACTGAGCACTCTTTACGTTGGATAATTCTTGTAACAACTCTCTAAATGTATAGGTTGCCTATTGAAATTTGAAGTCAACAATTACTTCATTACGGCTTTATATATCAACCACAAAAAGTCATTCTATTATATATTTCGTAGACGCAGTGAATGTTGTAAATCAAATTATATTTTTGGTATGGTTGTCTTGAGTATACTTCTTGACTGATCATTGTTTTATAATTTCATATCTGTTTTACTTAATAAATCATTATGATACAACTACAAATATTTATTTGTGTCTCCACAATTTAACATACATTTTATTTTCGTTGAATATTTTGTAAAAAATGTATAAAAAAAAAAAAAAAAAAAGAGAGAGAGAGAGCAAAACTAGTAAAACAACCTTTAGAAATCATGCAACGTCTGAGGAGGTATTAAATTAAATAAGACGAATGATTTAATATCCATAATTATTTAGTACCTACCTTTAGCTAGTACAATCCATTTATTTAGTATATTACAGTAAACAACCAATAATTGAAAATATCGTTTCAATGTAAATGTGTTCACCATGTTATTTTCAAATCAACATCTTATCCGATACAAAAGATATTCAAGTTGTCCCACAGGATGCACGAAATTTATCAAATATTGCACTAAATGGTATGAAATAATGACAAAACTATGAACACTTGCACGTTAGTTATTTATATAAAAGTCAGAGTAAAACATGTTAGCAGTTTGCAATTGCTTTCAAACATGTGTTATGTATTTAAATTTAACCCACTGTCGCCTCGAATCGAACTAGGAAGTAATTATATATAGGTATAGTAATATAAGTAACAGTCTCAAATCACCGTAGAAAATACCCAGTGAGGTATTCATATTTTTAGATGTTAAGCGATAAAGGCGAGGAGAGGATGATTATTGTTCATTGTGTCCATCTTTAATTCTTCTTTGTCATTTTTTCGTCCTATTCTTTGTTGTCCTCTTGTTGTGTTTCCTTCTGTTTAGCTGTGTACCCGGATTTTTTCTGTCAATGGATTTGTGACATTTGAACACCGGTATACTACTGTTGCCCTTCTTAAATCAGTATAGATTGTTTTGGAACCTATCAATGAAATTAGTACTTCAGCGTGTCTTTTATGTTATGTTATTGATAATGTATATTTTAAGGTTTGTTTTGTCGTATAACATCGAGATGAACGGTGTCAAGATCGATTAAATGAGAGGGACGCCTTTCTTTTTCATCCTGACACCACACGGTTATACAAGAAAACCCTTAAAATATGCATTATCTGACTTATCTACCGTAAACATATATTATCGTATGCAAAAATTTGCACTTTTGTTATCCTGTCGTTTCGAAGTGGAATATTCTTTTGTGACGCGATTTCGTTTCAATACTGGTTACGGCGCGTTTGTAATGTATCTGTCACTTTAATTGCGTGAAGCAAACACAAATGAATTGTAACGATGTATCAAAAATACAAGTCACTTTTGTAATTAATTATTATCAGCTTAGTTTATGAAAGGGGAATGCTATGTTTTGCGGTTGGTTTTTTTGTTTGTTTCTTTTGTGAAATATTCATCGTGTTGAGGCAGATAATTTTTTATCAATATGTAACGAGCTGTACAGAATTGTCGGTCTTAGCTTTATTTTCGAATAGCTAGACATTGTTTTTAGAACAGGTAACTTAGTCAGAATGAAATATTTTACATCCCAACCCAATCCTATCCAAAGGACACGGCTGTCTTCTATAGAAAATAATGAATTAAATAGTATATACCGTAAACAATTTCTGTACAGATCCAGCAAAAACTGAAAAACCAGATACAATTAAGCAGTGGTATTGACCGTGTGTTAGAAATTGAAAACAATACATCGTATACATTTGGTTCGTGTATTGTGTTGTTATCTTAACTTCAAGTGACTAAATGATTAACAACGCAGGTAAAAGTGTTACCTTTTGGATTGTATTAATGTTTTCATGCATCAATTGAAGTAAATTAAGATAAAATATACTAGTTATGTATAAGTTATATTTAAAAAAACAAACCTATTACTGTATCAGTAAAATGAACTCAAAAATTATTTGACATGATTGTATGTACATTTGTATTTACATTAAAATACAGAGATACAATTTCACCAAAAAGTAAATGAAGATTAACGTAATGCATGTAATCGTAAATTTTCAATTTTTATAGATTGATGCAAAATACAGGGCGTGTATAACATGAGCCTTTCACCGGTTTAATTAGAATTTAGTATAACTAGCTATCATTAATATTAAAAATTAATATTGTGGATTCATTTGTTTTCGTGGGTATCAACGTTTGTGAATTGCTGAAAAATTGCCTGTTCATGGATATTTGATTTACTGGTTTTGTCAATCCCTGGAAACAAAACGTAGTGAACATATGTTATCCATTGAGCATTTGAAATCGCAATTCACCTGTACCCAAGAAACCCACGAAAATTGGTATCCAACGAATTATAATGAATCCACAGTAGATTAAACATTAATTGCATCTATATATCTATGTTCCGGACCATATGAGTATTTGGACCATACGCGTATGGTCATGACCATATGGGTATATACTCATATGGTCGGGGTAATTTACAGGTACATTTGAATGCTTAACTCTTCATATAACCCTACTAGATGTCACGTCATTAAAAAGACACTACCAAAAGTCATTTTTTCATAGATCTATTAAAAATTAATAATAACAAGATTAACAAAATAAAATAAGCAGTTTCACACAGTAAATTTCATCACTAGTCAAAACTATAGTAAACACATTTTTTTTCATTACCGATAATAAATTATGTTTAATATTACGAGTGAATGGCAAAATGTCGACCTGGAAAGATAACTTTCAAAAATATTTTTATTAACTGTTTCACACGACTATAACCTGACATAAAAGTCGACAGGATAAAGAGTCTAATAATTTGCTCACTTTTGAAACTTAATATAATAAGCATTAGAAGTGCAAAATTCAGAATTTTTATACTTATACGTGATTTGTTTAAAAAAAAAATGAATGACGTCAACGGCAAGGACACTAGTTCATTTTTTTAAGTTGTCTGGTGATATGATGTACTTCAGTCATATTACGATATTGGAGATCTAGAGGTTTTTAAAATCACCGTAGACACATCGGAATGACCCAGGCCCCAAGAAAAGCTATGGTACATGTACCGTGTGGAAGTAAATGTCACCCTACACATACATACAAGAATGCAACTTAGCCATGACAACTAACTTTAGCATCGATATTTAATGTTATCTGAATTGTAAATAATACAATTGCATGTAGTAATCATTGTTTTTTTATGAAGTTTTCTAATGCATATTATTGAAAAAAATACCTGTATGGTCCAAATACTCATATGGTCCGGCCCGTTTATAACCAAACGAGTATATACTCATATGGTCCGACCATACGCGTACGGTTGGACCATATGAGTATACGCATATGGTCATGACCATACGCGTATGGTCCAGATACTCATATGGTCCGGAACATATATATACATACTAGTATATCAATATCTATAATTCATATTTAAATATTAGCTGCATTTTCATATACAACTTTATTCCCAATAAACCATATATATAGGTATATAGAAGACATATATGTACAAAATTTATAATAAAACAGAACAAACAAAACTAACAAAACAAATGTTCAGACAGCATTTGAAGCACAGTCGTTTTTGTCAGTTTATTTTCAATCTATGAGTTTGAGTGTCCTTCTGGTATCTTTCATCCCTCTTTTCTTTAGCCAGGGGCACATATAACTGAGTTGATAATCTTAAAACATTTACAACGTTAAATCATTCTGATTTGTGTTTTGAAGACAGAATCTGTTTTTAACAATATTTTCATTTTTTTGATAATAATGTGATGTTCAATGTTTCTTGTACTCTTCAAAGCGTTTGTATTCTTAAATACAAAAATTAAAACCTGGTTTAATGATTAGTTTATTTTAATATTTAATGAACTTCATTACCAATGTTATTTTTGTTACATAGAAGACACAGTATATTCTTTCTAAATATATTGTTCCATCTACCCTGTCAAATGGAGAGCTTGTGATTTCTGAACCTAAATACACACAAATCAAAAGATAACTTATTCTCAAGAATTTTGGCCAAGAGCATCTATGAAGAGAAATGTATTGTCAAAATGCGCATCTGGTGCAGGAAAATTGGTACCGTTAATGTTATTGTCTCATTGGCCCTCTTACCACGACTTCTTTAATTAATTTTCTACATTAAATTGCTTCGATTTTATTAAAATGACCTGTTCTTGTTATAAATATGCCCAAATATTAAATTCATCAACGATATTGTTTTGTTTATATTAAAGAAAAACTGAAAATTACATGATGGTCGTCTCTTTGTAAAAAACAAGATCTTTGGTTTATCAACAATTACTTTTAGCTTCCATACCTCTGTGTAATCTAGAAAAAAATCTAATATGTTTTGGAGTTCAGTTTCGGATTCGACTATAAACATTGTATCAATAACATACAAGATATTAAAAAGTTTTAAACATTTGTCAATTTTTTTTTCAAGCTCTGTTAACACTGATTTTAGGCCCTTTCTAATACTGGTTAGCATGAATGAAGATCATTCGAGAAAAGAAAAGGCGATAATTTTTTTCTAACACCGTTACTACATGAAAACTCATACATGGAATTGTATATATTTACAGTAAAATTATACATACACCCATTCATATAATTCAAACTCATTTTATACCACAGTGCGTTTCCCTATATCGTTTCAAATAAAATTGAGAATGGAAATGGGGAATGTGTCAAAGAGCCAACAATCCGACCATTAAAAAGACAACAGCAGAATGTCACCAACAGGTCTTCAATGCAGCGAGGAATTCCAACACCCGGAGGCGTCCTTCTCCTGGCCCATAAACAAAAATATATACTAGTTCAATGCTAATGAATGCCATACTATTTAACACGGGATTTAACATGTTGGCATCGTGAGGGCTCATCCCCTAACCCGTAATAGTGGTATTGACGCAAAATATATGAATGAAACTATTAACTTTAACTTCCTTCAAAAGATCTATACGTAACAAAACACAAAAACACAAAAACGTGTAACACACATCACCGATATACGAGTACTCGCAGTTACTGAAAGCTTGTTCAATGTCAATGTTCCGGACCATATGAGTATTTGGACCATACGCGTATGGTCATGAAATGTATGGTCCGACCGTACGCGTATGGTCGGGGTAATTAACACTCTGTAACAGTTTACTTTTAATACTTCTAAACTCTTCATATGGTATGACCGTTCATAAAAAAAGACGCTATCATATAGGTTATTTTATTATTATATTATGATAAAAAGATAAGCTAAATAAAAATTAGCAGTTTCACATAGTTAATTTTACTTAATTGTCAAAACTATAATAAACATATTTTATACCGATTTGTTATAACACGTGAATGGCAATATGTCGACTTAAACAAAATTCAAAACATTTCTTACTGAACTGTTACACAAGAATCTCTGGAAAGTAATATAGTTTATTCTGGTTGTTTTGCTAATATTTGTATTGGAGTTATGTTACGATATTCGAGATCTAGAGCTTCTTAAAGGTGTAATACCACCAAATCATGGTAGGTCACATCCGGTTGCATACGACAGTAGGTCTAAAAAATATTCCCTTGAATTTGACCGTTGTAGGCAATTAATCCTACATTTTATTGCAGTAAAACTATTTCTGAGTCATAAACATATGTCTTGGGTATTTCAAAACACCATTATATTTTATTTGTGATTTCTATAGAAAATTTTTGAATCTTGAGGTTACATGGTGACTAAACCTTGTACACAGATATAATAAGGGGAGAAATTTGATTGGTTAACTTCCAATGATGGTTATTTTCTTATATGCAATGAAATGTTATGTGAAACTTTTTCTATAGAACTGGACATGATAAAACTTTACTCATGCCAAGTATTTCTTTATTTGAAACAAAGATAAATTCTACACAATTTTTTGAAAAGTGCAAATTTAACAAAGACTAATAGGGGAAAATCAATGGTGGTATTACACCTTAAAAACACCATAGAAATATCAGAATGTCACCCAAGCCTACATGCAAGAATGTAATTAGCGATGAAAATTAAAATATTTAATTTTACGTAGCATTGGAATTGTAAAATAATACATTGTCATGTGACCATCATTGATTTTTTAGATAAAGTTTTTGTATTATTGAAACTTTTATATAATGTAATTTAAAAAAAAAACCTATATGGTCCAAATACTCATATGGTCCGGTCCGTTAATAACCAAACGAGTATTATACTCATATGGTCGGACCAAATGAGTATACGCATATGGTCATGACCATACGCGTATGGTCCAAATACTCATATGGTCCGGAACATCAATAAAAACGAATAAATAAGTCATATTCCACAAGTCTAAGGTATCAATCAGTTCAAATTAATCGGATTAAGTGTAAAGACATCATAAAAAAAATCAAAATTGTAAACCCTAATTAATTGCTATAATGTTAGTAAACTGCATCGACCTAAGTTTTTTATGGATCTGTAAAAATCAGTCAATGAATATATCATTGTTACTTGTGGAATTGTCCTTACTTTAAGGTGCTCCAGATAAGCATCATTCGTCGCGTCAGTACTACCCTATCATCCCTGTTTGTGTTTATAATAGTCGGATACTTATACTTATATCTCATCGTTCTCCTGACGCATAAATCCTGTAAATTATTATATATGCCTAAACCTCTTTAACATTTACTAAACATCGGTAAACACAATGTGTCATTTGGTTTCTTGTGGAGAGTTGTCTCTTTGACAATCATACCACATCTTCCTTTTTCATATGTACTACAGAATTCAATCAAATATTCGCATGATGTAAGTGAGACGAGACAAACATAAAAAAAACATCTACAAATACTACGTAGACTTATCTCAATTGAACTAGTAAACAGCAACACAAAATATTTAATAAAACATCCGTATATATTTAACAGGAAAATTAATCTGTTTAATGTTTGTTTTTATATAAAAGCACAACATATAGTAAAAATATTGTTTGTTCGCAAAAGAATTATACCTTGGATAAATGAACAGTAATAAAAGATAACAAATGCACAGTACAAAAAGGTTATACTAACATATTTATATACGAACACATGGTTCTTGTATATTATAAATATGAAGAAAAAAAGAAACAAAACTCACGAAATATTTTAAAACAGCACAAAAGTAATGCATATGAAATTAATAGCTCATTACTATCTAACACAATGTATTTACAATTCTGAAACTGGAGGTAGTCCGATGTCTTTTCGAAGATCTTCAACAACTGCAGTCCAAAATACATTTTCTCCAATCCCTTGTTTGTACCTCAGATGTGTGGTACTATCGAGTAAGGTACGCAGTGGACTTGTCATGTTTTTCGAGGTGACATTTTCAAGCATTACTAACAGGAGTGCATTTCTGCCTTGTCGACGTCTTCTCTCCTGAATTATATCGACCTCCCACTGGCACCATTCACTTTTAGCAAATGCATTCGATATTATAACAACAACCTTCCATGATTTGTTAAGGTATTGATCAATGTTGACACTGATTGGTTTTCCTACATCAAAGTCTCTGTAATGAACGCACAACTTAAATCCCTCATCATTTTCAAGTCTTTTGACAAAGTTGTCATGGACCCATATTCGGTTTTCATTACAATAAACGACAAAAGCGTGATATTCATAATCATCGCTATTCACTATTGGAATATATCCCTGTCGTCTGAATTGTTTAACTTTGATAAGATATATCAGATTTTTAATATTTGTATTGCATTTTAAGAAAACGATCGTTATCGATATTATAAGAAAAACAAATGCAGCCATTGATATTACAATCGTAAAAACTGGGTTGCACGATAAAACGGAAGGTTTGTAATCTTTTAACAACTTGCCATTATATTTTTCTGGTATAGAACAAATATATTGAGACGGATAACCAATAAGTGTTATATTTGTTTTCTGCAACCAATTAACAAACCATATTTGTTCACATGTACAAGCGAAGTAATTATAACCTAAATTTATCTTTTTTAGATTTGAAAGTAATGCAGTCGGAAAAGAAGATTCGTTTACTATCTTTATTATATTATTATTTAAATCTAAATATTGAAGAGAATTCAAAGAATCAAAAACATCTCTATCCCATCCATATACTCGATTACGTCTGACGATTAGCGTGGTTAAGAACGGTAAACCTGGAAATAAATTGGCAGGCAAAAAACCCAATCTGCAGTTTTCTAAATTGAGATATCGCAATTGTTTTAATGGTGATATAATCCTAGGTACAATGATTGAAGTCAGATAGTTCCCGCCTAGATCTAAGGATACCAGATTATTACAGCTTGACAATAAACTACTTTGCGCCGACGCAGACATTCTTTCAAAATGAAAATTGCAATTCCTGAGTGACAACTCCAGCAATGATGGTATATCAAAAGCTCCATCTTCGATTTTTTTTAACTGTTTTCTTATACCTTCTAGACTCAGTTGACTTAATACTTTTAACCCTGTAAAACTATTTTTATGAATACTACCGATCAAATTATAACCTATTTTCAATTGTCTCAGCCTCGGAAAACATCGCAATTGTCCAACATTTCCTATATAATTACCGCTAAGAGATAAATAGTTTAAATTTGGAAGGCTGCTGTTATAACCATGATTTATACAAAACTTTGGAATTTTGCTTATTTCATTGTTGTCTAAATAAAGTTTGTTCAGGCTAGAAATAATCCCAGGTATAAATGCTGAAATTCTATTAGAGCTGACTTTAAGTGTTCTTAGACTAGTAATATTTGTAAACCAAGAGAAATTCAAAACCTGAAGATTATTTCTACTAATGTCAATAGTATGAATCTTATTCGTGTGTATTGACTTAAACATGTTGTCTGGAATTTTGCTTATTGCATTGTTGTCTAAATAAAGTTTTTTCAGTCTGAAAATACTTCCAGGTATAAATGCTGAAATTCTATTAAAACTGACTCTTAGTGTTCTTAGACTAGTCATATTTGTAAACCAAGAGAAATTCAAAACCTGAAGAGTATTTCGACTGATGTCTATCTTTTGAATTTTATATGTGTATATTGATCTAAACATGTTATCTGGAAGAACCGACCAGTTATTGCATGTTAACGTAAGTGATTCTAAGGATGTAGTTTTCAGATTGTACAATGCGTTTTTGACATCCGTCGCAAACAATGAAGACTCTGCCGATATGGTTAATGACGATAATTTAGTCAAATTAGAAAATGTATCAGGTTCAATTCGAGCTATTGCATTGTTTGTAAAATTTAGCTCTTTAATTTTATTGAAAGTTAGATTTTTAGTCCTTTCTATTGACAGTGTTCCAATATTCCCATTCAGAAAAGTAACTGATTGAACACCACTTGGAAAACGTGGAACATAAGTAAGATTTTTACCAGAGCATATGGCTTTATCATCTGTACATTTACACATATCAATCGTACAATGTATTCCATCGTAACTTGTGACATGCTTGATCAAACTAATTAATGCACAGATCGAAATTATAGCCATTATATGTAAATGGTATAGATCACCTGAAAAAAAAGCATAAGGTCAAGCATAACTGTTGTTATCTCATATCTATGGTTAATCTATGAATAAAAGAACATGTAGATAATGTATGTGCACTTTATAAGAAGATAAAAGGCATGCACCCAATTTTGTGGTTTACGTAATATTGTTAAATTTTAGGTATGTCTATGTTTGAATAAGCAACGGTCATAAAAAGTTAAAACTATCTACTTTATGTGGGGCAAATTAAACATACTTTTGAATGCATATCATGCATATAGGTCTGGTTCTTGGGAGTTTTGTGTATAAAAAGGATTAAATCGAAACAGTTATCCTGGGTATTCAAGCTTTGATATGATATCAAAATCACATATGTTCTTCAAGACCAGGCCCGATTTAATGAGTTAATACATTGAAGCCATAACAAATTGGTAAAATTAATTTGAAAGGCCAATATTGGTGTTGGACAAACTGTTATGTACTGAAAATCCGAATCTTGATATTTTTATATTTGGTGTATAGTTTTCAAATTCAAAGGGGACTAATCTCTTCATACTTCTCATTTGATTTTAAAAAGTTAATGCCTGCTATTTTGATAATTTGTGACTTTGAAATATTGTTTACACTAAAAACCTTTGGTTTAATTGTGTTTTATAAGTAATAATAACTAAAATATTAGTACTCACTCTTATCGGTCAGGTATCGTCAATAAAATATTTATTTCCTTTTGGAATAATACAAAAAATAGCAATGTCAAATAACCTAACTTCCTTATTTGTCAATGAAAGAAAAAAAAACACTCTTAACAATGGCTTATGATTTTATTATTATCACCTTTACATCGTATGAATTCTACACATTTATACTTTTTTATTCGTGTTGTCCGAGGTTATTTGTCGTATTTGATATTTATTCCTCAGTTCAGTGAGCATTGCTTCCCTCCGATAAGATCAACAGATTATGACACATTTTTGTAGATATCAATTACATTGTACACTTGGTCTAACCCAACAGTCTGGAATATGACAGGTTTGTTTTTTTAAATTCGTTTGATGTTTTTGAACTTTAAATTTTGTCATTTGCTTAGAGTCTTTTCTTTTAGAATATTTCTTGTAGTTCGATATTTTTATTTCTATTTTTTTCGCTGATAAAATTAATTCAGCGTTAGGATTTTGACATACTTCCTCTCTGTGAATTTACCCTGAAGGTCGGTATTTTTATTAAATTGTTTCTCTCATAGTTATTTACCTACAGATAAACAAGTACACTGGACAAGCATACTATATATTACTAAAAACATACAATCATTCTAATGTGCGCGTCAGAATTCACTTATGGCTAAGCAATATACATGTATATA
The DNA here is from genome assembly GCF_036588685.1 of Mytilus trossulus. NCBI lineage: Eukaryota > Metazoa > Mollusca > Bivalvia > Mytilida > Mytilidae > Mytilus > Mytilus trossulus. The sequence goes on along the minus strand of NC_086379.1, from coordinate 29,978,177 downwards.
TAAATGATGTTTGATTATCAATACCATATTTGATATAAAAATAACTTGATAAATGATCAGAAGATCATATCAGTTATTTTTAAATACTTGATTTTAAGATATTTCCGTATATGCCAAAATACTTGTCAAATGTTGAAAACTGTTTATTGACCTTAATTGACCTTTTTTTATTCTTTTATAGATTTTTTTTTAATATTTATAAAGTTAGCATTAATAGTACAATATTCAGAATTGTGCTTTCTAAACGTGTTAACGTTGTATCCTACTCTTGTGCTTTTCAGTTTTGTTCTTTTCAATCAAAAAAGATGTGGCATAATGATACATCTTTACACCCGAGATTAATTGACGCAATACTTTTCAACTATAGGCCTTCAATAGTAATTTCTTTTGTTTTATTCTGCTCCTCTTAAAAGCTAATTTATTTACTTTTCATTTTTTAGATTTTCAAAGAAATGCAAAAAATCCGATCTGCTTGCACGTTGGTATTTTGTAGTGGTAGTAATCAATTTGTTCAAGACTTTAGATTTAGTTCATGAAGGGAATCGGACTCAAAAAGAGTATAATAAATTATTCAATCTTACGGAACGCCTTTGTAAAAGATGTGTACAATTTGCCTGCCAGAAACCTCTAAATAACATAGCACCATTTGTTGTTGTATTTCGTTTATTTTTGCTCATAAATTAGAGCGTTGTTTTTCTTGTTCGAATTGTTTTACATTTGTCATTTCGGGCCCTTTTATAGCTGACTATGCGGTATGCATTTTGGTTATTGATTAAGGCCGCACGGTGACCATACCACATCTTCTTTTTATATATATCATAGACTAAAAGAGTAGGTCTGGTCAGGATCGATTTTGGCCTATAATTTTAGGTTCATCTGACGAAATATTTTGGACACTTTTCAAACACTTCAGTGTCTATTTCAGTCATTCAATTAGTTTAAGTGAAAGATTTTAACTTATTTAGTCATTAAAAACGCCCCGATTCAATCTTAAATATGAAAAATCTATCAAATTTGCTAAAACAAATGTCACTTTTCAGAGGATTTTTGTCAAAAATGAAAGTGGCCGCATCCGTGTTCATTCCCAACCTTTATATATGTTATGTATTATCATTAAATACAACTTAGATTTCAATATTAAGAATGAACACAAATGCGGCAACTTTCATATAAGACGGAAACCGTCTAAGATTTAAATAAAATGCTAAAAATGTGAAGATTTCAGTAACTTAGCATGACTTTTGATGCTAGTTCCCGATATATGTGCATTGTATTGTCAAAAACAGTCCATGTTTATGTAGCAGAAGCACTCTACTTTCCAATAAATAACTAAACGTTTACATTTTAACAATTTTGTGAAATTGCTATATTTTGGGGCCAAAAAGGGGTCTCATTGGACCTACTCCTTTTGTCATGTGACCGTGACGTCATCAACGTTTTTTCATGATTTACTCCGTCTTAAAATGGAATTTAGAATTAAATTATAAGAAATGACTTATACTTGTTTTGCCTTATTGAAATAACACTGTATTTATATAACTCGACTATATAGTTTGACCTGCTTTGCAAAACATATATTGCATGTTATTGCAGGTCAGACTAGAGTCGTGTTATATCGATTAAAATGCATACCAATTCCCTTCAGTCGAGTAAACGTATGTTTGACATCATCTATCGTCTCGTGATGAATAAAAAGAAAACAAATTAGCTGAGTGATTCCGCAACATCCTCAGCTGAAAATCATTGTAAAATGATAATTTAAACAGACGCTCTTTTTCTCATGTAAGTAGTTGTAAATGCTAAATTCATGGATGTTCAAAGTCGCCATTGTACATATTTCAATTAGGCGTCAACGGTATATTAAAGTCTTGTGTCGTTTCGAAAATTTCGATTTTCCTAGTCGGACTCCATTTTTGTTTACCTGTGATACTTGTAAAACACAAGTTGTCTCCTTTTTACCGAGTTTGACAGCGATATGACTTTGCCATGAAGTCAGACGACCGGAAATTTTATAGCGATTTTCAAAATTCCTTGACTTAAATCGTCATTTCGCCGTCAAGATTATGGACATATTATGTATGGATGTTGAACTCCTCATGCATAATTAGAACTACATAAACGTATTTCGTTGCTACAATAAAAGCAATAAAAGAGTAGGTAATCTTTTTTAATCATGCATCAGAATTTGAAATGCTATTACTATAATACATATTCAAAATAGGCATATAACAGAATCTGCCCTTTAACGTTTGACCTTAGTTGCAATTTTTGACTAGTAAAAACGATTCAAAAGAACACAATAAGCAAATCAATGACCAAAGAAACAGACATCAACTCAAAACTGAGTGTATGCCTATGTGAATAGTCACTTTTATGCTTATATCAAATAGACAACTAAATCAAGCAGTGTTCTAGTTAAGTTACTAACTTCGTTGATATTAATTATGCTAAGGTTATGACGTGTTACATAGTGAAGAACGCAATGGTTGAATCATTGAAGAAAGGGGCATATATTTACATATTTGAAGAACACAAATGTCTTCTATATTAATATTTATTCAACAGCGGTGTTGTATTTTTGCTAGGTTAGTATCCGAATCAATGCCAATGTATCTACCAAGTGGATAATTTTTCTATGGATAAGTATAGCATGAGTTTTCGTATGCCCGATTATTTGAAATGGTCCAAAAGATAGAAAAACTGAAATTATAATATGACGACCTATTATTGTCAACCAGTATAATCACAATATATCTACCTTTGGCGCAAACGCATTAATCCACAAAACAACTATTCCGCGTTACCACCAAATTCTTTACACTGCCAGATATTCTCAATTTTCATTGAATTATATAAAACTACTAATATTATCAAAATTGGGTAAAACAGAACAGCCGTATGTATTGGGCTTCCATGGTTTTTCTTTAATTAACTATTGATAGGTTTCTGGTTTTGTTTTTAAAATGCAAAAATTGTTTGATGATAACTGTTTGTTAACACAAATATCCACATTCACGTTAATATCCGTATTATAGTATATAAGGAAGTGTTTAATTTCTTATATGTATTGTAGAAACGTGATAAACATAACTGTTGGTAAATCAATTTGTGTAAATGAGGACGTTATCATAGACATTATTGTCATAAAAAAAGTGACGTGAAATAAAGCATTTGTCGACTTCAATATTTTAATTACAGTAAGTATTAAAATGTTTTGTTATTTATAGCAATCTATAACATGAATAATTATCAAAACAGTTTCTAAACGAAAACTGTTAATATAGAAAAATATCTAGTGGCCAGTTATATTTTAAACAATCATTTACTTCTCAGATAGAATTTACACCTGGATGTATTTTTGTTGAATGAACTTCAAGGGTTCGTTTATTTATTTTTTATATTTTAAACATATTTATTTATAGTGGATTGGGAAACGAGTTATTACAACTTATATTAATCACTTTCTACTTTGCAAGTATTGCTCTGTAGCGGCATTATCTTACTCTTTTTCAAAATCTACAAAGGTGCCTTTTACGTGCAAGAGATATGGCTCCTCTTAACAGATATAATTTTCAAACTTACCAAAATTAATTCAAAGTGCTATTTATTCTGAAAAAGTCATGATTTTAAAGGACATCTAAATGTATATAATAGCTAAAGATACATGTTAATCATGTTAATAAGGATCAATTTGTTTTCACAATCCGGGCAATACATGCGATCCACACACAGCGACTAATAAATACTTTTATCTTCACATAAAAACTGCTAAATTCTTTAAATGAACGATGATACTCTCAATTAAATGTTGATAATCATATCAATAAATTCATCTATATGATACAGATTTAGATTCAAGTACTTCCTTATAAATGACAAAAATTAAAAACATCTTCATGAAACGTTTTCAGAAAATAAAATATTTTACTTATCAATTAACAGTTTAATAGTTTAATTGCATCTGTGATAGATTTTGTCGATTGCCTTTGGTGAATAAGTATTTACATATCTTACACTTCATTAAACAGGTCGAGAACTCTAGATTTTCTGACGTCAGAATATATTAGCATAGTAATTTCCAAAACACAAGGCCAATATGGCCTTGAAAAACTGACCAATCGACTCAATGAACTACAATGCATTGTGGGCTACTACGAGTAAACTACTACTTAAAACACGTGGAATTAGTGGGAAAACAGTCAAATAATATATTGTCTGGGACTCTTATTTTCAATGTTTTTATTCTGCAAATATATTTAATGTAAAATATATAACGTAATCCTCAATTTGCATGCTCAGATTAAAAAAATATTGTTTACTGGCTTCAAGATTCGACTTTCTTTTTCGCCTTGCAAAAGTAGTTGAACCGGTTTTGTGCATTGTTATGAATTGAACCTGCATCAATTTCACGACACGAAACAGTGAATTATCCAATGAAGTGACCACTGTCAAGTAAGAAAATCATTTGAGCTCTTTTAAACCGGTATAATGTCATTCCAAAATCATTTCTGCCTAGAAAACACGAAAACTTTCATTGAAACACTTCTTTCTGTACTGAATGTGTAAATTTTTTTTTATCAGGACCTGAACTAAAAGTAAGAACATCATAATATTCAGTATGCTAAAGATAAGTGTTATGAAAGCGACAGAGGCGGATCCAGCCATTTTAAAAAGGGGAGGGGGTTCCAACTACATGTCCCCATTCAAATGCACTGATTGCTCAAAAAAAGGGGTCCATCCCCCCGAAACCCCCACCCTACTGGAGCGGGTACGGTATATAGCTCAATTCATTTTTTATGTTTCATCCATTGATAATATCCGTTTGTTTCTAATTTCATCACAAAATATACCTTAGAGGGTTTTTTTATCGTTCGGCTGCTGTCCTGTTGACATATGTAAAATATCTCCAATATCAAAAAAAGTTTCTGGACCATAGTGGGTGCCATATTACCTATTTTTTTTCTTTCTAAAACGTGCTTTGTATATAGAAATAAGAAGATGAGGTATGAGTGCCAAAATGAGACATCTTTCCAACAAAGACATAATTCAGTATATAAGCAGTCATAGGTTCAATACTGAAAAATTAAGTAAGCTATAAATGACCAAAAAATAACTTGTGTAAAACAATCCAAACAACAACAAACTAAAAACCGGCCCAATTAAATATATCAAAGGAGAAGAAATATATCCCATCAAAAAAAAATATTGTATAGGAGCCTGTATTTCAGTGGTTGTCGTTTGTTTAAGTGTTACATATTTGTTTTTCGTTCAATTTTTTGTTTGTTATATACTTAAGGCCGTTAGTTTTCTCGTTTGCAATTGAATTGTTTTACATTGTCATATCGGAGCCTTTTATAGCTGACTATGCGGTATGGCATTTGCTCTTTGTTGAAGGCCGTACGGTGATCTATAAATGTTAATTTCTGTGTCATTTTGGTCTCTTTAAAAATTGTGGACAGCTGTCTCATTGGCAATCATACCACATCTTCTTTTATTTTTATCATAGGTCCAACGCTGCAATTTTCACAAAACATATAAAATTTTCCACCTTGTCGCACATACATATGGATAACATTATTACAGCTTATTTCCTAATGCATGTAGACCAAAACTTTGGTTAGCTTGCTTGCTTTGTTTGTATATTGTACAAAATATAAAATCTACAAGTTAAACTATGCCTATATATATATAATATATAATTGTTTAAAGATGTCAATATTTATTTAGTTTTAAGCTTGTATAAACAACTATACAAACAAAGCAAGCAAGCCAACCAAAGTTTTACTTTGCAGGTATAAGAAACCAGCTGTAATGATATTTTTTTTTAAAGTACGAGCCTGTTAAAAAACGAACAAACTGAAACTACAGTTGCTGACTTCACTACCTTGAAAACAAAGGGAACAGCTGACAAAAATAAATACTTCTTAGCCTTTTTTTACGAACACAAAATTCAAGGATCACACATTTGCCTTTAATTATCTATACGAAAATTGCTGTACTCGTGAATATTGGCACTGGCTGTTATCAACGGCTTATTCTTACACTAGTAAGTTTTTCTCATGGGTAATTGTGTTTTTCGCTGTTGTTTCGTTGCTGTCTGGTAGACGAATACATGAAATCTCTGTGCCATCATCAGACATGTTAATGGCTATATATCGGGTATTTCAAACCCTGTTTTCTTCGCACAGAAACAACTCTTCGTTAATCTGAGCATGGAAGTAATACTTTATATCACGAACTATAAATGAGGATACACAAAATGAAAAACTGAGCGAAATTGTGAATCCCGCATTGCACGAAAAAATGTGTTGTATTTCAGTAAATAACACGTGTTCTTGGTTGATTGTAAACACGTAGTAGTCCATCATGCATTGTTACTCATTTAGTGGATTGGTCAAAAACCTAGGTAAAAATAAATTGCGTCACATGTAAATAAACAATTACATGTGCGAGAACATAAGTATGCTAATTTATGCATTTCTATATAAGGTAGTGGTCCTGACCTGTTAAAGAGAAGTTGAACACGCTTTATTAAATGAGCATTTGGAATATTAGAAATATTTATTGTTTTTTTCCCAAAAAAGATAAATCAGCTTCTGTCAGGTTCTTACAACCTGTTGGATTTTAACTCGGTGTTGAAACTCTATTTGATTAACATTACTTGAATTTCTTTAAAATAATAGAATAGGACAAAAAAGAATATCCATAAAAAATATTTTAATCAACATATTTAAGATGCAAAATTTAGAGCTTTAGAAAGGGACAACCCACAATACCCTTATACATACCAAAAAGAAAAAGAATGCAATTCGACCAAAAAGAAAATTGTAAATCTCAAAGTTTAAAATTTATATTGTTTAATTAGGATCATTTTAAAAGAGCATTTTTCTATCTCCTGGAATAAAAACAATCGTGAAATTTCAATTGCCATAAAAACTGTGCTGGTGTTAGGAATAAGTAGAAATGAATATTCGATATTGGGAAATAAGTTAAGTTTATATATCAATGGCTATCAAAAAATAGCATTGCTGGTAAATTCAAATCAGCTGACGCACCACGTTGAAAAAACAGCTATTTTCCTATTTCATATCGGATTCCATTTTGTATTGTCATTCTGAAGTGATAAACATACTGAGAATAGCGCACTAATTTGTTGGTTTACATGCATTTAAGCAGTGATTAAATTGGTATGATCATTCATTCTTTCATTTTTCGATCACATTAATGTTGGTCTTGAAGAAAGTATAAACGAATACAAGACAAAACAAATAAAACTTAGTCTACACAAGTTCCTAGGAAAAAACCAAATACATTTCGGTTCAAATATCTTTTGCTTTAAAAATTTGGAGAGGGTTATTTTAGATACATCACTAGTGACATGAAAGATTATACATATAAGGATTAACAGAAGATTATAAATGTATTGACTATTTTTAACTGTATTAGAACTACTTTTGAATCCTACGTTAGTTGTCTGTCCGCTAGATATGAAACAAGTTAAATTTTATTATTTTTTTTCTACTTCAGGTAACAGTAATCACAGAATTGTAATGGCATTTATTCAAATCTGTTTATTGCTCAGTGTCATTGTATATGTCTCAAGATCAGATGATATAAAATGTCCAGCTCAGTTTTGTAAATGTACGAATTTCGAAGCCATCTGCTCTGGTAAATATCTTACTTATATTCCAAGCTTACCCAGGAGTATTCGCAAAGTTACTTTTCTGAATGGAAATATTAGAACATTATCAGGAGGAAAGATAACAAACCTAACTTTCAATGTTATTGAGACTCTTAGATTCATCAACAATAACATAGTTCGACTTGAGCCTGACACATTTTCTAGTTTCCTTACAATGAAAGCATTGACTGTCTCATCCGAACCAGCATTGCAAGCAAAAGATGTCAGGAATGTTTTGAACAATATGAATACTGAACGTTTGAAGTCACTCAACATATCAGACAACAATTGGAGTTATCTTCCAGATGACATGTTTAAGTCAATGAAAAAGGATAGAATTCACTATATTAACCTTAAAAGAAATAGTCTTCGGCTGTTAAATTTCACATGGTTTTCAAATATGCCTGCTTTGCGTTTTTTGAAAGTCAGTTTTAACAAAATTGCAACAATTTCACTAGACAGAATTCCCAACCTGAAATCACTTAATCTCGACAGGAATTTAATAACAAACTTTCCAACGTTTTGTATAAATCATGGTAATAAAAGTGCACTTCCAAATTTAAGACAGTTATTCCTTAGCAATAATAGAATTGAACATATTGGAGATTTTCGGTGTTTGCCGGGGCTTTTCTTATTAAAAATGGACGACAATTTGATCGAAAGAATTGACTACAATACTTTTGCAGAGTTGAAAAAATTAACAAATCTCAGTCTTCAAGCTACAGGAAAACCTTTGAAAAAAATTGAAGATGGTGCTTTTAATTTTCCATTATTAAAAATGTTATCACTTCGTAATTGTGGTTTCCATTTTGATCATCTATCACTGTCGGCACAAAAAAGTATGCTGTCAAACTGCAAGGATATAAGATTCCTTGATCTTAGCTGGAACTATATTAAATCAACCAGTTTGGAAAGGATGATATCACAATTGCAACAGCTAAGATATCTTAATCTGGAAAACACTAGGCTGGTATTTTTGCCTAGCAACGCATTTCCTGACCTACCAGTCATTGAAACGCTAATCTTGCGCATGAATCGAATATATGGATGGGACATAGATGTGTTTGCTCATTTGACATCACTACAATATTTAGATTTACGCCATAACTTGATAAAGATAATAAACGAATCATCTTTTCCAACTACGTTACTTGAAAATTTAAAAACGATTGGTCTAGGAACAAATCAATTTGCTTGTACTTGTGAGCAGATATGGTTTGTCAATTGGTTAAGGCATACCAATATAACGCTTTTAGAATATCCAAAACAATATTTTTGTACTACACCAGACAATTATAATGGAAAAATGTTGAAAGATTATAAGCCTTCATATTTGTCATGCAACCCAATCGTTACAATTGTTACTTCAACGACTGCATTCGTTTGCTTGTGTGTATCGATTATGACAATTTTCTTGAAATGTAATACAAATATTAAGAATTTTTTATACCTTCTCAAAGTTAAACAGGTTAGACGACAGGGGTATCTTCCCATTTTGAATAGCGATGATTATCAATATCACGCTTTTGTTGTTTATTGTGATGAAAACCGAATGTGGGTTCATAACGACTTTGTCAAAAAACTTGAAAATGAGGAGGAATTTAGGTTCTGCATTCATCACAGAGACTTTGATGTAGGAGAATCTATAAGTGGAAACGTCGATAAATACCTTAAAAAGTCATGGAAGGTTGTTGTTATTATTTCAAATGCATTTGCTAAAAGCGAGTGGTGCCAGTGGGAAGTCGATATAATTCAGGAGAGAAGACGTCGACAAGGCAGAGATGCACTTCTCTTAGTTATGCTTGAAAATATCAAATCGAAAAACATGACAAGTCCTCTCCGTACTTTACTAGACAGTACCCCACATCTGAGGTACAAAAACGGAATAGGTGAAAACTTATTTTGGAGTGTAGTAATTGCAGATCTTCGAAAACCCGTTGGACAACCCCCCGTTTCTGAATTATAGAATGAACTTTAACTGTTATGTGGTTAAAATTTGTACCAATGGCAGGCTATGAATCGTTTAGTTTTAATCTTTCAATTAAGTATTTGTTACTACAAGAGTTGTGGTCACTTCTTTTATCCACTTTTAAATAAAATCAGTCTACATGTATCATAAATGTTACTTTAGCAATTATGTTTGTTTCAATATTTGTACCTGTTGTAAATATTTACTAAATAAACAAGGTGTTCTCATTGTGTAAATATGTTTAAACATTGCAGAATGTATGATTGATGTCATGTCATTTATACTTGTGCCAAAAGTTTTCTTTCTTTTTTTGAGTTTCTCAAATACGATTAATCGGGGGGTCGATGAAATGACAAACAAATCGACGAGATAAAATAATTGCTAAGAATTAAAAACTTTGAGATGTGTCTTTTGAGTGTTTGGGTAAAGGTGGGGTGTACAGTTGTGTTTGAAGACAACAAATATGTTGTTGGTTATACGTTCATAAGACAAGCAACTATGCAGAACACTAAGTTTAAACAGTTCTCAATATTTACGAACAAATATATTCTATATAATTTGGAATAATAGGTGGCGAAAACTAAATATAAATAACAAGTGAAACCGCAACAAAATATATCAGCAGTTCATGGAAGCAAACTCAAAGTATTCAACCCATAGATCAAATATTTAAAAATGCTGAATTCCGGTTGATGTTCATTATATAAAACTTTATATATATATATATATATATGTCTTTATCAGTGGAGGAAAGCATTATATTGATCAATGGCAAAAACAACTTTTTAAAAGAATGAAAAACAAGCTTAGTAGTTTTGCTTCAAAAAATGATGAAAAATAAAAAGGTGACATTAAAAACTCTTCAGTCGAAGACCACGCCATTGCAAAATGAAATTATGGTATCGTGCGTTTGATACGCCTTTCTTTCGGGTTCACCAAACATGCTTAAAAACTAGTAGTTAGCTCAAGCATATGTCATCTTAGAACCAGTAGCACATTGAAAATTTGAAATGAACTCTGGAAACGAGTATGAAAGGTACATTCAAATTCATTAGTCGAAAATAAACTGAAAACGCCATAGCTAAAAAAAGAAAATAGACAAACGCAAGTACACAAAATTCACCATAGCATGGACAACACGAACCGCAATAAAATGCTGCGGTTGAACTCATGCGTTCTGAAAGTATAAGCATATCCTGCTCCATATATGGCGCGCGTCGTATTGCTCACCTAAGTTCAAACCTAATGATATGTCTTATCCTTTATGTTACTTTCGACAGAAAAGGACATTAAGAATAGATCCAACGTCATGTGTGTGTAAGAAGATACTGCTCCAAGGGTGCCACATGTGGAGCAGGATCTGCTTACAATTCAGAAGCACCTGAGATCACCCCTAGTTTTTAGTGGGGTTCGTGTTTTTTTTTTCTTTAGTTTTCTATGTTATGTCATGTGTACTATTATTTGTCTGTTTGTCTTTTTCATTTTAAGCCATGGCATTGTCAGTTTATTTTCGATTTATGAGTTTGACTATCCCTATGGTATCTTTCGTTTATCTTTTAAAGCGATCACCAACTCTAGATGACCTCCGTAAAATTTACGAAGGAATGATTTTTGATTTACAGATTTAAACGGGCAGAAAGGAGTCAAGCTAAGAATGCAAATAAATAAACAAATGAAGATAAATTGTCAAAAATGAACTATTAAAAAAAACACATACATAACACAGAACACACACCATCAAAATATTAGAAATTATATTGCAATCCTCATTGATTGTTTTGCGTTTGTCTAACGTCCAGTGAAAAACATTCCATGCATTTCTTAAACAAAGCTATCGTACAAACGTAAGCAAGTTCAACAAGGTAAATATTAACCATGCTGATACTAGAAAATCATAGTTTGGTTGAGTTGGATATCAATGTTGCCTTGAAACAGATCAAATACGAAAAATGTTTCGAAGTTTCTATACCACTCAGAGGGCTAGCGCTTTTTCTTCTAGATTTATCGGATTAAACGTTACCTTTCCGTCCAGATGTGACTGTATATTTATACATCCTACACAGTCAGACCAGTGTTCCTCATTGCAAGATTTTCATTACCGGTACAAGTATGACATTTTAGACCATATTGCTGTACCCATTTCAACTCGTGGGGTGATAAAAATAAGAAAGAACCTTTATACCCTGTTTAAAGTTGAAAACAACACGTTTTATAATTTGTTGCGTCCGAAGAGCTTTTCTGGATTTACATTCATCAGGAACGCTCAAAATTAAACATTTGAAATCCAAAGATGTATAAGTACCGTAACCTTTGAAGAGCTATATGTCAAAAATCCAAAATAAATAGCCAAATTGATATAAAATTTATAAACGGACAATTTTAGTAAAGTGTTTTAATTCATGTACCGATGTACTGACTACTCAGCTGATGATCCCCTCGGGGACGTATAGTCCACCAGCAGAGGTATCGACCTAGTGATGTAAAAAAAATTGAAAGATACATTTGAATTCACAAGTCAAAATAAATTGACAACGCCATAGCCAAACAAAAAAAAAGACAAAACTTGCCATATCATGAGCAACACGACTCGCAAAACTAAGGGTGAACTTCGTGTTGTTTTTTCTTTTGTTTTCTATGTTGTGTCATGTGTACTATTGTTTGTCTTCTTGTCTTTTTCATTTTGAGCCATGGCGTGGTCAGTTTGTTTTAGATTTATGAGTTTGACTGTCCCTTTGGTATCTTTCGTTCTTCTTTTACATATGCCATCACAAATTAGTTGACCAATATTGAAAATGTGTTTGTTACCATAATACCGTCTCTTTTCTTCGAGTGTAACATATCTAATTAGATTTATCACCAGGTTAGCACTTGAGTTATCAATACGACTGGTGCCACATGTGAAGCAGGATCTCATTACCCTTCCAGAGCACTTAAGATCACTACTGTTTCCTTTCAGTTAGGTTTTTGTAAGTTAGTCGTCAGTTTTCTATGTTGTGGTTTGTCAACTGATGTTTGTTTTTTCGTTGTTTTACATTATTTGCCATGGCATTGTCCGTTTGCTTAAGACTTATCAGGTAACATATTCCTTTGTATCATTTGCCTAAGTTTTCCAATCCAATATGTCAATCTATGAATTGGCATCTGTCAACGTCAAACAAATGATTTTTTCATACACATTCTGAAGACTTGTTCTATTCGTCGTTCGTTTATTTTTTTTATTTTTTTTACCATTATAGTCATGACTTGTGACCTTTAAAAGATGGACGATAGATACTAGAGGGATAGTCAAACTCATAGATTAAAATAAACTGACAACGCCATGGCTAAAAATGAAAAGACAAACAGACATAAATTAATACAGAAGACACAACATGGAAAACTAAAGACTTATCAACACGAACCCCACCAAAAACTGGGGGTGATGTTTCCTTGGCATCTTAGTATCTTCTGCATCTTTCTCAAAACTGATTGGATCAGCATGTCATATTAAACAACTCTAAAACAGAAACCCGATATCTTTTAGCTCTGCATTTGATGTTTAATGACAGGTCGAAAATCAATAAATCAGTTAGATTATCCATATTCAAGCATCTCTTTATTGCTTTTTGATTGCCTCTTATCGGGATTGGTAAACCAAAAAATACTACATAAACTATACAGATTATAGAATGTTCAACATGAACCACCACAAGGAATTACTAAGATATAGATTGAGATTGCTGTACATTGGCTAGGATGAGCTAAATAATCATTTATACATCTAGTAGTATTACCTTAGTCTTGATACCTTTCAAGAAGCTAACCACACTCTTGAATAATAGTTGAAGCATATCTGATCAAAGGCATCCTCATTTTAAAAGTTCAAAAACTAGATATTTAGTAGAAGGGCAGACTATTAAAACAATTAGAGGCTAATAACCTAATTTATCACACATACAAACGGTTTTTTTTGGTTGAAGTAAAGATTTGCATTGATTAATTACTAAGTTGGGGGTTATGGTTTTTTTTCTGTGGTTTAAGAATATATCGTGTGCCAACTGATTGACCAGAAACCTTTTTTTCAGCAAATCGAGAATCAGATTATTATTAGAAAAAAAACATAACCCCTAACCCCACCCCTTTGAAGTTAAATGGTCGTTCCCTTATTTTACATTGGAGAACCTGCATGTATCCACAAGATCGATCGAGCGTGTACAACTAGTCCTAAACATTCATTTAAGAATGGAATTATAGAATTAAACACATAATGTGTTTAACGTAAAATTAAGACCTAACTGCATTTTGTTTGGTATCTATAAGTTAAAATGATTTTGGAAAAAGTAAAACAAAACATCTAATAGCTTGGATACAAACAACAAGACACGTGAATTTGACACAAGTTAAATAATTTTATCAAAGTCAGGAAGGTTAGTGACCCATTTAATTTGAACGATAAGAATAATTTACAATCCTTCCTGACGGTAAGGCTGGAACTATTTATGTAAGTTGTCAAACAAATATCTTATTTCATACCAAATGTTAAAGGAAATTACAGGAATACATTCATACCTTAATATTATTTTTTGATATATTAATTAAATAATGCTAAAAAAATTACCATGCTCAAAATTTTTTACACATACTGATATAATTGCACTGATGATTAAAACAAGAGATTCGCCTAAAGAAAGTGTATGGTTTACTTTCACCAGGAATGATCTAATGCCATATTTTTTTTAAATTATAGACAGGTTTGGTTTTTTTTATATTAATTTCCCAGAAAACTTCTTTCTTTTGAAATCGTGAAAATAGAAACCATTGTATAGGGAGAATTCGTTGTCAATTGAGATCTTCAAAACCGATTAATTTATACGCATAGCATCATTCCGATCCATATCTGATAGATGATAAACTCGTGCCGGAAAAAAAACGCTCATTTCACCAACAGAACATCGACCTAGTGATTTTTTGTTTAGGTGAGAAAAGACTTACCGTTGGTGATACATAAATCTTACGAAAAATGAAAAGCAAATTTAACATCATTGAAGGTCAAAGTTTCCACTCAGGTTTGAAAAATATAGATCGATCATCTATGTCTACATGCATGGTTCAACATGTATATATATAACGGATTACAAACGAAATTGTTTTTCGTTTCTCTAAAACCATTACAGCTTATATTTCATTTTGCCTTAGAAGTAATCTTAATATAAAATAAAGAGAGGTGATATGATTGCCAATGTGATAACTATTCTACAAAGATAAAAAAAAAATGAGCGTAAGCAACTATAGGCAACTATACTGTCTTCAATAATGAGGAAATCCATACCGTATATCTGACTATAAAAGGCTCCGACATGAAACATGAATAATTGAAAACAAACAGTTTTAATTTATTATAAAACAATCTACGAAAAACAAATACAAGTATGTCAGACTTGAAGATTCGAGACAACCACTGACCTATATGCCTCTGACTTCGGATAGACATCTAGAGAATGTGATCGATACAGAGAAAAACCTAAAACGACAGAGGTAGCATGGTATATATCCTTCTCTTATCCCTAACGAAAAACAAAGACATCAAAAACAAATGACAGATCTTAGGGCATTTGAATTTGCTAACAGCTAGTTCAAAGCCAATTACAAATTATAAAACGTCCATGTTTCTAAGAATAAAATATCAATCATCACACATCCGAATTGTCATGGAATAGGTGTAAGACTGCTTGGATTTATGATATCAGATTGATCAATTTGCATGGCTGCCAGTTATGACATCTTACCCCTCCGTAGCACCTGAGATCACTCCTAGATTTAGGTGGGGTTCGTGTTGCTTATTCTTTAGTGTTTAATGTTGTGTCATGTGTACTATTGTTTGTCTGTTTGTCTTCTTCATTTTTTTATTTTTTTTCCAGTTTATTTTCAATTTATGAGTTTGACTGTCCCTCTGGTAACTTCGTCCCTCTTCTATCGATGATATTCTTCGTATATACTGCAATATTCACCTTTGCTTAAAACTTTAAAAAATTCAACCAAACGCTCAAAAAGTAGTTCCTGTTATATACATTGTACATGATTTTTTCCGGTTAGATCTTCTACCGAGTCAGCACAAGTCAAAATTACTTAGTAAATTCCTATGCAAGATATCATTGTTAATTTCCACTAGGTATAACTATAAGAGCTAGTATATCAACGGAAAGCTGAAATAATTATATGAATAAACTGGTGTGTTACAACACAGATTACAACGGAACGGTTTTTCGTTCAGCAGCACCCTAACTTGGTTTCTGTTTTTTTGGGGGTTTTTTTTGTATAGCGTGTTCTTTTTAGTTATCGAATTTTGCTTATACATGTTTTGTAATTATAACATTTCTTAGTTTTATTTTAATTTTAATTTCCTATAGTCCCTTTTGGTATAATATTCCGTAGCAATACAATTATATGAACTAATTACAGATAAAATGAGCAGAAAACTACGACCTGCCATTAGTAGGTATTCTATGTATTTTTTATTCATTACATTTCATCTGTAAATATGCTAGGCATACGTAAAATATCGTCATTTAAGACTTAGGGGATAAATAATAAACATAACACATGTAAACCATGCACAATACTCTACTTAGAGAAAATGCATGGGATATGCAAATTGATTTTTGAAAAGAGTAAGATTACTATATGTTCACGTGTACTATATAGATACACTGTGAAACATTATACAGATACCAAGCGATAAGGGTAAGTTAACTCAAAAGAGGATCGAAAAATTAAAATTGTCACATTTACAGAATTTTAGATAGAACAGCTGTTTATCACTAACTATTTTTTGTTTATTTCAGAATTTACATATACTATAATTGTTGGGATTTGTTATATAGCCTATGTTAATGGTAAGTTAATATCTAAATAAATGAAGTCACATTTTTTTTGACAGTTTATCTCACTTACTGTAAAAGAGGGACGAAAGATACCAGAGGGACAGTCAAACTCAAAAATCGACAATAAACTGACAACGCCATGGCTGAAAATGAAAAGGACAAACAGACAAACAATAGTACACATAACTTAACATAGAAAACTATAGCATGAACAACACGAACCCCACCAAAAACTAGGGGTGATCTCAGGTGCTCCGGAAGGGTAAGCAGATCCTGCTCCACATGTTGCACCCGTCGTGTTGCTTAAGTCAGTGATTTTTGTTTGCTCGAACCTTTTTTGGCTTAACTAGTAATACGAATCATATTCCTAACTCGAAAAAAAATACCATTTATTTTCGTGGATACCAATTTTCGTGGATTGGGGAAAACTTAAATGTTCGTGGATATTTAATTTCGTGGTTTTGGAGAAATCTGCATACAAGCCTATAACAAATTTGATATTCGCTGAACATTTAATTTCGTTGTTTGTCTGTTCCCACGAAATCCTAGAAAATTGGTATCCAACGAATAATAATGAATCCACAGTATTGATGTTTGACTATATCTAAATGATATCTATTCCTTTGTAAAAAAAAAAAACACAGTGTGTGTGTAAGATTTTTATTATCACTTATAATTGTTACCTGCGTTCTCATATGTATATGTATTTGAAAACAGTTAGATAAGATAGATATAGTTTGAAAAATCAACGGGCGTGCTTAGAAAACTTCATATCGGAAGTCCCTTACTAAAAGGCAAAATCAAAAGCTCAAACACATCAAACAAATTAATAGTCATGTCTGTTCTTGTCCAATCAAGCGCCATTACGTCGATAACAATCAATAATTCTTTTGGGAAAAAAACTATTCATTAGATAAAAAGTAAAATCACAAAAATACTGTCTTCAGAGGAAAATCAAATCGGAAAGTCTCTCATCCTGGCAAAATCAAATGACAAAACACATAAAAAACGAATTGACAGCAACTGCCATATTCCTGACTGGTACAGGTATTTTTAAATGTAGAAAATGGTGGATTAAACCTGGTTAAATGGCGCTAAACCTCTCAACTTGTATGGCAGTATCATCAAATTCCGTTATATTTACAATGATGAGTGAACCAAACAGACATAATAAATAAAATAGTCAAAATATGGGTACAGCAGTCATCATCGTGTTACAATTTTAAAAGGAACAATTTAACAGAACACAAAATCATCTATCAAATTAAAAACACATTCATTGCTGTGTCTGACATAGGGTTACAGCAGTCATCATCGTGTTACAATTTTAAAAGAAACAATTTAACAGAACAAAAAGCATCTATCAAATCAAAAAAACCCATTCATTGCTGTGTCTGACGTCAGCAAATCTATGCGTCGCATTATATTGTCGTTCAATGTTTATACAAAAAATTTTAAATTTTCACGTTGGCAATGTTAACATACAGGGTTAAAACATCAAAAGTATGTAAGAATTAGTTTAAGAAATAGGCCGAGATTTGAAATAGTCAAAAAGTTCTAAAGAATTTATAAGAATCCTACAAATGGTTCATTCCACTGCGTGATTGAATAATTTTGACGTTTGTGGTTCAACGTTTTTTTCTAATTTATAATAGAAATATAACATAATGACATTTTATAGAGCAATAACATACTGACAGGATCTTTTGATTTACTAACATTAAGAAAAACACACATTTCCCGTACAATTTATCTGAACCCACTTTGATTAAACAACTTCAGACTTAAAGACACGATTATTTGACAAGGAGAGTATATCTAAAACTTCCTCTCTTGAAAGTATACAGAATGTTTATCAATGACAATGCAAAATAGGTGTCATTGTATGTGTCAAGCGAAATGCACGAATTGATTATCATCGTATAAACATGATGAGTATGTAATATACGAATATTGTGCATGTAATTATTTGATAGGATTGGTGTGCTTGTCTTGCAATGATGCTTCTGATTTAGACGATTGCTTAACTTCTACAGCTACTTGTCAAGATGGAACTGAGGTATTTGAATAAACCATTTGATAATGTGTTTTGGATTTGTGATGAGTGACCTATTATTTTTTTTTAAATTCTGCAAGTGTTGTGTTTTTTCTAGATATTTATATAGAGAATTTCTTATATTTAAAATTCTATTAAAGAATTGAGTGTTTCTTTTTTTAATTTTATGCCGAAGCGCTTCATTCTAGAAATGCGCGCACGATCAACACTTTTTAAAACTATTCAAAATTACTTAAAGATGCATTCAATTCTTTTAATTACCTTTATATGCTAGGATCATGAAAATCGATTTCTATCATGTATTTCTTTATATTAAGGTGGCTCGGGTGTCTTCCTCCATCTTGGATTTTAAATAAGCAGATATCTTTGGTCTATAAATTTGATGAAATGTGCAAATTTTGAGAGTTGTATGTAAATTATGTAAAAGACTTTTGATATAAATATAGAAAATTGTGTGTTTTAACATAACTTCAGTTGTAATTTTGTAAAAACGCCTTGTTTGTGTTTGATTAGATTTTTTCAAACTTTGCCAAATAAGGGGAGATAACTCCGATAAAGTAAATTTTACAATAGAAAGTGTTATGAATTTACCTATTTTGATATGTAGCAAGAAAACAAGTTCGGTGACCCCATTTTTTCTTTTGCTTATTTGAAAGCATGTTATAAGAGCAATATTCTCACATTTTATCTTAAAGTTTTTATAGTACGTTTTCGTTTTATCACACAAAATTTAATTTTCCATGAATAATCTATACAAAATCTGACAATTTTGCGCAACCTGTAGCGTGAAAAAAAGTCCGGTGACCCATACTTTTTTATACAGTTTTGAAAAAAGCATGATAAAAGCTTTATCTTGACAAGTTATCAAAAAATTCTGTCAGTTTTAATTAAGACGCCCCAGCCACCTTAATTGTGATTGCAGGTGTCATCACGAATATTACACTTCATTGGGATATGAAGGTTAATTTTAGTATGACAAGCAAGCGGTGTTATCCAATCAATAATTCTTTTGAAAAATGCATGTAATGTAATAATTGATATTTATTTTGCTGAGTCGACAATTACGACATGGAAATGTCAAAACTATGTGCCAAAGCAGGTGATTTTTATGACATTTTTTCGAAAAATGTAAATGATTTTTTTAACAAGATGTCCTAACAACATAACAAATTTGTACATGTCTAACCTGGCGTTTAAAAATACGTAATTAGGATTAACTTGTACTTATGCCTGCATTTGGTAGACAAAGTAGTAAACAGAGACTGTAGAGTTTCCGCAAAACAGCACTTGAGGATACATACCTATTACCAAATATAACTCTTCATATAATTTATCTAGGAATGTTTTTTGGATTGGCACGTTCTCCCTTCTCTTCAGTCTGTATTTACAGCTGGATGCAGATCAAAACAAGTACGTAGATTGATAACATTACTTTTTTTATTTCTTTTGATCATCTTTTTTTTTTATCGAACACAGATAACCCAAAAACATTCTCGACATGAGTGTTGCAGTCTTTCAATGTATTTCTTTACTCTGAATCTATTCGATGTTGGATGTGTTCTGATTGATAATTTAATCTAAGTTGCATGTTTCTTTTTATTAGCTGTTAGTGGCTTTGATCTAGCTGTCAGTAACTGCGAGTACTCTCAAATCTGTACTTACTGTCTCTTTGTTCTTGGGATATACAGGTATTCGGTCACGTCCACTCTGTGTTTTTGTTAGCTGTATTTCTATTTATATCCATTTGATTAGGTAAGCCTTTTTCAACTAATTTAAAAAGTTCGTTATTATGTTGCACTGTTAACACGGGTGTCATTCGGTTTAACGAGAGAAATGATCGTGAAAGAATCTCTTACGGCGGTCAAGTATTGAGAGACGATCGTGAAAGCTCGGGTAACGGATCGTGAAAGACATTTGATGTAAATTCTAGTTCAGAATCTTTGAAAAAGTCATTTAATTTTTAAAACGCGGAACAAATCCGAACAAAAAAATATGTCTGTCAAAATGGTTTATGTTCCTCAACATAACTGTGAAATAGGATAAAGAAAATATGCAGTACTTTATGCAAAAAACACAAAAGGCGCAATGCATGTCTAAGAAATTAATTACAAATAACACGCTTTTTTTATCTATAATGGTCATATTTCAGTTCATCATGATATATTTGAAATTTAATCTTTGGTGGATCTGATAGTACAGTAAAATTAAAGTATGTCTTTCCCTTATAAGCATTAACTTGTATATGAAAACCTTGAATTTGTTGAATTTCCATCAAACTTGATCGTGAAAGATCAGGCAACGCATTTTTTTTATCGTGAAAGATAATGCGTGACCAGACTTAATACTAGTAATTAGAAATCAGTATTTCTTTTACCATTTGATACACCTGCAACTGAATGAAGCCTGTAACTATTTTGATAAGGATGAACATTAAAGCTACTGGTTTTTTTTTTATTCAACACTTTACCTCGAAAGTTTAAAAAAACAACAACTAAAAACATGTCTAAATAAGTGTGAGAGATTCAGCACTGAGAATCGGTCAAGTGCAATTTAGAAAGACCGACACTATTTAGCCAATAATATGGATATGCAACGTTTAAACCAAAATGATATCCATCAAACAAAAAATTACAGCAAAACAGCATCTTTCATGGGTAATTTGAGATTGAACGATAACCAACATTTTGTGCAACAGTAAATTCTTAAGTTCTTTATATACAACGCAGATGTGGATTGATTTAACTATATACTACAGACTATATAATACCAGATAGCAAATGCTGTAAATTAACACCAAATAAATGTGTTCCGATCCTTACAGTGCCTTAGAA
Organism: Mytilus trossulus; assembly: GCF_036588685.1. NCBI lineage: Eukaryota > Metazoa > Mollusca > Bivalvia > Mytilida > Mytilidae > Mytilus > Mytilus trossulus. The sequence goes on along the minus strand of NC_086379.1, from coordinate 29,956,780 downwards.
ACTGACAAATGTAAAAATTATGCTTGGCCAATTAATTCGGAACATAAGGTCAAAAGTATATGAACCCGGACCGACAGCCAGACATATACATCTTACTATCATTCAATATATCAAATACAATTGACGTCATCATGATCATATATGAAACATGCAGACAGACATGTACACCAGACACGAATTACATTGGCGCTATAGCATACAGGTATATATCCAAAAGCTAAACAACATAAAACAAACATTGCCGAATGATGCCTTGCAGAAGTCGACAATCTACACCTTACAATCATAACAACAGACAGTTATCCTTTTTGAATTTTCCTCGGAGTTCAGTATTTTTGTGATTTTACTTATCCTAAAGCTAAACGAATCCACGATACGGACTTGACCACAACAATGAATCTTCATCCATGAAATGAGGCAAATTCGGGATCAGGTGAATTCTGACTGACGGACATGTAGTTTATAGGGTCCAATGTACAAAATGTGGGTATCCTATAACTCGTGATAAGTGAGTACTTCACATGACAATAAGAAGCTTCATTCTACAATCATCCAACTATTTCATTTCATTTACCAGAACTTTCACGATCGTCTCTCAATACTTTTAGATATTCCTTCACGATCATTTCTCTCGTTAAACCGAATGATACCCGTGGTAAATCACTGTCCCAGGTTAGGGGAGGGTTAACATTAATGTTCAACCTTGCCAATTATGTATTTATTGTATGTGCCTGTCCCAAGTCAGGAGCCTGTAATTCAGTGGTTTTTGTTTGATTCATATTATGTTTTCGTTCATTTTTACATTAATTATGCAGTTACTTTTCTCGTTGGAATGGTTTTACATTTGTCATTTTGGGGCCTTTTATAGTTTACTATACGGTGTTGGTTGTGCTCATTGTTGAAGGTCGTACGCTGATCTATAATTGTTAATTTTTGTGTCATTTGATTTCTTGTAGAGATATTATCCTGTATGCACGATGCCTTCAGTCACATGACATCAAATATAATACAGATCGCCAAAATTACATGAAGCTCAATCAGTCAGGCATATATATTATACATTTGAAATATACCTAACTAAACATGTTTTATGCCTATATAACGTTTTGAAGCATGTCCAAAACATATTGCAAAAGAGAATTTACAATGGTTTGATTATGGCACTTTCATTATAAATCGACAGCTTACTATATCTATTCTTTAACATTTTACAGTCTTAAGTATTCTGATCTCAAACATTTTTATTTTTATATCTTGTCATTATTATTTTGAAATACTGCTCAGGCAAATTAAAAATAACAATTGTCTATATTTATTCAGGTGTGTAATTTGTTATCAAGTGGTTTTGGAAAAAGAGGATCAAGGAGGTCACATGTTGGGTGTTCACAGTGCTGTAATACTCCTCCAAATAGTACACTATTTCCGTGTAATGGTTATTTATGTCAACAATGTGAGTTATGTTTTAATGTTGCATAAAATAAAATAAAAACGTGTAAATGGGACATTTAAACTCATTGGTCGAAAATAAACTGACAACATTATGGCTAAAAAAGAAAGAGATCAACAAACAACAGGACTCAAAACACAATAAAGAAAACTAAATACTGTTTACGATTTATGATCACTAAATTTAAGAGCCAAAGTCTATAATATTCCTTAGCTATTCAGCTAAATATTTTTATCGTAAGATTAATCATACACTTAAGATGTCTTGTGAAAAGGGCGGCAGATTTTGTAAGATTCGAAAAATTCAGATAGCAATATAAAGTTTGGTAAATATCTTAAAAGTTAACCTCATACTAGTACGTCATTTGTTTTTCGTCTCATTTTGTGATCAAATTGCGCCAAAATGTACATTGGCACTTATGAATTTTTGTAAAAGTTGTTTTATCTTAACTCACAGATAACCTTATAATCTACAGCACCTGCTCCAGGACCATATTGTGGCGTGTGTAACCTTGTCAGCGATCCGCAAAAGTGTAGTGGTGTCTCGAAATGTCCAGTTGATCAGGTAGGTAAAGTAAAAGTTGCATACCATAACATATCATTTTAGTTTATATATTTTATTACTGTTACATTATTCTGTGACGCATTTTGTTTTATTGTGTTCTGTATTTCAGTTAATACTATTGTTTAGTGTACATAAATCTTTCACAACGCTCCTTAATATCTATTTGACGCGATATTCATGATATTGTAGCTTTTAACTTTTGTTTGCATTTTTATAAATATCTTATTAAAAAAAAAACGCTCATTTTGATGGAATTATTCGAGTAAACTTTCAAATTATTTTCTTAAATGAGCTAGTTATCTACAGTTCGCTAAAACACAAAACAGTTCCCGCTCTACCGCTTCTCATTGAAAGTATACTAAAAAAATCGATTGGATATATCACTGTTTCCGCTCGACGCAGCAGGTCTTGCTAATTTATGATTTCATGCAAATTCCTCTGTTTTTGTTTTTAATCTTAATCTCTCATATTAAAAAAAATCTACATTTAAACGTGGGACACTAGAGCTGCATTAAGTGATCGTATCTAGCATTTTATGATATTAAGAGAATTAGCACTTACCTAAACTTTTTTGTTTTCTAAAAAATTGAAAAATTGGCAAAAAGTAAAAGCACAAAATTTAAAACAGATAGTCCCTAATCAAATGGCAAAATCAAATGATAAAACTCATCAATCGAATGGATAACAACTGTCATATTCCTAACTTGGTACAGGCATTTTTTAATGTAGAAAATGGTGGATTGAAACTGATTTAAAAGCTAGCTTAACCTCTCACTTGTATGACAGTGGCATCCAATTCTATTACATTGACAACAATGCGTGAACAAAACAAACAGACATAATAGGTAAACATGTTATATAGGAACCTTTTAACCATTATTATCACTGTTATCAGGATCCCTGAAGACTATTTTTTCATCGATAAGAAATGGAAGACAAATTCATATAAAAATAATTAAACCGTGTTTTTTTTTAGAAGACATAAATATCAATTATGTTATGATCGATACATTGATTAAATAGATACTCTCCAGCGAATTCAGTTTTACTTAAAAATCAAATTTACACTATTTTTAGGTCTGTTCAGTTGACATGATTTTACGCAATAATCAAATCGTACATCGTCTAGGATGTGAGCGGAGAACCGTAAGTTATTGTATATATTATATTAAACCTGACTAATTCACGCACAAACTAGATAAAAACCGAAATATAATGATTGCTTTCGTCACGTCATAATAATATAAAATACTTTTTTCTGCAAAACTTATTCATAATAAAGCAATGCTTTGTTTAAATAGTTGTCCTGTTTTGTTAAGAAAGTTCAAAAACACGTTTTGCACAATAGAATAAAAATGGACGATTTCATGACTAAACATATATGGTGTAAGTTCATGGTATACATATCATCCAAATGTTCTGACTAGAACTTTTGCTTAAATATTACACTTTCCTTCTCATCTAATTATATTACCTAAAGTTCCATAATTCATATACTTATGCTTTTAACAGAAAAACTGAAAACATATTCTATTCAATCCAGTTTATGATTAGGCTTGACAATAAACAGATCCAGACATATATATAGGAAGATGTGGTGTGAGTGCCAATGAGACAACTCTCCATCCAAATAACAATTTAAAAAGTAAACCATTATAGGTTAAAGTACGGCCTTCAACACGGAGCCTTGGCTCACACCGAACAACAAGCTATATAGGGCCCCAAAATTACTAGTGTAAAACCATTCAAACGGGAAAACCAACGGTCTAATCTATATAAACAAAACGAGAAACGAGAAACACGTATATATTACATAAACAAACGACAACTACTGTACATCAGATTCCTGACTTAGGACAGGTGCAAACATTTGCAGCGGGATTAAACGTTTTAATGGATCCAAACCTTCTCCCTTTTTCTGAAACAAGAGCATAACATCACAATATAGAAAAACATACGATAAAATATCAATTGGCAGACTTAACGCAATCTAATTAATAGGGTTTTAGAATCTTCAATATTTGGTACATATCTAAAAATAGAAGTTGACTGGGTTTTTGAACTCTCAAGCAACTTGCCACTAATTAAGCACAAATTGCAATGACAGTCTCATCATGCTCATCTTCTTTGAATATAAAATATTATCTTCCAAAGAAAATTGTTTTTTCTTATAATATCGTTATAAATAAATTATGTTGATAGATTCATGATGAATTTTAAATATATATTTTCCTACGAAATTAAACATTGCGTTGTATTTATCCGTTTGCTTAGTGCTTAGTTTTTCTCTGTTGTGGTTTTTAGATTTTGTTCTTTTGGTTGTGTTGATTCGTGTATGGTTTTGCCACCCTCTTTTCTATTTAGAATATTGATCATTTCTCTGTCGTCTTCCACATTTTATGTCAATATTTTGGTGAGACCATGTCACGTCCAGTTTGTGTGTGTTTGTGAAATGTCGCTACACTACTGGCCTAGATAATTATGGGTTGGCGCTTCCACACATGTAATGCAAACCACATCATGTATTTGCTGTATTTAAGTAGTTCATATCTGTCATATATGATTTGCGTAAATTGTGTTTACCTAACTCTACGGTATGACTTTTCTTCATAGTTAAAGGCTGTACAATTTTACGGGCGGCATTTTAAAAAACATGACCGATACAATGTGTAGGCGTTTCTTCTCTGCAGCTACCTGTTTTGCGGGCTTACATCACTGAAATTTCACTTATTGTCATTTAATTTGGTCGAAATCTCATCGAACGGTAAACTACTGTCGTCTTTATTGGTTTTTCGTATTTTTTCCTATTACAGATATGCGATGTTACTTTAAAGGGGTACAAAGATGGTCACCCAGACAAACATTTAACTAATAAAAGAACAGATGGTGATATCGTTATCTGTTCTGCATGTTGCGATGGCTTTGAGTGTAACAAAAATAAATGTTACACCATGATAAAAAGTAAGATAATTAAATATTAGTTTGTTGAAAGACGACACGGACGATACCAAAGGGATGCCAAAGGGATATAAAAACTCATAAATCAAACATTGTCCATTTATGTAGGTCCGGTAAGGGCCGATTTTGTCCCCAACTTTCAGGTGCATTTAATGAAAGATTTTGGACACTTTTAAACACTTACGTGACTACTTCATATAAACTGGAGTATATTTGTTTAAATCATATATTTGTTTAAATATACTTTTTCACTTTTTTTGTCTTTTGGAAAATGTTGTTTGCTCTGTTTTCAGACCCTTCTACAACGAAATTTGTTTGACATGCACACGTATAAAAATGGAGGTTTTTATCCAACGCAATCATAGGTTTGAACGTAGTTTTCAATTTAGACTCGTTTTTATATATATATATATGTAACAGAAGTATTCTACTTTCAAATAAATAGCTTAAAGTTTACATTTTAACAATTTTGTAAAACTGCTATATTTTTGGGCCAAAAGGGGTCTTACTGAACCTACTCTTTTCGTTAACTGTATGAGTATATACAACTAATATGATTTCAGTGAAAAATAAACGTTTCTCAGATGAGTAGACTTGTCTGTTTAAGTTTGACAATTACATCTAACGCCTTTTTAGCCCACCTGGCCCAAAGGGCCAATTGAGCTTTTCTCATCACTTGGCGTCCGTCGTCCGTCGTCTGTAAACTTTAACAAAAATCTTCTCCTCTGAAACTACATGGCCAAATTTAACCAAACATGGCCAAAATCATTATTAGGGTATCTAGTTTAAAAATTGTGTCCGGTAACCCGGCCAACCAACCAAGCACCGGGGTAAAATGCAGTTTTTAGCTTATAACTCAAAACCTAAAGCATTAACAGCAAATCTGACATAACGGTAAAATTGTTTATCAGGTCAAGATCTATCTGCCCTGAAATTTGCAGATGAATCGGACAAACCATTGTTGGGTTGCTGCCCCTGAATTGGTAATTTTAAGGAAAGTTCGCTGTTTTTGGTTATTATATTGAATATTATTATAGATAGAGATAAACTATAAACAGTAATAATGTACAGCAAAGTAAAACCTAAATAAGTCATCATTAACTAAATAAGTCACCCTTAAGGAGTTATTGCCCTTTACAGTCAATTTTTAACAATTTAACATTTGTAAATTTTCACTAACATTATCTACTGTAACTACTGGGCCAAGTACATTATAGAGATAATTGCAAGCAGCAAGAATGTTCAGTAAAGTAAGATCAACAAACATATCACCATCACAAAACACAATTTTGTTATGAATCAATCTGTGTCCTTTGTATTCACATAGACCAAAGTGAGCGACACATGATCTCTAGAGCCTCTAGTTATTGTTCTACTCACTCATATGCCGTTGACTGTCCGTCTGGCATATTTCGTCCCTCTTTCATGTGCATGCTCGCAAATTTTATTTTAAAAGAAAAGATTGGTATTCGCATACAAATAAAAACTTTTTTTTTCATTAATTATTAATTATTTGGAAAGGTTCCTTAACATATTAGATGAATTGCTGTTTAGTTAAGGTCGTTGAAGCAAACTCTTAAAAACGATTTATATTTATATATTTCCACTATAAGGAATTATCTAACATTGCTTATTCAGATTATTCAAGAGCAGATGCAACTTAATTTAACTATGCCGATTTTGTCGATTTAAAAAAATGACATACTGTTACATGTCACTTTAAAACAACAGCAAAAGAATTATGTAAATGAATAACTATAATCGACACTAAACAAGTTCAATGGGAAGACACAATCAACAATTGTTTGACCGATGCCGTGTGTTCCTTTTGTCATTATTTTTGTAGTTTTATATCTGTTAAAGCGGACACATATCTGGGATATATAGATTGCAAGTGTAGTAATTTCATATTTCTTACTTCGGAATTCCTAATTACTAAATAAATGTTTAGATGCATACATGGGCAACTCATTTTGGAAGCCTTTGGGGAGATTTCACATATAGTTTCTGACGTTGGTCAGTGACATGCACATTTAAAAAAGTGTTTGTGTCTTACCTTATCACAGATTTATAGTTAGCGTGATGAAATCGGCTTCTTTGAAGATTTACAGATTACATTTAAATATAATTATTTATCAAGAGTTATTGTGAAACCGATTATTTTCTTCATGATGACTAAGACTATTATACTAAAGGTTAGTATAATAGTCCAAGATGATGCCTTATATTTGTGTATCGCCGAGCAAGAGCATCTTTGACATTTTCGATTTCAATTAATTTATATCGTTTTTAAAATGAGATACAATTTTGATTCACCAAAAAACGTTGACTGACAAATACAAAGCATTAGTAATATTCATTCATTATTTTCAGATCAAACGTGCTACAACTCTGCTATCTGTGGATGATTATAGAAATAACAGTCACCATATTTAAGACAAATAAATATACTATTTAATTGATATTATATAATTATTGACTTTTGATGCGGTTGATACAATAAGTTATCAACCAAAGAGATGTGATATTCACCGAGGCCAAATGAAATCAAAATTCAACAATTGTTTTATTATATTGCTTTTAATCCTTTTCAAATTTTCTAGTATTTGCTCAGATACTCACTACATTTAAAACTGATTCTTGTATATTTACTAGATATGTCATCTGCTTTTTCTTTAGATAAATATTAAATAAAATCTACTAAAAAAATATATGCATAAACAATAAGAGAAGACAATTAAGATCGAAAACAAGAAGAAAAAGAAAAAAACGGTTATTTAAAAGACGCAAAAGAAACCAACGTCATTGACGTTGCCTTGGAACATCTACAAGGACGGTGTTCCAAATCTTATATTAACCTCTCGTGATTTACCCCGCGATGAATATAATGGTTTATATTAGAGGATGTTGTATGATATTAGCCAATGAAAACACAGAAATCTTTTAGTCATATAATAAAAAATATCACATATAGCTTCTTACATTGATACCAGTGGATTATCGGTTTTATCCAATAGAGATTGTTAAAAAATTTAATTATCTATCGAGATTGGATAAATCTGATAACCAACAGGTAACTAAAGTATGTAATAATCTGTTTCTATAATGATAAAACAAAATCATTGTTCTTGAAATCCCCTTCGAGTGCCTACCACATTCCAATAAGTTGCCAACTTCATGAACACCTGTTGGCATATTTTGATTCGGGCAGTGAGCTGATAAAGGTTATGACCCTTAAATGCATCCAATCATCTTCTGAGATCACTGACCACCACACTTTGATTAAATTTGTTTATACAATGTTTCGGAAAGGTATAAATGATTATATAGTATAAAAATATGAGAGTAGTGTCCTTTGTGGTTTTTGAACTCTTGTTTTGTTCGAACGAGTTTTACATAGATTCCATAACAAAGAAATTGTGATCACTAGATCATTTTTTTTTAATCTTCTCTTCGAAATACTAAACACATTATTTGTTCATCAACCAGTACAAAATTTCTTGATTCAGAAACAACTGTTCTATAATACAAAAAAAATAGTTTTGCTGTTCCTGATACGTATTTCGACAGTAAATGTCTTTTAGTAATGCTCGATTTTAACTGATATAAGTTGCATTCATATCGAGGACAGGTTGCAGGAATAAAACAAATAAAACTATGTAATTTCTGGTCTGATAAACAACACGTCCTTGTAGGAGCTCCTGGCATTGTGATGAATTGTCTAAATTCATTTTTATAGAACATAACAGATATATACAAGTAATACGTGAATTTTAGTCAAATTTTGTACAAATTTTAATGTGTATACTAGTAGTCACTTTTTGTACAAACAACAATTTCTACAAAGTCAAAATACAAATTATAATTATGTATGTTCCCTATTGGAATTTTGAAAACAAAGAAAAAATTTTGTACTAATTATAATGTGTACAAAATGATAACTTGTACACAACATATATATGGATGGGTTTCAGTTGATTTTTACTCTTTTAAAAGTCAACTTCATGTACTACATTGATGTTTTAAAGTGAAGAAAGGTTCAAAATGTTGGATTTATCCATGGCTTTATCAATGATCTGCAGCATTATGCAAATGAAGCTGTTATTAGAAATATGTTAGATTTTTGCGATAATCTGAGAGATGAAATTCTTTTTTCAAGGTCAAAGGAACAAAAAAATGTATCAGAATTCGTCTAGTTGTGACAGTTGCCTAAGGTTATTTTTCAAATGTTGCATGATTGTCTGGTGGATTGCCTTTTAAGAAAGTGTTGTTTTTAATGTATGTTGTGTATTAATAAAAGACCTCCTTTCTAACAGATACAGAAAAAAAAACAAACGTGAAGACCTTTCCATAATTTGATTTCAAGGACAGTTTTGTAATGCTAACTCCTTTTATATCAAATACCTCTAGCAGCATTATATATGATGATGAATATATGTACGTCATATCATATCGAGACAGAATGAAAAGTGCACGAGCTCGAGTGGCTAACCCTGAACTCCACAGTATAGATACATGTTAAAGAAATCTACTAGTTTTCAATTCTTCAACAATTACTAACGCTTATAGACTACCCAACTTTATACACATAAGAATAATAAAAACCAAACTAAAGTTCAAATTGAATACCCACACGACAGTGCCATATGCTGATTTTAATTGCACATTATGATACATAATATCATGTCGACAAAATATAGTCAGTAATTTATAAATACTACTGAAATCAAAACATTAAATATATCATCAAATAAATTCACATAAGCAAGATAAATAGAATAACTGGGATACACGTCTAATTGAGTCGGCCCTGTCGTGATGAATGGTTATATCCTATGACGCGCGGGAATACAAATAACGGTCTTGAATACCGAATAAGTTGGGAAATGTATATCCAAAATGCAGCTGAAGTTATTATATTGCTACTAAGGTGAAGGAAATTGTTAGTTTCAACATTAAATTATCTCGTTTGTGGGGATAAAGTAATGGAACCTAATCAGAAAAGTTGGATTGTTTATCATCAATATATCTGAATGTAAAATTAGCTGACAGCGCTTCTTTGATCGCTCCTTCTTTGACTTAAGAATATATGAATATATCGGAAAGGAGAGGCGCAGATTGTTCCCATTTGAATGCCAACAATTTATTGAATAACTTGTTTTTCAATCTAGTTGACAATTCTTTAGTTGAACATGCAGATGATCCGGCAATGTACTGTTTTTGTTTTGAATTTTATTCTAATCATCAATTTGGGAACAAATTCAGTATTAAAGATGCACACATAGATCTTGTTGAGTGACAGAGGTACTTTGAAGTCTCAAGTTTACATCACTAGATCGATACAACTGCTGGTTGAAAATCATATGAAAAATTAATGGAAAATTACAAAAAGCACTGATTTCTGATTTATTTTTATTTTTTAAATTATGATTAAGAAATTAAGATTTCATTTCCCGTTTAACTTTGAATTTGGTTATTATTTTGAGTTCTCTTTTTTTGCCATATAGCTTTTTAATGTTTCGGTTTAAAAACATCTTTGCCTCAAAAATTCTGCTTTCAGCGTTTTTTTATGAAGGTTATCACAAAAGCGCTTTTAACTACTGATATTTATAAAGAATGTTTTTCATTGTTGCGAACTCATCGTTCCCAAATTAAATGGTTTAACTTTGTTTAACTAATCATGTTGTTGAGCAAAAATGTTGTGTTTCTAAACCATATGTCAATTCAATATGTAAACATGCATTTAAATGAGCGTTTACAAAGTTATAGTCATGCTGTAAAAAAGAAGAACATAAGCTTGAGGAAAAAAATGAAAACAAGTTTTTTAACAATACCAAACAATATGCATGCATTACATAACTATAAATTATTACATAACAAAATTGTAATTGATAGCCAGTTGTTGATATCTAAAAGAATCATGCTATCCTATCTTATCGTTATTGTTTCATTGAGGAAATAATATAGAACTGTAGTGTTCGGTTTCTTTTTTGTAACCTGACTGTTCCCTATACAATGTGATTTAAGTATTTGTTGATTTTTATTGTTTGACTATGATATCTATAATATTAAAATAACGAGGTCCAATTTAAAAACGACACAACAAAGATTTTAACTTATAGCTAATAAAGGACAATGGTGTTGATTAAGAATTACACCACTCCAGACCTTGTTGCTTTCCCCTTAACTAATATTGCAAATAATTAACAAGTTCCGGGTCGAACCCGATACCGATACCAATAGTTTATTCACATGTTACCTATACCTTATCTGTACGTTTCGTGTCTGACAGGCGCACCCCCAAACGGTGTATTTAGGATTTGCTATATACACCGGTCATAATCACAGGGATGACAAAACTAAATTCTATCATTGTCACATTGTTTCTTATTGTACTAGTATTTAAATCAATATGACTTTAAAAGATGACAATACGAATATTAAAAATAGGTTCAGTTTGCAATTTGTTAGCCGGCATGAAGCAAACCAAACAAAAAAACATAGTTTCATCTATTTTCATAACTAATATTGGACAATGCTGTTGATAACAAAATTATTCCATTCCAGGCCCTATTGTTTTTCAAATAATTGATATTACCAATAATTGATAAGTTCCAGGTCGACGGTTTCAAACAGAACGATTTTTAAAGTAGAGAAAAATGTGCATCTTATAATAGGCATGACTTTATCAGATGCCAATATCAATACTAAATATCCAGGCTAAACTAAGGCTTACACATAGTTATATACTTTAATTCAGTCACGGACCAGCGATTTCACGGGTAAGTTATAGTATATATTAAAATTCAGGTCTGTTAACAACAGTAAGTAGTAGGGTTTTTAAGAAGTGGAAGAAAAATATTCGCGAGGTGATTAAACTTGAAGATATCAGGTTTGTCATGTTTTGTAATCCTAATGTAAATACTCAGTTTTGTTAATTTGAACATTCATTATTTGTAGTCCCTTTAACTGTAATTATTGTCATGTTTATGTTTAATCTATGTATGTAGTGGGCGGGGCACTAAAAAGACCGGGAATAATGTACAGTAAGATGAGTTTTGCAGATAAATATTTTAACAAGTGCCTATCATTTTAATGCTTAAAGTCATAATAAACGAGTGACGCGGTGAAAATAATGTTATTCCAATTCTTCAACCAATGCACACAAACATCATAAACTTAATCTTCTGTGCACGATTTTATCATTTTTTTCGCATAAATTTCGTATAATCGTCAATTTTTTTTTTCAATCGGTCAGTCTCGTTGTGAAAATATGGCAGATAATTAAAGTTCGTGTCTTGAAGCCGAAGTTCAACGATTGTCACCTGTTTGTCAAAAATCAACGAAACAGAATGAATATTGAGCACGCGTTTATAAAAAAATTAACATGTACAATCAGATTATAGTTTATTTTAAGGTCATCCATGCGTATTGCGGTCACCGGGTTTGTACGAGATGGGTCACATCGAGGTCACTTTACATACGAGAAAATGTGTCGTGGAATTTTCCAGGAAGCAATTAAAATAAAGTAAACTTTTTCTTTAAATGAACAAATTGAAGAATATTCTTCAGAAAAAATAGTATATGTACGTAAGTTTTATAATAAAAACTATCCATTTAGTTATAAAATACATATGCATTAATTTTTTAATTTGAGGTTTCTTATGATTTCAAAATTTTAAATATTTCTATTGCCGAAACTCAGTTGGAAGTCTTTTTAAAAAGGAACTGTAGTTCCGGTACGCCTGTTTTTGTTGTGAACTCTTGTTGTAATGAATTTTGTATTTTGAAATCTGAAACTTGATGCTTCCCGGCGTTTTTAAATTAAGTCGTACATGTTTTGAATTGACAGATATTTGTAATAACGTCCGCATTTTACTAGAAAGTGGAATCAAGTTTACTCAACTTAAAAGAAATGCTTTATCAAGCATTCATACATGAAGATATACTGTGATCAAATTAAAAACAAATATAATTGATATATCTTATCAATATGGATAACTTATTCAAATAAAAAAACTATTGTACAAAATAACGTGCCAAATATGTTCAAAATTTTGATTTACTTCTCATTTTGAAAATACACTTATAAACCAAAATTAATATTATGCATTGATATATTGATTTAAATGTATTATTGAAAACGAAATCACTATGTATCCTCTATGTAAATCGTTAGTGATTAATCTTTCATTTTTTGTTTTGTGTCTTTTTTCTAAACTTACTAGACAAAGTCATATATGAATCACAATGGAGCATATCGATGGAAACTGGTTTCGAGAGGAGAACGATAAATGGAGTGGATATAGCATTGGCATAGAAGTAGAGAGAATTCTTTACTCTGAAAAATCAGAATTTCAAGAAATACTTGTTATTAAAAGGTTAGTAACAGGAAAGAGCATTAGTACTCACATTGTCTCATAATATATAACTGAAATAGTTTTGAAAACACATGAAACCAGCCCCGGGTTTTGGTGAGGTAAGTTTTGTTTCTAAACTGTATTTTCTATACTGTTTTCATTTTCTGTGTCATTTGTTTATCTTTTTCCTTTTGCCGTTGTCAGTTGGTAGAAAAGGAGATGATATTGCAACGTGGTAAAATTGAAAACGAGACATCTATCAACCAATTTGAAAGATGAGAAGGGACTTAGGGGTATGGCCTTCACGGGCATTCCTGATTAGGAATCACCAATTGTTTAAGGATTTTAGGATTCTAGTATGTTTACATGTCTGATATTGTTTGGTTAAGAAATAATTCATGGAAGGCGTAGATTGTCGGAAATTAACACATGGCCTGAGCCGTGATATTCGAATTTTATCCTGAGCGTTAGCGAGGGATAAAATAAACGAATAGCACGACCCAGGCCATGTGTAAATTTCCAACAATCTATGGCTTCCATGAATTATTTCGATTCTAATAGAACAAATACGGTCAGTGAATAACTGAAGTGAAGGTGGGTATGCTGTGTGTGTGGCTGTTCATTTTTACTCCCTGTTAGATAAAGCTCAAATATCTTTATAAATGTGTAGCTTGCGTAGGTTATTTCGTGAATAACTGCTCAAAAAAATTTCTTTAAATTCTCAAACCCAACATTTGCCATTTTTAATTTACATGTTTTCTCTTAAGCTTCCGTCAAATCCAAAGTTGACATTTTGTAACTATATAAGGAGCCGCCATGTTGACTTGCTGAAATGAGTGAATATGCGAATAATGCAATATAATAGAAAATAAAACAAAACAAAACATACCTCAAAAATCAGTTTTAATACAATATCATAAGAATTCCGATGGTTCACGTAACAGAAAACTTTCAACTTTAGCGGTTTCATTTGTATGACGTCATGTTTTGAAATGACTTAAATGCGCCCAAAAGATTGATAGACTTTTCCGGAATTTTATTTAATTTTTATTTTGTTGATTTCTTCGAGCTCTTGTACATTACTCCTTTATATTATGCATACGAATAAGAATAAAAGTTATTTTGTCTTTTTTTAATTACACTTTTTAAAACAATAAAATCGGCAAAGGGTCTGCAAATAGGTTCCAGTACATGTAGATTTACATGAGAAGTATATCGTAACAGCCATTATTATATATATCTCTGAGTCTGCGCTTAGTATATTTTATCGAGAATTTTATTACAGTGTTGTTTACAAAGCCAAAGAAGCAAGTCATATTAGAATACTAGTTTTGTAATATTTTTTGTTGATATTAGATCCATTCAATCTATATAGTCTCTCATAGTTCTTAATAGAATAATACTTGTATATGTTTTAGTATTTTTAAGCTAATGATATTTTACTGTAAGTTTTAATATACAAATAAACTCATCATAGATACCAGGACTAAATTTTGTATATAAGCCAGACGCTCGTTTTGTCTACAAAAAAGACTCATCAGTGACGCTCGAATCCAAAAAAGTAAAAAAAGACCAAATAAAGTACAAAGTTGAGGAGCATTGAAAACCACAATATGTTTTATGTATTTTATCCAACATTTCATGTTATACGCAATGTTTTATATGTATATTAGAATGTATAATGTTATACAAGTGGTGAAACTATTGAATCTATGAATCTATGAATCTTTTTATCTTTCTTGGTGTAATTAAAGCTTCTATAGCTATCGGTCACAATCGATCTTCAACAAATATGAAAAATCATCACCGTATAGTTATCAATGATAAGCCCTGAATTGAAAAGTAGTTTTAAAGTTATTTTACCATATTGTATTACAAAAAAAAACAGTTGTCAAAAAAATCAAAAAAGAAGTTCGAGTCTGATGTCAGAAGATGTAACCAAAGAAAATAAACAAAATGACAATAATACATAAATAACAACAGACTACTAGCAGTTAACTGACATGCCAGCTCCAGGCTTCAATTAAACTGATTGAAAGATTATGAGTTCATCATATGAATATCATGCACAATCCTTCCCGTTAGGGGTTTAGTATCATACCATCATAACATATATGAGAAGAACGTAACCTGTGTCATGCCAACAACTGTTTTTTTAATAAACGTGTTTAGTTCCGATGCAAAGACCCTATAAGTGAATCAATATTAACGCCAAAATATGCAATATTTAATGACCTGACAACGGTATCGTAACTATATCCCTTCTTGATAAGTCTATTTAAAGGTTTTCATAGTTTCTGAGGTGAATACTGACATTTTTGTGCTTTATAAAGAATATTTCCATAAAAAAATGGATGTGAAATACCTGAACGTATAAAAAGTCTGCATGTTGAGCTACATTTACGAATGATGTCCTTATACCGATGATAAAATTTATTAAAGATTTTGACTAGTTTGTGATATCGAAACCCCTGGTGTAATAATTTTTCAGTAATACATAAATTTCTCTCGTTAAAATCTAAAACATTGTTACATACACGAGTGAATCGTATAAGTTGAGATAAATATACACCGTAAGATGGTGACAAGGGAACGTCACTATCTAAAATGGATAATTAACGATAGGAAATGAAAAAGACTTGTTTCTATATTTGCAGTAAATCATTCGGAAATGTACTTGTGTTAGATGGTGTTATATCAGCTGCTGAACGAGATGAGTTTGCCTATTTGGAAATGATGGCTAACGTACCCTTAAACTGTCATCCAAAACCAGAAAAGGTATCCTCCTTAATTTGTTAAGTAGATAATGAACACATTTATTATTTTTTTTCAATGAATAAAGGAGGCAACCGGGTTGTCATATATGGTATTGAAATGTTAGTATATATAGGTCTATATATCGATTAAAATGCGGCATATCATTAATGAATTATTGAAAAGATTATCCGCTCAATTTTAAAACTAAATAAAGTCAACAGTAGTATACCGCTATTCGAAATTCATAAATCGATTGAGAAAAAAACATATCCGGGTTACAAACTAAAACTGTTGGAAACGCATTTAATATAAGAGAACTCAACACAACAGAAACCAACATTATAATGTAACACACACAGAAACAAAATGTGTTTCTAAGTAGTAATTTTTAACTTTCAGCTCATTTAAAGGTTTGATGTTTGCATCTTCCGATGCATATTATAAACATTTGGTCTGTATCATCTTCTATTTGTGTTATAGGTTTTGGTCGTCGGCGCTGGTGGTGGTGGAGTTGTAAAAGAGGTTCTAAAGCACGTCTCTGTACAGAAAGTTGTCGCTTGTGAAATTGATAAGGTACACGTGCTACATGTTCCTTTAGGAAATGGTTGCTTGGTTCTAGGTTCAATGATAAAGTATTGCTTGCAGTTAATAGGTTGACTTTAGGCATCTCGCAAACATTCGCACAGCTACCTATCAAAGCAGGTTTCACACCAAATTTTCTTCATCAGAAAATGCATGTTCCAGTTCAGGAATATGACAATTGTTATCCATTCATTTTAAATGTTTTAGCTTTTGATTTTGAACTTTGATTATGGAGTCTTCGTTTTGGGTTTTCCTCGGAGTTTATAGATTCTTAAATCCGTATCTCGTTTATCAAAAAGTGCGTCTGGTGTTCATGTTATAATTATTGGCAACGAGCGTCTATCCACCAGAGTTCAAATTCCAAAGATATAACCAAGTATTAGTATGACTTTAACAATAACAAAACCAATACAATACAATCAGCTATAAAATGTCAAATCATGCAAAACGTGAAATCGAGAAAATGATCTACAACAATATAATTTGCGAGAAACAAATAGGATAGACATGAATCTATATCAACAACTAAATAACAGACACATAAAGAATTTGACGGGGCTCAACATATTTTACGGTACCCAACCCTACGATTAACGTTGTGTAAAGCACTGCATAAAAACGAAGTGTAAAAACCAGTTGCAAATCCTAACCTCAAAAGATTGGTCCGAGGGAAATAAGTACAAATAAAAAAAACAATACACACAAAATACCGATAAACAAGTACTTGCAGGTACTGACAGGTAATTCAAAGTCAACTGTACATAAATCATGTTTCCCATACAAAAGAGTCAATCAGTACAAATTCAACGGATGTAATGTAAAGTCTTCATAAACAGTCTGAAAAACGAATGACATTGTGTAAATAAACAGTATCAAAAGAGTGTAGGATAATGAGTACTCGTTACTGTAATTATGGTCAGATCATATGTCTTCGTACTATGCATGCGTTTTCAATGAAAAATATGACGTCACAATGCATTCTTAAAAGCATGAAAACCAATGAGACGAGGATATATATCAATATATTAGGTGAAGTTGTGTTATAATTGTTCAATGTAAGTACGAATTATTAGTATCTATATCTACAGATTCTAAGATTCTATATAGTCGTTAAATTCATGATTTCCTATTTAGCTTAAAATAAAAGAATATCTACTCTACTAGTACAACCAAATCTGCTCACCAAATCGTTGAAGTTCAAGATAATGCACTTAGTCATTTATCAAATTACCAATTATACATAACTTACGTTCATTGACATCTAAAATGCGGTTACAGACAAAATCATAGCGAACATTTTTTGAAATAAACAAAACATAAGCAGGGACCAAAGGAACAACGCCATCTTACAGTGTACGTCTTGAGTGGAATAAAAACCGAAACAATACTAAATGTCCTCTCTACATGTCGGACTTTTCTTTTGTGATTTATTAGACTTACATATAGGTTCATTTTAGCCTTTAGAAAAATAACTTAGTTTCGGATTTACCTTCATCAGGAACGCTCAAAGTCGATTATTTGAAAGCCAATGATGTATGAGAACCTAACAATTTGAAGATATATATACTAGTAACCAAAACCTCTAAAACTAAAATAATAGCCAAATCCATCAAGTTAGTCTAAGGGAGTTGAAACCTTAGTTTCTACCCATTTCAAATGTGTAAACAATTTCGTCTTATTTTTAAAGAAAGTTGTGGATGTTTGTAAGAAGTATCTCCCTAGTCTGTCACAGGATTATGACGACGACCGCGTTGAATTAGTTATTGCAAATGGAGCACACTATATGAAAGAACACAGTGGAGAATTCGATGTTATAATTACTGACTCTTGTTTTGAAGGTATTTGACGCTTTGATGATTTTTTTTTTACAAAATCACATTGTTTACATTTAAATATAATTGATGTAATAAATGTAAAGCAAATGCTTATAAATATAGAAATTGGACGAAACACTGAAATCATATACCTTTTTTATGTGGAAATTACTGAAGTTTATTAACTATAAGCCATTATTCGGTTTGCTGTTTAACCATAATTGAGACAATATTTGTCATCGATCTATTTATTGGTTTTGTTTTTTTAAATTATTATATTCGATAAGTGAAATTGTCAGGAAACTTTATCCAACTAAATAAATTACAGGACCTGGCGAAGGACTGTTTACAGATGAATATTTCAAAAGCATGAAAACGGCGTTAAGACAAGATGGTGTTTTATGTTTTCAAGGTAATTCTTATTAGATCAGAAATATGTCAGTTTTTCAGTTGCTTTAATTATTTCAGCTTTTGATTTGACATTTGATATGGGACTGTTTGTTTTTAATTCTCTTTTGATGTCGGTATTTTTGTTATTTCCCTTTTTTAAACCTAGAAGGGTAACCATTTGAATAATGAATAATCTAAGTTTTCTCTTATATGACAGGGATATCTAGTGCAGGTAAAACTCACATTTAATTCAGATATTGAATTTATCAACAATACACTTTTATCACAGAGATATGTCTTGCCTTTTTGTAATTTTGATTCTGCAAATTTTAAAATCAAAATAGCAATACTTTAACATCTTACACAAGTTATGAAAATATTCAAAGTCAATGAACCATCACTGAGTTACATGGAAAATAAGATGTGCAAATGCTTATACAACTGCATGGCAAATACCATCATGAACATTGACATAAGTCGTTCCCAAATCTAAATACAAACATTTACTAGTAAACTATAGAAAAGTTTCAAATTCAATAAAAGGGGGTGGGGCTGTATTATCTCCATGGAAACGATACTTGCAAATGGCGATAAATTTGCTTACCAAATATCATTGACTTGACATAAGCAGTTCATCTTAAAATGATCTTATCACAAACTAATACATGTAAACTATAATAAGTTTGAAAGTCATTAGATTGTGACTGAGTGGTGGAGCCTAATATTGATGGAAATGAGATGTGTCAATCCTTATACAACTGAATATCAATTAAGATTGGCCTACCACTAATGGTTCCCCTTGAATTGACCTAATCACAAACTGATTCATGATAGTAGACAAAGACTAAAGGGGCGAAGCCAAATTATCTCCATGGAAATGATATATGCCTATGCTTACACAACTAAATACCAAATGTCATTGACCTACCACTTGTGGTTCCCCATAAACTGACCTCATCAAAAACTAATACATGTAAAACAAGCAAAATTTTCAAAGTCAATAGACCATAACTAAGGGGGCGGAGCTAAATTTTCTCCATGGAAATGAGATATACCGATGCTTCCACAACTGCATACCAAATATCATTTACCTTAACTTGTGGTTCCCAATAAACTGACATAATCACAAACTAATAAATGTAAAATATTCAATGAGGTGTGCCAATGCTTATACAACTGCATACCAAATATGATTGACCTACCATGTGTGGTTCATCATAAACTAGACCTAATCACAAACTTACAAATTGTTGACGACGCCGTCGCCGACGCCACCGACGCCGGAAACAGCATAACATATGTATCGCTTTTTGACTCCTTCAAGGCGAGACAAAGATATAATTTACGTCTCTGGAAATTAACATAGAAATCAGGTTTTCGTTTACAGTAGCAGTAAATCGATGATTTAAATTTTCGTAAAGAAAAATAATCTAAAACTTTCGAATTGTTAATTTTGTTCACGCGTCAATCAATATATTGGAACTTGAACCAAGTTTTTGTCCATTCGTCATTTAATTTTGTCATTTGATAAGGGACTTTCCCTTTTGAATTTTCCTCGGAGTTCAGTATTTTGATGATTTTACTTTTCACTAGAAATGGACGAAAATTGAGTAGATTTCTTGTTCATCACTTACATAAGAGACTGTAGAACGAGTGCACGTTGTGTTTTGTGGATGCCTTTTATTTCAAGGAAATATATAGTCATCTGGTTAATCCACATTTGCGGTATTCATGGAGATTCAAGTCAATTACTGTTTAGTAATGTATGCAAGCCTTCCCAAATTTTAACACATTTACGTCACATTTCGGACCCCTCATTACGTATTGCTTTTGTTTTTCAATATGTTAATATGTATTTACAATATTCCAGAATGCTTTTTTATCAAGTTCAAGAATGAGTGTACAGAAATCCTTTTAAAAGATATGATATATATAATATTACGGTTTCATTAATTTACAGGTGAAAACATTTTCATGGATCTCCCATTGATCAAAGAGATCATGACCATATCTAGGAAAATATACCCCAACGTTGAATTTGGATATTCTATTCAGCTAACAGTTAATGGTGGTCATTTCGGCTTTATTGTTTGTAGTCTTAACAAAGTAAGGAACATGTATATGTTTTGTTTAGTGCACAATGCAATTTAAATTAATATGGTACACATTTTGTATGTCTCTAAAAACTTAAAGTCTTACTTGACATGTAAAATATTCCAAGTTCAAACATTAATTTATAAAATTAATACTTCGTTGAATAAATGATACCTGCTGTCTTTATATACAAATAGTAATTCTATGGAATGTCGCCGCATCGCTGGGGTTTATGTACACGGATGTATCTTTGAAAAACGTAAAAAGGGGGACTGTTACTTCTAAGAATATGTGATATAATATTACGACTTACCTGTTTTTATTAGAATACTAGTTTCAAAGAACCTTTGAAGACGTACACAGATAAAGAAATAGAAGAGATGAATTTCAAGTTTTACAACACTGATATTCATAGGGCTAGCTTTAGCCTTCCCAACTTTGTCAAGAAAGTAAGTATATTCAAATTGATAAATAATAATGATTTCATAAATGAAACTATTCCTTTATCGTTATAAGTTTCACAATATCAAACAAATGTAATTTAATCAAAGGACTTAGCTTTTATATTACAGGTTTGGTCATTGCTACATAAAAAAGTAGATGACTTATAATGTAATCTAATGTAAAGCATACTTCGTTCATATGATTACCATTTCCAGTGCAACCGTCTAAACAATAGAACATGTTTTAAATCACATCTATAGTTTACTGAAATGATATTGACAGAACAAATAAAACGAAAAAATTGAAAATGTTCATTTTGCATGCGTTTGAAGAGCCGTAATCAGTTACGCTCAACAAAGAATATTTCAAATCATCTAGGTTTCAAAAAGTTTCTAAAGATAGTAAAAACAATATTAGGTCAACAAGTGTTCAAAATCAATAAACACTGTTAGCGTTAAAGAGTTAACTAACCATTCTTTCACTTGTTTTAGCACTGATAAATTTATTATATGTATATATCAATTTTTCATAGCTTCAGATTCAAATGTAATGCCAAATCTACTTTATAAAAAACTTGCAGCACCTGATTCATATTATTCTTGCTGCAATGATTCTGGTGGTCGTTATGAATAGAATCGGTTGTTCGCATGCAGAAATGTGATATTCCTTAAATCTTATTTGACGTATTGTTTTGATTTTTGTAAGTTCATATGTTGTCTTAAGGTAGCTCAGTACAAAGATTTTTATACTTGCAATCTCCAACCTTTAAAATGCTATTACTTTCTTAAGACTGCAAATAAATTAATAAAAGAGGTATATATAGATAGATTAAAGATAAATCTTATAAATGATTGCAATATTTCTGTTATGCAATCATTATGTAATCAAGTATCATGCAATACGTTGCAAACTTGGTCAGTTTACTTGAATGAATTTAGCTTTGTCATCTCGATAACTATATAGGATTTTTTAACAAAATCTCAATCAACACAGCAGGAGTTACAAAAGGGTGTCTCAAATTATAGCTACCGTATTACATTCTCTCATAAATCTCTAATTAGTGTCAACATCCGTTACACATACAAGTAGATAATATTTGATTAGGTGTAAAATTTGATCTATACATTCTGATCAAAATCTGAGACACTCGTATTTAGATAATGGCTCTAGGAAAGCATATTATAAAATCAACCCTCTCGGGATATCAATGAAGATACTAATTTTAATTGAAAGTGGAAATTTCTTGTAAAATTTTGTAGACACAGTTAGCATTATAATTGATTATATAATTGTTGTATAATAGTAGCATTTCATTAATTTGAAAGTAATCTGTTAGCTGTTAGTATCATGCAATACGTTGCAAACTTGGTCAGTTTACTTGAATGAATTTAGCTTTGTCATCTCGATAACTATATAGGATTTTTTAACAAAATCTCAATCAACACAGCAGGAGTTACAAAAGGGTGTCTCAAATTATAGCTACCGTATTACATTCTCTCATAAATCTCTAATTAGTGTCAACATCCGTTACACATACAAGTAGATAATATTTGATTAGGTGTAAAATTTGATCTATACATTCTGATCAAAATCTGAGACACTCGTATTTAGATAATGGCTCTAGGAAAGCATATTATAAAATCAACCCTCTCGGGATATCAATGAAGATACTAATTTTAATTGAAAGTGGAAATTTCTTGTAAAATTTTGTAGACACAGTTAGCATTATAATTGATTATATAATTGTTGTATAATAGTAGCATTTCATTAATTTGAAAGTAATCTGTTAGCTATCCATAAATACCACATTTATAAATTTTCAAGCATTATAAAGAATGTTCCAGAATTTAAAAACTGGGGAATTGGAGGTACAAAATATTTGTATTGTGCTATGCTTTGGTGTTCTTTAAAATTCAAAATGTTACTACGCATCTGTCTTAACTTCATGACAAGTAATTTGTTGTCTCCTTAGGTAAATCACACCGCATAAAATGTTTGATAAAGGAATTAGGTACAACATATACCACAACACTTACAATGGAAGTAATCCTTAATCATAGTCAATTTGGAGCTTACCTAATGATGACTTTTCTTCTGCTTAAGTAATACCGTTGTGTTGCTTTATTTTTGACATAAATAGATTAAAACAAAAATACCAAACTTCAAGGTAAAAAAGAAGATCCATAGAATATGACAAAAACATACGTCATAAACCAACGGAACAAATCAGAGAAAAACACCCAGACATATTCCAGACCTACTAAACCATAGTCTTCTACTATAACTTTTCAAGTGTATTAATCTATCACATTCTATAAACCTGATATGTAATAATTTTGTTATTTTTTTCTCACTTTAGGAGTTGTACAACGATACAGTGATAGTACAATAGACTTCCAGATGACTATGTATTACATACAATCAAATTTAGTAACATGTTAGCAATGTTTAAATACATGTTGTTCCATTGTGACTAGTCCTCATTACGTTAAAAGTTATGTCAAAATGTAGTAATAGATGCACAATAATATATTTTTCTCTGTATTGTTCAGGAGTTTGTGCATGGTTTGTTTGCAAAGTTGGATTGTAAGCACACAAACTACAGCATACAAGTAGTAAATAAATATGATTGCTCCTACATTGTTCAGTTAACTACACTAGAGGCTCCAAGGAGCCTGTGTCGCTCACCTGATATTTCTATTTACAATTTTTGCATCAAATAATGCAACCACTATACTTTAGCTTCAGTATCAAGGATTTTAGTCAAAACTGCATTTTCCCCTATATTCTATTTTTAGCCATGTTTGTCATGTTGGTTGCCAGGCACGGTCATCAAACACATTTTGTAAACAAGAAACTCTAATGCTGATTGTGGCCAAGTTTGCCTCAGGTTTTTTCAGGAGCAGACTTTTGTAAAAGATAACAGAAATTTGTGAAAAATTGCTTAATTTTACTTTAAAGGGCAATTACTTCTTATGGGTCTGGTGCAGGAAAATTGGTACCGTTAATTTTATTACTACCACTGGGTCGATGCCTCTGCTGGTGGACTATTAGTCCCCAAGGGTATCACCAGCCCAGTAGCCAGAACTTCGGTACTGGCAAGACAACACGGATTTTTTTGTGTTATTAAAATTTGTTGTTACAAAATGATAGAAGTTATCATAAATTAAGGAATGTATCTCCCTCATAAAAAGCTCTGATTCCTTTCACGGATTTGGCTATACTTTTTGGACCTTTTGGATTATAGCTCTTCATCTTTTATATAAGCTTTGGATTTAAAATATTTTGGCCACGAGCATCACTGAAGAGACATGTATTGTCGAAATGCGCATCTGGTGCAAGAAAATTGGTACCGTTAATTGTATTGACCAATTTGGTCATGCTGAATTATTTGTAGATCTTCCTTTGCTGAACTTTAATGCCGTTTACAGTTCATCTCTTAGGCTATCTATAATAATATTCAAGATAACAATCAAAAATATTTTCTTAAAAATACCAATTCAAGGGCGGGACCAAACAATAGGTTGTCAGCTTTGTCTGAAAATATCAGTGCAGATAGATATTAACCTGATCATCAATTTTACCGCATGTCAGAATTGCTCTTAATGCTTTGATTTAAAAAAAATGTGCCAAAATCTACATTTTACTATTATGTTCTATTTTAGCCATGGCAACCATTTAGGTTGGCAGGCATGGTCACTGGACACATTTTTATTAACTACATACCCCAATGATGAATATGACTAAGTTTTGTTAAATTTTGCCCAGTAGTTTTAGAGAAGAGGATATTTGTAAAGGTAAAGGACGAATGACAGACAATGGCACTAAATGATGAGAAAAGCTCAATTGGCTCTTAGGGCCATGTGAGCTAAAACTAGAGGCTCTAAAGAGCCTGTGTCGCTCACCTTGGTTTATGAGAATATTAAACAAAGTAAGCAGATGGATTCATGACAAAATTGTGTTTTGGTGATGGTGATGTGTTTGTACATCTTACTTTACTGAACATTCTTGCTGCTTACAACTATCTCTATCTATAATGAGCTTGGCCCAGTAGTTTCAGTGGAAAATGTTAATAAAAATTTACAAATTTATGAAAATTGTAAAAAATTGTCTATAACGGACAATAACTTCTTAGGGGGTCAATTGACCATTCTAATGCAACAACGTTTGTAACGTTCATTTTGATTGGATAACGTCACTTTCTTACATGGCACCAATTGACAATTGATGCTATGGGACCTACGTGCAAGCGCAGACGGCATATGACAGATTTTAAATACATGTTTAACGTTGTTTTCTGTCAGTTTCATTAGAATGGAGATAACAATATTGTATTTTAAGCTCCGACGGCATCAATTGGGGATTTGATGGTCGCAAATACCCGTTTACTGTCTCCGCTAACGCGTCGCCAGTAAACTTAATTTGCGACCATCAAATCCCCAATTGATGCCGTCGGAGCTTAAAATACAATACAGTTATCTCCTAATTTCAGTCATGTTGACTTATTTGTAAATCTTAGTTTTCTGAACATTATTGCTGTTTACAGGTTATTACTATCTATAATAATATTCAAGATAATAACCAAAAACAGAAAAATTTCCTTAAAATTACCAAATTGGGCAGCAACCCAACAACGTGTTGTCCAATTCATCTGAAAATTTAAGGGCAGATAGATCTTGACCTGATAGACAATTTTACCCCATGTCAGATTTGCTCTAAATGCTTTGGTGTCAGAGTTATAAGCCAAAATCTACATTTTACCCATATGTTCTATTTTTAGCCATGGCGTCCATCTTGGTTGGTAAGTGGGGTCACCCCACACATTTTTAAAACTAGATACCCCAATGATGAGTGTGGCTAAGTTTGGTTAAATTTGGCCCAGTAGTTTCAGAGGAGAAGATTTTTTTAAATGAATACTAATTTTTTTGAAAAATTGTAAAAAATTGACAATAAAGGACAATAACTCCTTAAGGGGTCAAATGACAATTTTGGTCATGTTGACTTATTTGTAGATCTTACTTTGCTGAACATTTTTGCTGTTTACAGTTTATCTCTATCTATAATAATATTCAAGATAACTACCAACCAGATGCTCCACAGGCTGCAGCTTTATACGACCGCAGTGGTTGAACCCTGAACCGTTGGGGCAAGTATGGACACAACATTCAAGCTGGATTCAGCTCTAAATTTGGATTGTGATTAAATAGTTGACACAGCATAGGTTTCTGACACAGAATAAATGTGGTCTAATGAACTTAAAATTTTTGTTTTGCCTTTGAGCAATTCACTTTGCTGTTGAATATTAATTCTCTCCAAAAAATGTTTGAAGAAATTTTCTTTTCATTTATGAAATTTCATATGAGAAAAAATTCCCCCCCCCCCTCAATTTTTTTCACATCGCCCTTTCCTTCATTCCAAAACCGATCTCAATTCAAATTTCCAATGGAGTTTGCAACAATAGTTACCCATTTAAATACATCATCAAATATTAAAATGTAAAAAAAATGCTTGTTATCACTGAATGGTAAAGATTGTTTTAATTTATCAGTTGGTAGTAAAAGTGAATATATATTGTATATTGTATAAAACAATGGTTTAAGTTGATTCAACTACTATTCTGGACAAACACAGATAACTCCAATTGAAATTTCTTGCTATTGCACAATATTGTGATTAGATATTTCTTGCTATTGCACAATAGTGTGCAATGGAAAATACTTGTTATTGCACAATACTGTGCAATTGAAGATTTCTTACTATTGCGCAATACTGTGCAATTGAAAATTTCTTGCTATTGCACAATACTGTGCAATTAAAGATGTCTTGTAATTGCTGAGTACTGTGCAATTGAAAATTTCTTGCTATTGCACAATACTTAATATAATAATTTTGGATCCTGATTTGGACCAACTTGAAAACTGGGCCCATAATAAAAAAACTAAGTACATGTTGGGATTCAGCATATCAAAGAACACCAAGAACTCAATTTTTATTAAAATCAAACTAAGTTTAATTTTGGACCCTTTGGACTTTAATGTAGACCAATTTGAAAACAGGACCAAAAATTAAGAATCTACATACACAGTTAGATTTGGCATATCAAAGAAATCCATTTTTTCAATTTTTGATGAAATCAAACAAAGTTTAATTTTGGACCCCGATTTGGACCAACTTAAAAACTGGGCCAATAATAAAAAATCTAAGTACATTTTTAGATTCAGCATATCAAAGAACCCCAAGGATTCAATTTTTGTCAAAATCAAACTAAGTTTAATTTTCGACCCTTTGGACCTTAATGTAGACCAATTTGAAAACGGGACCAAAAATTAAGAATTTACATACACAGTTAGATTCGACATATCAAAGGACCCCAATTATTCAATTTTTGATGAAAAACTGGACCCGTTGGGCCCTTATTCCTAAACTGTTGGTACCAAAACTCCCAAAATCAATACCAACCTTCCTTTTATGGTCATAAACCTTGAGTTTAAACTTCATAGATTTCTGTTTACTTATACGAAAGTTATGGTGCGAAAACCAAAAAAATGCTTATTTGGGCCCCTTTTTGACCCCTTATTCCTAAACTGTTGGAACCTCAAGTCCCAAAATCAATACCAACCTTCCTTTTATGGTCATAAACCTTGAGTTTAAATTTCATAGATTTCTATTTACTTATACTAAAGTTATGGTGCGAAAACCAAGAAAAATGCTTATTTGGGCCCCTTTTTGACCCCTTATTTCTAAACTGTTAGGACCTTAACTCCCAAAATCAATACCAACCTTCCTTTTGTGGTCATGAACCTTGTGATTAAATTTCATTGATTTCTCTTTACTTAAACTAAAGTTATTGTGCAAAAACCAAGAAAATGCTTTTTTGGGCCCTTTTTGGCCCTTAATCCCTAAAATATAGGGATCAAAACTCCCAAAATCAATACCAACCTTCCTTTTGTGGTCATAAACCTTGTGATTAAATTTCATTGATTTCTATTTACTTAAACTAAAGTTATTGTGCAAAAACCAAGAATAATGCTTATTTGGGCCCTTTTTTGGCCCCTAATTCCTAAACTGTTGGAACCAAAACTCCCAAAATCAATACCAACCTTCCTTTTGTGGCCATAAACCTTGTGTCAAAATTTCATAGATTTCTATTTACTTAAACTAAAGTTATTGTGTGAAGACCAAGAAAATGCGTATTTGGGCCCTTTTTGGCCCTTAATCCCTAAAATATTGGGATCAAAACTCCCAAAATCAATCCCAACCTTTCATTTGTGCTCATAAACCTTGTGTTAAAATTTCATAGATTTCTATTCACTTTTACTTAAGTGAGAGTGCAAAAACTTAAAGTATTCGGATGACGACAACGCAGACAACGATGCCAAAGTGATAGCAATATACGACGAAAAAATTGCGGTCATATAAAAATTGCAACATTTCCTTAAAATTACTAATTTGGTGACAGCAACAGGATTCTGATTTGTCTAAAAATTTCAGGCCAGATAGATCTTGACCTAACATACAATTTTACCCATGTCAGATTTGCTCAAAATGCTTTGGTTTCTGAGTTATAAGCCAAAAACTGCATTTTCCCCCTATGTTCTATTTTTAGCCTTGGCGACCATCTTGGTTGGATGGCTGGGTCACCGGACAAATTTTTAAAACTAAATACCCCAAAAATGATTGTGGCCAAGTTTGGAATAATTTGGCCCAGAAGTTTCAGAGGAGAAGATTTTTTGTAAAAGATTACTAAGATTTGCGAAAAAATTGTTAAAAATTGACTATTAAGGGCAATAACTCCTTAAGGGGTCAACTGACCACTTCGGTCACGATGACTTATTTGTAAATCTTACTTTGCTGAACATTATTGCTGTTTACAGTTTATCTCTATCTATAATAATATTCAAGATAATAACCCCTAAACAGTAAAATTTCCATAAAATTACCAATTCAGGAGCAGCAACCCAACAAGGGGTTGTCCAATTCATCTGAAAATTTCAGGGCAGATAGATGTTGACCTGATGAACAATTTAACCTTGTCAGATTTGCTCTAAAAGCAATGTTTTTGAATTATAAGCAAAAAAACACATTTTATCCCTATGTTATATTTTTAGCCATGGCGGCCATCTTGGTTGGTTGACCCATTTTTTAAACTAGATACCCCAATGATGATTGTGGCCAAGTTTAGTTACAAATATTTTTGTAAAAGTTAACGCCGGGCGCCGGAAGACGACAGACAACGGACGCCGGATGCAAAGTGATTGGAAAAGCTCACTTGGCCTTTTAAGCCGATGAGCTAAAAAATATGTTGTAAATATTACCATCATGCAACTGTAATACTAAATGAAATTGAGACCAAACCAAATAAACTAAATTATCATAAAGCACCAAACTTCATCTACTAATCACCATGCATGAATACCATTCTTTGTGTAGGTCTCTTCTTTTTATTAATTTTTGTGTGGACCAAATCATAATGTCTGGCAAAAATGTTTCATCCAAAAAAGGCTCATATGGCAATAACACTGAAACATTGATTTTTAAAAGTCCAATCAAACCAAGATGTTTTGAATGATCTTTAAAATGATTACTAGATTTTATGAAGTTTCTCATATATCACAAATTTCAATGTCCATTGAGAATGTCAGAGTCACTTTTTGCATTATTGAATTTATTAAACTCAAATAAACAATTCAGGCTCCATCCATGCCTTGGAATCTTTTATCTTACTATCAACTCTAAATGTCACTGGTATACAGCTTAAAGGTAAAGTATTTAAGTATGATATGGCAGGGGAGACAATCAATAAGCCCCTTAATGAGGAAACATTAGTTGTCGAAATATGCATCTGGTGCTTTGAAATTGTTACCAGTTATGTTCTCAGGCTATAAACAAATAACAAAACTCCAAAGTTACTTTAGAATCATAATGTATTTTTGTTCATTACAATGTTTTCAATATCACATTTACTATCGTATAGTTATGTCATTAATGTACAAATGTTACATACATATTTTACAAAGCAATTTACATCTGTAGCTATTTATAATATATTAAAAGATAAATGATATCAGCTTAAGGTTAAAAATGTCACTTTCACTATTATTATTGCATGGTCAAGCTAAGCGATAGAAAAGGTCAAGCTAAGCATTAGAAAATATTGTAATCAACATCTGTATACACTACGTGAAATAATCAGTTAAAGAGAAACCATTCATGTGTAAACCAGTTTTCTTGAAAGTGGTCAATTTAATATAATTCTATCAAGGTGCTGCTTAAAAGTAGGGATTTGTTGAAAGCAAATTGTTTATGATCGACTCAGTATATCGATTATGGTAAAGTCCTTTTGTGTTATATTCTGTGCATACAAGCCGGTACAAAAATTGTAAGAGAAACTGTTAACAGATTTATGGTGAATGTTATTTGTGAAACTAAAGGATAATATATAAGATATAAAAGCTCTGAGTTTTATGAACAAATAATGATAATTTTGAGAGAGCTCTGTTATCTAAGCTCTGGTTAATAAAATCAATTACCTTAAAAATAGTTAATTATCAAAATTTATGATAATATTCCATGAATTTAACACTTGAACAAGTACAAATTCCATTGGATAGTGGAAATTTTTTTTTTGGCTTCGAAGAAATACAATTTATATAAAAATCTGATCTTCAGCATGTGTGTAAAAAAAATCCTACTATCTTTTTTTCACAGAAATTAGTCCATTGATATCAGTTGTGTTAAAACATCTAATTCTCACATTGTAACTGGTAAAACACTTAAACTTAACTACATATGGACCTTGATAGCTTGACTTTATTTATATTTTTAGAATTTTATGTAATTACAGGCAAAAAACAGGCACAAAAAATTCAACCTTGATAAATTGAATAAAATATTAACTTTCAATGTTTTTTTTAAATGCACTGTATTTTCATAGGCAAATCTCTTTTTAACTAAAATCATTCTAGTCCTTTTTCTTGTACAATCATTTTGAAACTATTTCAATTAAAAAATATTTGACACAGAAAATTATAAACAATAAAAATAAACTATCACATTATGAATCTTACACTTTTTTCCTACTAATAAAATACAATCAGATAAATGTAAGAAAAACAGTAAACAATGCATGAAGATTGTCTCCTATCAATAAACCTCAGTAAGTTTATGTTAGCCAATCGATGTGGAATTAGCTTTTAATATCTAAAATTCTATACTATTTGGTTTTTTTTTCTACAAAAACGTTGAACAATTTAACAGATCTCATTCCTCAGATCTATGCTCAAAATATCATACTATCAAAATGTGATTTTTTTCTCTATGACGATGATAAAGAAAGTTAGTCCCTTATTGTCTTGATTAAATGTGTTAGCATACAGTACATTAAATAAATAATCTAGTCTTTATATACAAACATGGTACTGTGTTATCTTTTAAGGTGGTACCTAACACAACAGGGAGATAACATTGTAAAATCAGCTAAACGTTTTAATTACCATGTGTTGTAAAGGCAATGTTAAGCTTCTCAATGATCGAAATAAGTGTTTGTCAAACTGCTATATAACCAGTGTAATTTTTCTGATAAAACGGTTGGTTCAAATTTTCTAAAATTTTTATATTTTTGTCAAAGGGTCAAAGTAAATACTTTGTCAAAATTTAAAAAAAAAAAAACGAGCCAAATTAATTTTAGTTGAAGTGTTGGGTACCACCTTAATATTTAATCATAAGATACATTATATTCTTAAATTACAAAATGTTTAAAAATAGCATTGAAAATTCAGATAGATTGATTACTTATTATCAATTGCTAGCAATGCTCATCCAGAACCTAATTAATACACTAAAGCTACTTACAGTTTTATGATTAAATAACTTCAAAGACTTCTGTAAAATTAGTTTAAAAGAAGACTTTATATAAAAAAAACTCCACCATAGACCAAATATGTTAGAATCATTGTCAAAGTCCAAAATCAGGTAATTTTTTATTATGTCTTTTTATCAGGTAGTCAACTAACAATGCTACATTTAAACGTATTGTAATTAAGGAATATGGTGATGACAATAAAGACATGCATTGAAATATGATTAAGGAGTTATCTTTCCCTGGTAATTTTTTACATTGGCATATTTTAGATGTTTTAAACTCCCAAATTAGTAAACACCTTTTGTATCTTTTCCTCAAAGTAAGTTACACCAGAAAATGACACAAATAATTCTGGTCTGGGGTCAGAAATTTCTATGGCATACATATATATTACATCTTAATTAAAACTACCCACATCTGTAACAATGATTAAATCATTAGAGTAGTCACATTCAAAGAAAACATTACAAAAAGAAAATATATAACAACATGTGAATATGTGCAAAACACAATTATATAAAAAATTAACACACTTAAACAATAAACTATAACAAACGAGGTAATTAACATCGTGAACAAAGCTTGTGATGAAAAATATGGCATTCATTCTCACATTTTGTTTTCTTTCCAACTTAAAGTCATTTACAACAAGAAACAAATTCCAGTGGCTCTTTTCAAAAAAAATCTTACAAGAAAATGTACTTTTGAGAAATAAACATTTCTTTATAACTGAATTATTATAACTAAATTTTAATCATAAGATTTTTGTAGGGAAAAAGCCACAGTATTCTGAAATTCTGATTACTTGAATGTTACATGAAGATATAGAGACCTCTAAATAAAAATGTTAATCTTCATGGTAGATTTTACTCTATCTTCACAATGAGGCTATTTATAAAGTTATAAAGTTACAAATGCATGATGGGTGAAAATCTTAAGCTTTTTCAAGTCAAATAATTCTGGAATCTATCAAACAGACCATTGTATTAGAGCTAATTTCCTAATGCATGTAGATCAAGACTTTGGTTAGCTTTCTTGCTTGTTTTGAATATTGTACCATTCATAGTATTTGGGATAATGTCCAATCAAATTTGGATATAATATAGAAATGTTTAATATATGCCTAAATATATTGTATAAAGATGTCAATCTGAATGACAAAGCTTCCATACATTTAAACAAACAAAGCAAGCCAGTCCACCAAAGTTTTACTCTATAAGCTTTAGGAAATTAGCCCTAATGTGTGAATTTCTTTGGCACAGATTGGTTATACATCAATCGTAGAAAAAATCAAATAAAAAAGATATCATGATATACAATAACACCCGTCTATTACACTTAACCCCTATAGTACTATACATTTTGTGCAGATCAGACAGGTAGTTGTTTTAAACAGGTTTAATTAAAATGAATATACAGTGATTATCCTGATACAAGACTTTACTTAACACTGGTTTTTCATTTGACATTTGTCCAATTTATGCAGAGTTCTTTTTATAGAGTTATTTTAACAGAAGTTTTTATCTTTTCTTAGAATGAAAGATACTGTGCATCTCTTTTCACAAAAAATCCTACAATTAAATTCAACTATGTTACAATGAATGGGTATTTTTCTTGTAATTTTTTTTTTGAGAAATGGATCACTAGTAATTTTAAATAGTTCATAAGCATAAGAAAACACAACTGCATTAAAAAACAAATTGATGACAAAATTTATATCTTTTGGGCAAACAAATTAAATACAAAATAAAATTGCTTAAAACATATTCTCTGTATCAATAAACCAATTTTTTTAAGAACATTCTCAGCAAGCAAGAGAAAGACTGTTAATAAATCTTTTTTTAATAATTAATATATACACACATTTAACAGCTTTTGATTGAAAGGGACAAACAGAAAGCAGTTTACCAACATTTACAATTTCCATTACGCATAAAAATGCACATGTTTGCATAGCTCAATTTATCCAATACTTTACATTACAACATTTCTACACTGCATACGTGTATTCAAAAAATAAAAATCAAACAGTGCTTTACAATATCTCTATACTTAAAAACACATAAGTATTAATAAAATAGACATACATTTCAAATCTAAAGCAAGTGTTGTCAATTAAGGCTAAGAGATAAAATATTAAAAACAAACCATTAAGAGTTTTTGAGCAGGTATAATTCAGGGACAATGAAGTATAAGACTATTGTCAAGTGGCAATTTGTTGCTAAGGATTTATATTTGTTAATTATGTTATCAAATTGAAATCACTTAAATATCAATTTGCCTAAATTTTATCTTTAATACTGAAGGTCTGTGGTGTTTTCACAAAAACATTTACGACACATAACAGTCAAGTTCATAGAAATGGTCAAGACTTCTGTGTTATTTTCTTGTGCGATTATTTTGTGAAATTAGCATGAGTTTCAGAAAAGTTTGCTAACCATAAAAAATTTAGTGCTGTTAATTGCTAAATTTTAAATCTAAAAAAATTAACAACTTAACAGCCCTTTTTCCGTTATTTTTCCGTAAATATGAGACAGATATGGAAATGATCTGGAATGTCAAATTGTTCATAAAATAAAAGATCATTTCCAACATGTCATCATACAATACTAGAAAATTTGCCAACAATATTTCAATCAAAAGTTTGAACAATGAAGGTTTAGAATGAAAGTACTGTAATCTAACAATAAAAATATTTTTAAATCTTTAAGCTTATCTTTAGATTCATTCTTATAGTTAGACTTTTTCTGTAAAATCTCAAACCTATCATAATTACTATCCCTCTTTATTTTTAATTCAAGCTAAGCTTTTTTTCTATTCCAATCTATAGTATGTATCTTTTGCTTTCATAGCCAGCCTAAAATGTGGTAAAAAGAATTAAAAAATCTACAGAAAAAATAAACACACTAAAGGCACAATTTGTTTATTTTATATATCATACTGAATTGGTAACTGTAAAAAAAAAAAAAACTTCCGTCTTTAAAAACTAACGATTGTGTCATCAGCTGAAAAATTAGTAAAAGATCCTACATTCCATTTCTTGCAAATTATTCAAGGTATACAATTATTTAAAAATGTCTAGTTTACAATGTATTGTTACATGAATGACTACGTAAAATGTCCAAAATGGTAACAAGAGTAGACAGTCTTGAATCCACTGCTGATGTTTAAAACCATAAAGATCTTAATTGTCATGCCATTCTTATTCAAATATTCAAATTCATTTACTTAAGTAGCTCCACTGCATGTATGTATGTGATGCAGAAAAAGGATATTATCAATTATCAAATAAAAAGTTAGAGCCCCTTCAGAATATCATTTTTAAAAATACTAGCTATCTATCACATCTTCAACTTCAAACAATATCTACAGTAGCATGAACATATGAAATACAAACAACATTCTTAAACATTAAAAAAAATATTGATGCATAAAACTGGAACAATGAAACATATGCATATAAAGACATCATCAGATTTGTTATTTCCCCATTCCCAAGCAAACAACTTAAAAAAACAAGGAAATTGGTCAATGTTTTTGACATATGAATTTATTATGAGTGACATTTTTAATGGATGATGAACAGTATTGTCGTATTCTGTTATATTCTTTTATATGTTTCAAAATATTTAAAGACATAGGTGAAAAAAAACCACCTTTTAACATTTCTAAAGACTGTTCCATTTTAACATACATGGTACCAGGGCATGCACTATGACACCAAAATTGAGAACTTCAATTACCATCTTCTCAAAATAAAAAGTATTTTGACACCCACAATTAGTTAAAATATTGAAGTGCCTTCCCTGGGTCTCGTGTGCATTTAATGGTACAGCCCTTAATCATAAGAACTGATGTACAAGCAGTTTAAAAAATAAAAACTGTACATATGACAGATTAGTAGTTTTTCACATTTTATCTTCCGAGTTCATTTCTAAAATCACTTCATGAACATGCTACTTCTAGATGTTGAGTAAACACTCATTTTCAAACAGCTTTCTCTCTTCCTTTCTCTTTCCATTCTCTAGAATATATATAACAATACAAATTTTCAGAATTTCTATATTTTTCATACTTTCACAAAAATGGGTTGTAACTTTGTTGTTGGGGTTGCGCAGGTCCCGTCGTATTTAGTGGAGCTAATGGTGCCGGCAGAAGTCCAGATGAAGCCGATTGTGAAAATCCTTGTTGTGTATTACTCTGTAATTGACTCAATGTCATACGTGCAGGCTGATTACTCATCTGTGCAGCAAAAGGATTTGATGTAGCAGGAGCTTCAAATGGATTCAGAGTTGCTGAAATACAAAATAATTGATTATTAACAGGAATTTCTAATTTCAGAAATACACCTCAACATTTTTAACTGGAAATGCCTTCATAAAAAAACAAACATTGTGAATCAAATTCAATTAAATAATCAAACTCATTTAAAAAAAAAATGTACTTTCAATGTACTACATAATATTAACCTATTACTTCACACATTGAAATCCAAATCCCCTTTTAAGCAAGTGAAAAAAAAACACCTTAAAACTGAACTTACTTTCATGCAAAATAACACAAGTACAGCAATTTTGGATCAAGTTTAAAAGTAGATACATGAAAATTTAACAGCAACTTGATAATATGAAGAAATTTTGTATCAGAGTTTCTCAATCGTTACATTTTCATCCATGGCGATCCCTTGACCCTATTACGTATGCATTTACCATGTTAACTTGTATCAAAACAGACAAGAACAGAAAAATAAACATAAACAAACCTTGTTTAGTACTTGTGGTAACCAGTTGATCTAAATTAACTAAATTAGCATTGTCTCCTAAAAATTCTTGTGGTGTTTTCCGATGTTTCTGCTGTTCTTGCTGTTGAAGTGTGGGCAATGTGTCTTGCATACCATCCAGCATCCAGAGGTCTTTTTTCTCACCTAAAAACAAGTAGAATAAACACATGTTGTTTTTTGTTTGTTTTGTGTTGCAATAAACAAGGCAATAGGATGTGTTTTGTTTTGGATAGGTATTTATCTGTTATAAAAATGAAAACTGTGGATTTGTTTATTTACGTGGGTACCAACTTTTCATGGGTTGAGGAAAACTTGCATTTTCGTGGTTACATGATTTCATGGTTTTGCCTAAGACTGCATATAAAACTATAAGAAATTTGTTCTTGGTTGAACATTTCATTCCGTGGTTCACCTGTAACAATGAAATCCCAGAAAATTGGTATCTCACCTAAAATAATGAATCCACAGTAGATATTATTTTAATAATGTAATATCTCCCTAATGTAAAACTATGAATCCATGACCTTTTTTAACCAAAAATGTTTGTCCTTTTAAGCTTATTTGTCTTTTTTTAAGTAGTTTTTGATTTTCAAATATTTTGGCCTTTAGCATCACTGTAGAGATATTTGTTGTCAAAATGGACATCGTGTGCAGTTAATTGATTAATGTTATTGTTTTAAATTCACTAAATTCTGTCATGTTTAATCTGCAGGGTTGTACTTCAAATTAAATTAACAGTCATGTTTGTTGAATATACAATAATACAAGCAAGAAATAAGACAAAATGTTAATTCTCCCATGTTTGTTTGTGTTGGCAATCATGTTTTGTCCCTTTTATCATTTTTACATCAATAAAACAAAAATGTATGTACATGTATCAACAACATATCATTTTCTATGAAAGAATCTATCAATATGAAATTTGAGATTTAATGATTAAAAGACACATTTTTAGTGCTTCTTGACAGTCTTTAATGTGTTTTCTTTACAATTGTTCACCTATATATAATGAATTCAATCAATAATATTTCAGGAAAAAAAGATTTAAATATATGAATCACTTTTTTAATTTTCAGAACTAGTTCAACAAGCTAAAGTTGAATGTCAAAACTATTTCAAAATCTGTGACATAGAGCTCTTAATGTACATTGACTGTAGCATGTTCTTTTACTGAATGTAATAATTTGTTACTGGTATTAAACAGCTGTTAATCTATTCATATCTCACCCCAGTATAGTTCTTACTTCAATATGTGCTGTTTGAAATATACAATAAAAAACACACAATGAACATGTTTCATTCAATTTCTTTTTTTAATGCTGTTCTGTTGTAATAATAAAATTAAATATTTACTATTTAAGATATAAATGAAGGAGATTTGGGGTAAAAAAATAATTAGACAGCTTCCCAACTTAACAAAATAACCAATATTTGATCTAAAAACAGACCTCCAAGTGGATCAAATCCATCTAAACCTCCATGACTAATAGGAACTTTAGCGGGAGAGTTTCCGGTACTTCTGGAACTCAATAAATCAAATCCATCGTCTTCTTTCTGTCCATTTGTTGTAGCTGCACTTGCTCCCATGCCAAACCCATTATCAAAGCCTGTGTTATTTTCCATTGTGGGTGAGGCATCCCAGGGGGATTTCTGTCTAGGAGGTTGTGACTGAACTGCAGCAGATGCTGCTGGTGTTATCCATGGATCTGTAATTAAACAGGTCACAACCAAATTAAGTACTGTTTTAAAATTCCTTCATTTTTTTAATGTATTCATTATATTGCAAAATTTGCAAAACTGTAATGAAATATTTCTCAAAATGTATTAAAAAGTCACATTTTAAGATTTAATATCATGATTTGTTTTCAACAGTTTTGGATAAATTATCTTACATTTTGTCAATTGTTTAACAATTAAATGTATAATAATAAATACACACAAACCATGTTGCTCTGGTTATATGAATATATAATTGCTTCTTCTTTTCCATTGAAAAAATTCAGTGTTATCTAATTCTGACGGATTGTATTTGTAAATATATATACAAAAGTAAAATTTAAACTAGAGGCTCTAAAGAGCCTGTGCCGCTCACCTTGGTATATGTGAATATTAAACAAAGGAAGCAGATGGATTCATGACAAAATTGTGTTTTGGTGATGGTGATGTGTTTGTAAATTTTACTTTACTAAACAGTCTTGGTGCTTACAATTATCTCTATCTATAATGAATTGGCCCAGTAGTATCAGTGGAAATGTTAATAAAAATTTACAAATTTTATGAAAATTGTTAAAAATTGACTATAAAGGACAATAACTCCTTAGGGGGACAATTGACCATTTCGGTCATATTGACTTATTTGTAAATCTTACTTTGCTGAACATTATTGCTGTTTACAGTTTATCTTTATCTATAATAATATTCAAGATAATAACCAAAAACAGCAAAATTTCCTTAAAATTACCTATTCACGGGCAGCAACCCAACAACGGGTTGTCAGATTCATCTGAAAATTGAAGGGCAGATAGATATTGATCTGCTTAACAATTTAACCCCATGTCAAATTTGCTCTAAATGCTTTGGTTTTTGAGTTATAAGCCAAAAACTGCATTTTACCCCTATGTTCTATTTTTAGCCGTGGTGGCCATCTTGATTGGTTGACTGGGTCACGCCACACATTTTTTAAACTAGATACCCCAAAGATGAGTGTTGCCAAGTTTGGATTAATTTGGCCCAGTAGTTTCAGAGGAGAAGATTTTTGTAAAAGATAACTAAGATTTACAAAAAAATAGTTAAAAATTGACTATAAAGGGCAATAACTCCTAAAGGGGTCAACTGACCATTTCGGTCATGTTGACTTATTTGTAAATCTTACTTTGCTGAACATTATTGCTGTTTACAGTTTATCTCTATCTATAATAATATTCAAAATAATAACCAAAAACAGCAAAATTTCCTTAAAATTACCAATTCAGGGGCAGCAACCCAACAACGGGTTGTCCGATTCATCTGAAAATTTCAGGGCAGATAGATCTTATCCTGATAAACAATTACACTCCATGTCAGATTTGCTCTAAATGCTTTGGTTTTTGAGTTATAAGCCAAAAACTGCATTTTACCCCTATGTTCTATTTTTAGCCGTGGCGGCCATCTTGGTTGGTTGACCAGGTCACGCCACACATTTTTTTAACGAAATACCCCAATGATGATTGTGGCAAAGTTTGGTTAAATTTGGCCCAGTAGTTTCAGAGGAGAAGATTTTTGTAAAAGCTAACGACGACGGACGCCGGACGACGGATGAAGCCGGACGCCGGACGCCGGACGCCAAGTGATGGGAAAAGCTCACTTGGCCCTTTGGGCCAGGTGAGCTAAAAAGAATTGGCACCACTGTTCATATTTGCATTGAAAATAGCAGTCAATAGAAAAACAACTAGATTTCATTGAGATGGGAGCCATCTCTTTGGGCCCCGCTGTCAATAATGTGGGGTAAATAAGTTGTATGGATAATCTGATATGAAGCATTATTTGGAAGTTATTACATAGTCTCACATGTGATTTTAATCTAAGATTTTAAGTTAAAACTGATAAATATTCTCAACTTACTTTCATAGTATAATAGTGATATGACTGCATGATGTGAACTCATTGTTGACTACTCTAAGGTGACTTCTGGATATATGGATTGATGTTTGAACAATGTTTAAAGATGCTGCCCAATTGATATTTGTCACATATTTTTAGAATTATGCCTTCAATATATTATGACCCACCAAGTATAAAGTATGAAATATTAACGGTTCTCGAGAGGTAAAGCGGACACAATTTGTTAAGAACAACGAACGGATGGACAGACCAACGGACTGACCTTTGACCTAGGATGCATACATTATGACACATTTAATATATATGTTAAGTTGAAAATGTTTGTCAGGTATAAAGTATGAAATAATAACAGCTGTCCTCTCAAAATATAGTGTGGATCAAATTTGTTAGCGATGGACAGACCAACAGACAGACAGACCTTTGACCTAGGAAGTGGTACATACATCATGACACACCCTCTGGTGTTGGTTAAAATGGATGTCAAGTATAATATTTGAAATCATAATGGTTCTCAAGATATAGAGCGGACACAATCTTCACAACAGAACACAGGGTTGTCAACTGAAACCAAAGTTTTTTTGACGTTGACCTTTGACCTAGGAAGTTGTACATACATCATGACACGCCCTCTGGTGGTGGTTAAAATGGATGACAAGTATAAACTTTGAAATCATAACGGTTATCTAGATATGGAGCGGACACGATCTTCACCACAGGACACGGGGTTGTCAACTGAAACCAAAGGTTTTGACCTTGACCTTTGACCTAGGAAGTTGTACATACATCATGACACACCCTTGGGTGTTGGTTAATAATCATGTTAAGTATTAAGTATAAAATCATAACGGTTATCTAGATATGGAGCGGACACGATCTTCACCAAAGAACACAGGGTTGTCAACTGAAACCAAAGTTTTTGACCTTGACCTTTGACCTAGGAAGTTGTACATACATCATGACACACCCTCTGGTGGTGGTTAATATACATGTAAAGTATAAAGTATGAAATCATTATGGTTCTCTAGATATGGAGCGGACACGAAAGTGTTACGGACGGACGGACAGACGGACGGACGGACGGACGGACGGACGGACAGACTGATCACTATAGGGCGACCCGCCTTTTCGGCGGGGCCCTAATAATAGTACCTGAAGCTGCTACACTACTGTAAGGAGGTGGAGCCTGTGGCATTGCCAATGGGGCTCCCCATGGGTCTGCTGACACTTGTTGTTGTGCTGGTGACACTGTTCTAGCAGGAGATTGCCATGGGTCAGCAGTTGGAGGTGCTGGAGCTTGTACTGGGGCTCCCCATGGGTCTGTATTGGCTACAGGAGCTGGAATAGGAGCACCCCAGGGATCTGTTGTCAGTTGCTTGGGCGAGTCCAATGTTAGCAATCCACCTGGCTGTCCCTGTAAGATTAGAAAATATATTTTCTGAATTATTGATTAAAAATATGTGTACATTTTGTCAATGCTTAAAAATTATCTACACATAACGATAGTAGTGAATTAGCATTGTATTTGATAAATAAACTGTTGATTCATTAGTAGTCATGTTATATCAATTTGTGTTCCTTTCTTGGGTATAGGCTATGTTAACCACATATTAATTTTTTTAAGATGTACTATATCTTGTATGCAGACTTTGTGAATACCCTTAAATCAATATATATATCAATTTGCTTCCTGACAGAAAAAAATGTGAAGGTGGGTGTAACAAATAAGACAGCTAAGTAAGTAAGTTAAGCTTGTCTCTTTCGGTGACAAGGCATCATGTTCAGTTGAAACTGCCAAAATGGTTGGCCAGTAATAAATAGATATTTTTGTAATTCAAAAAGGGGTCCAAAAAAGTTCTCAGAAGCAAACATCTAAGGCGTTCATATGTCTTAACTTGTGTTGGTGGTGTAAATGCATAAAATGCTCAGAAATTTATAAAAATGTATAAAATCACTGAAACTACATGCACATTCATCATAATATGCACACAATTGAAATAGATATGTAAGCTCCAATAAAAGCATATAAAATAACATAAACAAGACATTTACCACGTATCTAATACTTTAAAACTGTGGCCAATGAATTTGAAAATAGAATTATTTATATACCTGTAACAGTATGTGCATATGAGAGGAGTATTTCATATCTATCGATAATCTTTTTTTCTTATCTTTCAAAGAAAGAGAAAAAAGTTTTATAGGGCATGTGTTTGCTGGAAGCATTTGAAACTTCCAATTCATATTTTTAAAGTCTCTGATTTTTTCTTATACAGATTTTGGATCATAAATGTAACATCCAGCCAATATAAAATTGTTAGAAGTTGTTTCTTCAATAGAAAACAATCTCTAATTATCATAACACTGACAAGAGTCTGAAGTTATTTGTCTTGTAAAATGTGTATATGTTATTTTTTAAATCAAGCTAACTTTCGGGGTAGCCTAAGGAATAATATTCAATATTTTTTATACAGCCAAATAGATTATTGTAGTTTAAAGCGACTGTTGCAGCAGGGCAAACACATGGATTCAGTACATTCATGCTAAAAAAACACAATATCTGAACATGCAACACTTTAAATGCATTCCACAATACAGATAAATTGTATACAATTTTAAAAGTTACATAGAAGGCTATATATATAAGGGAGTACTTGGATAAAAAATGCAGTAATTTCAAAGGTCAACTGGACAATATCCAGGAATTTTGGTTTTATTCTACTTTAAGGGAATTCTTTACTAGAACAATTGTTTACTAATAATAAAAAAAAAAATACTTATAATTTGCCATTTCAGTATTTTAATCAATCTGTTCCCTATATTTTGTACTTTTTATAGTGTATGCCAAAACATTGCAATTGGTTAAAAACCCCTTCAATATAAAAAGAAGATGTGGTATGATTGTCAATGAGACAACTCTCCACAAAAGTCAAACTGTCAACATGGTCAAAGAAATTAACTACTATAAATCACTGTATGACCTTCAACAATGAGCAAAGCATAAACACTGGTTATTCAATACATCATTTTAATTTTGATGTGTGAACAATTATTACAACTCCCAATAAACCCAACTATCTGACATGTCTGAAATGGCAAAAGCTATGAAGGTACCCAAAATACAGGTACATTTGCACGTTAAGTAAATTCTGGTAATTTTTTTTTAAATCAGACGGTCTGGTGTATAATATAAAATGTGGACCTTTGGAATGACTGGTAATGATTTATGAAAACATGTACATATCAAATGCTTGGAAAGTTTGAAAACAGAAGATCAAACTCTTACTGTTGTTTTACTTTTACTTCTTCTTTCCTAAACAAAATAAAAATAATAACTAACAGACTTTAAAAAATCTACTTCTAGATGACAAAACAGAAATATCAATTTCTATTAAATAAAATTACATAAAATTACATTTATCTATGTATACTGGTAGAAAATTACCATCCATCCAAAAAAAATAATACTTAACTTGTCATTATATCAAACAAAAGGTATAACTTGCACATGTTGCAAGTGTATATATATAGTTTAAGTAATAAACATTTGTACATGATATATAATAACAGC
This sequence comes from Mytilus trossulus, assembly GCF_036588685.1. Lineage (NCBI taxonomy): Eukaryota > Metazoa > Mollusca > Bivalvia > Mytilida > Mytilidae > Mytilus > Mytilus trossulus. Next base: position 29,912,561 of record NC_086379.1, on the reverse strand, counting down.
ATTAGTTAATTATATTGTCCTTTTTCCAAAACTATTCAAAATTTTTGTCTGAATTTGTTCTTTTTTCATATTAAAATATAAATTACTTAAGCATGCTTTATATCAAAATACAAAACAATATGTGACATGTGACCAAAAATTATTCTACTTTAACCTTGCCAAAAGATCAAATGTGAATAAGCACTGAATAAGATGACATGTGCAGTGGCATGGAGGCATTGTGAAACATTGTGGACTGACTATATCTGCCATTCAAGATGTGCTGAGAACTAGCATGACTTGCAGGTGAAATATACTATTTAAATGTAACATGTGTAATGGAGTTGGTATCTGGTTTATCATTTATCTGTAAATTATAGCCATTTTTACCAGAAATCTGTATCTGATAACCTGCCAACATCAATCAAATATTTTATAGTTACAATATAAATGTACTGTCAGTAAATAAAATTTCTACCATAAAATCAACATTTATGTAAAACTAACAATGACTAAGTAGATTTAAATTGATACCCAAGGAGATACCTTCAGTGACCTCATGATGAAGATGTAAGCATCTATAACTACATGTTGTTTTCTGCTCTTTGTTCGGGTTATTTTCTCTTTAATTCGTTCCCCTTTCCCATAATCAATTTTATTTAACCATGTTAACATTGAGCAATAGCAACATTTTCAAATTCAAACTAATGTTTTAATAAAAAATGATTGTCAATCACAAACATTTCAGTAACACTTTGGATCAAGTTTTGTAAAAATGTTTTTATGGAGAGAGCTGTAGAACTCAATAATTTGAGACATTTTTAAACTCACGTCATCTTGTTGTTTTCGACTTTCTTCCAAGGCCAGGGCTAATTTCACATCATCAGATTTCTGTTTCTTCAGTTCTTCGTCATGTTCTTCTTTACTCATTGCCAAGGCCAGTTGTAACTGTATTTCTTCTTCGCCAGCAGACGACGGTCTAGCATATTCTACCATGTCACCTGACCTACGACGCACTTCTACAGGAGAAGCTAAAAATACAATGAAGATGATTACTATTGTCTTTTATCAAGCCTAGTAAAAAGTATTTTTTCATTTCTCGTTGGCATAAAATTCCTCTCAAACATATGCCCTTACATTTCATTGTTCTGTTGAATCATGACTGTGCATAGAGAAATGTTGAAAATTGTACATGAATACAGCATAGACCTTATTCAAATACAAAAATGTACATATACATGCATTTTCCACGAACAAGCCTTAAAATAACTTTATAAATATCTATTCTCATAAATCATTTTTTCATTTGTGTCAGTTAATTTTAACATTTGCAAAATGTATGTTGTTCACAGCTTCTAACATTTTTTGTTTTCCTAATCTAATGAAATATTTTTTTCTAGCTTAACTTGTGCCCTTTGCTAAAGCAATATGTTTATGTTTATTTTTCTTTTTTTCCAGTTTTACATTAACATGATTAACCCTGACAATAATTTTTTTAGCAACAATGTGCTATTCAAAATACAAAAATTTCAACTTCAAAATGTATGCAGGCTGCTAACAGAAATTTCAGGAAAAAGGATAGTACAAACAATATAATAATCTAGGGGAACTGCTGGAATGGCTTGCATAAAGAACACAGAAAGGATAAACAAGCAAATCAAATATATAAGTATTAGTAATTAATTAGACTGAAAATTCAACTGCATGATTAATTTATCTTATATTGTTTGATAGTGAACTGTGGGAGATATACAAATGTAACAGCACTGGCATGATTAAGTTTTACTGGGGTCTTTTTTTTCTTAATCATCGACAATAAGTCATCCTTCATTTACTTCTTACTGACAAAGAACCAGTTTAAATGTTTAAACATGATAGTAAAAATAAAGCCAGTATGCTGCTGATAAAAAAGTATGAAAGGTAAAAAACTGCTTTTTTCAGTCATTATGAGGATTGTACAAATAAATAGAAATTATACCAAAAATATTTTTCATTATTCATATTATTGTCTCCCCTTATTCCTAATATCAAGTGGAAGTGAAAAAAAATCTTAATCAGGTTTATACGATGATTACATGTACGTGATGTATGTGAGAAGAAGAATAAAATAATTTCTCACAATAATTGCTTATATAGATGATGCCAATGTCAGAGAGGTCAAGGTCTCTTCAATCTAATTATTGCACTTTAGGTTGTACTGTTATACCACTGTCCCAGGTTTTGGGGAGAATTGGGATCCTTCTAACATGTTTAACATCGCCACATTATTTATGTTTGTGCCTGTCCCAAGTCAGGAGCCTGTATATTTCGTGGTTGTTATTTGTTTATGTGTTACATATTTGTTTCTCGTTCATTTTTTGACATAAATAATGCCGTTAGTTTTCTCGTTTGAATTGTTTAACATTGTCTTATCGGGGCCTTTTATAGCGGACTATGCGGTATGGGCTTTGCTCATTGTTGAAGGCTGTACGGTTCCCTATAGTTGTTAATGTCTGTGTCATTTTGATCTTTTGTGGATAGTTGTCTCATTGGCAATCTTACCACATCTTCTTTTTTATATTTAAAAACATTATACTAAAGCAGATAGCATGGATCATGCTTACTGCTAACTGGATAATTATGATAATTGCCTGTGAACTAATATACTAATCATCTTAATTTCAGGGATTTGCATAATGCACTTATTATAATCCACTCATGCACAATTTGTCTATCATTTGCAAACTGTTAAATGGTACTATAATTAAAATTTTCATAAACTATCTAATTATTAGTAGAAAAGATTGAGTAATAAAGAGTTGAAATGGCTAAGCTCTAATGCAGGGACAAATCTTTCATATCCTTCTCTAACTAAATGATAAAATGCAACAGCAAGTTTAGTTAATTATAAACAGAGAAGAATGACATGAATAAGTAAATGCAAAATCTGATTTGTACTCTGATCATAGTGCAATACGTATGTACAAATACTACATTTGTATATTCAAATTAAAATATAAATTAACTTGCTTTTGCATTTAATTTTAAAGAACAAAATTGCATAAATAATCCAGTTTAGTCTGCATCAACAAAATTGTGTTTTTATTTGCAAAAAAGAAGCAGGGTTGAACTGGCCATGCATATATACATGTACATGCCATGTTTTAATTTATGCAAATTTGTTTATTTATGTAAATTTCTAGCTGCTCACATGCATCACTGTGCACACCACTTTCACTCCCACCTCCATAAGGGTCAGTATAACCACCTCCTCCTGCTCCTGTGGACAAACTGGGACTTCCTCTTCCATAACGAACCTGCAGTCATAAACATTTATGCTAAACTTATATTTTGCAAGATACATACACACATGTATTTAAATTTGTTTAATCAATTACTGAAAAATGGTTGACCATGATGTGTATCTTTTTTTGTAAAATGCAATCAATTGATTTTTGAAGATCCCCTTATGCAGATTTGTATATCATGTTTATGGATGTTCATGTATCATGTGTATTGCAAGAATACTAGCTAGCAATTATTTTTTTTTAGGAAAAGAACTATTTATATTAGATATCTTCTAAAATGTTAAATACACATTGGGCACATGATAAATATTTCAAAAATATTACATAAGAACCCAGAGTTCATAAAACAGTACATTGATTAAATCATTTGTCTTTTCATCTGTTCAAATATATATTACTCATACTTTCAAAATGCATTCACTATGCCTTTGAATTGGTTTTAGTCCAAATACATGTACAATGGAAATTTTGAGAAATGTGCATGAGTCATCTGAGAGAGGTACTTGTAAATGTTGTATGATAATCATGATCAATAACTGGAACTTTTATAACAAGAAAGTTTGAAGTTCTAGTTACCAAATTTAAATATCCCCAGATTAAAATATTTAGACATGTTAGACAGATATATTTGATTTAAGTCATTTAACATGTTTAAATCCCTCGGTAATCTCTGTATTACATAATATATTATGACAGCAAAATACATAACCATGTCTAATTCCAGTATTTAAATATGTAATATTTTGTACTTGTATGTATGATCTAGATAACACCATGAAAATTGCCATTAAGCTTTTACACTTCAGTCATGACAGTTAGAAATTATGTCACTAGGAGCAACAAGTACACTTCTAACAGGAAATGTAGTATAACCTCAAAGAAGTATATGAATAAAAGGTCAAAATACATTCAGTAACCTCACAGAACTTTACAAAAAAATAATGAAAATAATACATATATGTAATCATGGTAATCTTTCTTGCATTGTTTTTTTTATGGAGAATGTGTCTTTAATTGTCTCTGTTAACTCATTAAAGTTTTAAAACATGGACCAATTTTTAGCTTTAGTATTGCAAAGTCTGATTTAAGACCTTAATGAAAATGTGACCTGTGTTGAAACTTGAAACCTTGGTGATATTTTACCTTGTCATCGCTACCAATTCCCATTGCATTCTGAGCGAACCTTTCTTTTGCTTTTAATGCTTTGGCCCTTTCATTTCTCAGTCTCTCATCATCTTTTAACAGAGCTACCAGCTGTTTTGCCTTCTCTCTTACATTCATTCCTTGATCTTTGTTATCCTCTCGATACTGAAAATCTCTCAATGTTTGAATTGCAAATATATTTTCCTTACATTGTTGCGCCACTTTTTCACTACCAGTTTTAATAATATAATCCAAGAGCATGAGTGATTTATAAACATGCCTCCAGTTTTTACCGTGATCGTTTAGTCTCTTCCAGATCATTTGCATAATTTCAGTAAATGCAACAACATTGTACGTAAGATCGGCTATTTCAGACATCAGTGTACTGGAAGGTCCCCAAGGGTCATTAGATGTTGCTTCTCTAACTTTAACCTGTGCCTCGGAATAGTTGTGAATAACATTTTTCACAGTCCGGCGTATGGGTGGCATGTTAGACATTGTTAAGCCGTTTGCGTCAACCTTTATTAAATACCAAATGTCCTAACTTCTTGCAATGGCCTTTTAATACTAAATTCTTTTCCAAAATCCACAAATATAACAAACTTTCTTGAAAGTTGTCTTTCTATGTCTTCCTATCTATATAAAAAAAATATCACAATTTGAAGATGATGAAATGAAAAATGTTATAAATCATACAAGAAGATAAATAAAAGTATGAAAGGTCTAACCACACTGTTTTTAATATTATGACCTACAAAAGAAGTACTTACCTTACATGTACATTGATGCTTGATTTATATGTGTTTAATGCTGTTTTCAGCACTAATGGCTATTTCATCATTTTGTTACTCACAGAGCTCTATAAGTTTTTATTGGTGGAGAGAGTTGAAATTGCCAGAGAAAACCACTGGCACTGACAATCCTAGGCAATTAAGATCAGTCAAATGCACCTGCGGACTGCTATATTTGAACATACGAAATCAGTGTTGACACGCTAGTATCATGATAATGCATTTGAAATACTTACATGCAGCAGTCTACATGGTCTATGCAATTAGCCACTAACCCTATGCCAGAGACAAGTAAAAATTGGTGAGGGCTAGTAAAAATGAATGAAAATTTATTTGAATAAATGAATATAGGGGAAACTTGTCAATTTGGACAGGGATCAGTACCTGAAAAAGGTCTTACATGTCTTAGTGCAGACTGAATTGTAGACCACTCATCCACAAGGCCCTGGCTGTGGCATTACACTCATTATAAATACATTTATGTAAGACTTTGACCAGCAATGTTACTCCCAACCAAGTGGTCATGCTGAGTGTGTTTAAAAGATACATGTAATGACGACGAATGGGGGACTTGTAAACTTTAAATACTACGAGAAACTGGGAAAATAAGAAGATAGGGGGAAATTAACAACCTATTTGATTTATTTAAAAAAAAATTATGTACAATGGAGCGTGGCATCCTTCAAATGTATACATGTCTGCAGATTCTCAGTATTATAAAATTATGGGAAAAAAGGAACTAAACAAGAGCATGAAGAGGGAAAACTGTCAAATAATGAGAAAATAAAGGTGGCAAGTAGGTGAAACTTACATAAATGAAGTTGAAAATGAACAAAATGAAGCCCAATTTATATGGATCCAAGGCCGTCAGTTGGCTCAAGCCAAGGCGCATCTATTTTGATATGGGACAAGTTCTGACGTCCCAAAGCTCCGGTTTGTCTGGCAAAACAGCTGTTGGACGCCAGAGTAATCTCAGACTATACAAATCAATGCTGAATACAAGTTACAACTAGCATGTGCATGTATCACATATAAAGCACCACATATATGACATACATGACATATAAACATCAAAGACAATGTCAAAAAAAGAGTAGGAGATGTCTCTAAAAAGTTGTGTAAGCGACAATAAATTACGGTCTTCAGTGAATAAAAGGACAGATGAGACAAAAATAAACAGACAAATATGAGACTGAAAGTGTGTATATATTATATGTATTTCTAAATACCCATAGTATGCCCATAGCATAACCCGGCTACTGTCAGGAGTAAGGTAGAGAACTCCTCAAAAAAATAATCATATCAGATGTAAAAATTTTGAATGATGATATTTTCAGTTAGAGTTTTAAAATGTTAACTAAGCTATACTCATGAAACTTGCGTACATTTTTGACAAGATACACAGTTGAACAATGAAGTGTCGATGAATAATATTTCTGACAGGAAGTTGATTAAGTCTAACTTCCGGTTAGTGGGTGTACGTTAGAACAGCCTATAACCTTTATTAATTTTAACCCGTAAAGATTGTTTTGGAGTCAATTTTTTTTTGAAAACATAAACATAAGCACCATGATATAAATATCTATCAATTAACAAACATTTGTTAATCCTAATAAACATTCCAACGAAAATAAACAAGGCCGATCCTACTTCCGACCCGTTTCCACATTTACCTTGCATTAACCACTTCCGGATTCAGGTGAGGTGCAGTTTCTTTGTTGTTTATGTTTCCTAAACATTGTGATGTTTAAATAACACAATCAACACGTAAACCTATTTTAAGAACTCTCAATGTAATAGTTTTCCAATTAATAGTCTGTACTTTGTTTGATAACAATGACTCATTACATAGCTCAATGCACTTGTTTCATGCACCCCCTTTATTATTTTTATTTTTCTTTCTTCAATTTGCAAAAGACTTGACAGACTGTCCCAAAATTTTCTTTCTTTATTGCCTGTATTTCATATATTTGTGACCAAAGGAACACATATTTATATTACCAGTGGTGACTTCAACTTACTTGCGTAAAAATGAGGGTAGGAATTCCCTTTACTGTCAAGCAGTTATTTTCAGCTAACCTAGCATTAGTGTCAAAATTTCTCAAAAAGTTTGGAATATAACAATGATTCTTTAAAAAATGCTCATTGCGATTTATTAGAGGTCTCAAATATTTATTGTTACTGTTATTTTGGAATCAGTTGACTTTATTATCGTCTTTATAATAAAGAAAGTGTTTATTTATCGTCATGCACCAATAATCATGGTTTACATCTTATCGCAAGAATTTTTAAAGTTATTCCTCATGAAGGTTCCTTCATTGCAACCCTCAAATATACCAACCTCAAGCAGTCAAGAGGTTAGGAATGCCCTTTACCATCAGGCGTTAAAAAGTCAGCTATTGTCAGTGTCAACTTTGTTAAGATTTATTTTATGTTTGGTCATTTTTAAAAGAGTTACATGCCCTTTGAAACATTAAAGATATAGAAAATGCTTCATAAGCGCTCTCAGGTATACAATTCTGGCCAGATTTTTGTAAAAAAAAGCAGATGTTTTAGGTTTATATCAGCAATGTCTTGAATGAGGTCGAAAATCAATGTTGAACAGCTATTTTGAAATTGAAAAAAATTATGGCCATTTAGAAATATTGATTGCTGGTTATCTTTGCAATGTGCCTACTTTGTTTCACTGAAAATGGTACAAATAATATTATTATACCTAACATTTACATAATATACAAATGTATTACAAACAATTCTATTGGGTTACCCAGTAACACACTATCACATGACGTGGAATAATTCAGTTAAATAACATTTGATTGCAAGGAAGGACCAATAACCCTAAAAATAAACACCAGCATTGTTCACCAGTGAACAACCTTTTGAGTTTTTCTTGATTTGTACACGAGTTATCTCCCATAAGAATGAAATCACAGAGGTATATAAACAAAATGGCAACCATCACGTTGCAGGGAGCTCATCAAGTGACAAAGAAACAAGACCAATCAGCGTTGGAAAATCATGTAGTGTCCACGATACAATGTATCTCTTGTAAAGGGCCCTTTTCAGGGCCATCTATATTATATACATGTATATTACAGAAAGAGTTCATACACGAAATGTCAATACACACAAAATAGTTTTCTAACGTAAGTGTTGTCAATTTGACATATAAAAAAGAAGATGTGGTATGATTGCCAATGAGACAACTATCCACAAAAGACCAAAATGACACAAACATTAACAATTATAGGTCACCATACAGCCTTCAACAATGAACAAAGCCCATACCGCATACAGTCAGCTATAACAATCTGTTACAATATTTTTCTTTCTGCTCATTTGGTATAATAAAACATTTATGGCTAATTGAGTAGGTGATTATCCAAAATTGTCAACCTGAGTAAGAGTTGTTCCCCTTGGGATATAGCCATCATGGAATAACCCTTACTTGGGTTGACAATTTTGGTTAATTAACTCCTCAGCTGGCCATAATTGTATAGGTGGATGTAAGGGGGCCTGGGCCCTGCTTTTGTGGGAAAAATTTGGTTGATTTTATAGGGAATCACTGAAGTTTGACTGTAGTCAGCCCCCTCCCCCTCCTGTTAGATCAGTCAGTGGGCCTCACCTTTCAAAAAGTTCTGGATTCACCACTGAATTGTATAATGTAGGCATGCTGAAATCACTAGTTTGTGTTTCCTCTGATGAAAATTTCTGTGATAATGTGTTTCCTCTGATGAAAATGTCTGTGATAACTGAAAGACATTATTACAGACATTATTTCTTAGTACAAAACTGACATGTGTTTTAACACATTCATGAAAGGAGGAGATAACTTTGTCAGAATTCCCACAAGAATACAAAATGTAGTATTATTATCTGTTATTTTCCATAATTACTTGTTTAAGTTATAACGTTGTCTAATTGCACAGTATCCTTGTACTTTTTGTACACATGGTACATGTATAATTTGGAGGTAAAATTTCTGTATGACCAATTAATTTTTTGTCTGAAATTTTTTTGGTCTGATTTTGTTTTGATTATGTTGCACATAAATAATGAGACAGGTTAAACAAATTTGCAAGTGCCCTGGCAACCCTCCCCTAATCTGGGATAGTGGTAAAACATTACAACATAAGAACAAACTATAAAATTAAAATTTAGTTGCAAAAGGCTTATTTCATCAGATGTTTACAAATAGAAATACATCTAACAGAAACTCAGACTGGACATGGATGGGTACTTATACATTGCAAAAAAAAAAAAAGTACAGATCAGAGTACTAACAGTTACATGTACTTACAGCAAGTTCAAAGCCAATAACAAAAAACAAATAATCATTAATGAAAAAATTGTTAAACTTAGACTTAAATATATCAGTCGGTACACATTTAACATCCAAGGAATTTTAGTGGAAAGACGTTGACCATTTGGGGTTTGAGAAATGTATATTATCATGATTATTGACATGATTGAAAAAATTATGATTAAAAAATGCCAGAGAAAAAAGAAGTCTGTTGTATAGGAGTAGGACCGATTTTGGCCTCAAATTTTAGGTTCATCTAAGAAAATATTTTGGACACTTTTTAAACACTTTAGTGTCTATTCCAATTGATTCAATAAGATTATGTGAACGATTTCAACTGATTAATTAATAAGTCATTAAAACGCTCCGATTCAAGCTTAAATATGAAAAATCTATCAAATATATATGCAAAAAATCGTCACTTTTAGTTTTCAGATGGTCTTTGTCAAAAATGAAAGTGGCTGCATCCGTGTTCATCCTCAACCTTTATATATGTTATGTATTATCATCAAATACAACTTACATTTCAATATAATGAATGAACATGAATGCAGCCACTTTCATTTAAGACGGAAACCGTCTCAAATTTAACTAAAATGCTTAAATTGTTAAGATTTCAGTAATTTAGCATGATTTAATGATAGTGGTACCCGAAATATGTCCATTCTATTGTCTTAAACAGCCCATATTTGTGTAGCAGAAGCATTCTGCTTTCCAATAAATAGCTAAAAGATTACATTTTCACAATTTTGTAAAACTGCTATAATTTTGGGGCCAAAAAGGGTTCTTACTGAACCTACTCCTTTTGAAAGTCACCATTGACCATGTTGACCTTATTTTACTGTATATATACATGTATATATGACATGTATGATATATAGTTATGAAACCTATATTATCCATTTAGACTTAAACATATTAAACTATGGTTGCTTATGCTAAACTGATTATTTTTAAATGGTTTGCCATGTGTTTTTTGTTTACAATTTTACATGGTCATGACAGTATAACATGCCAAGTTCATCTTACCTTGCCAGACTGCCAATTAAACATGCCATTAACACATGTCATACATGTACTTACATCTTGTTATGTCGGCTGTCAATCCCAAGCGTTAACTAAACAGACAGAAAAATTAGATTTCCTGTGAGGAATAATTAATAATCTATTGATTAGTTATCAAGATACAAACAATTGTTTAAATCAATTTGTCACCTCAATTGATTGTTTTAAGATTCGTTGTTAATAGAAAGAGCATGTAAAATTAGACAATAAATCATTTAGGTTATATGCAACAATTTTTTTTTTATTTCGCTTGGTATGGTTCTAGGAAAGATAGGTTACAGTGATTCGTAAAAGATTTCCATATTTTGTATGGTTATTGATTTAAAGACTATAATACTTATAATCATGATAATATATATATATATGCCTGATAAATACCAAAAATGTATGTACAATGTAATTAACATGGTATAAGGCAGTGGATAGTGAGAGCAAAGCATATTACAATAGGGTTAACACTGTATATGATTTGAAATTCCTAAAGAGAAATTTTATTAGGGCATGACTTGGCTGCAATGAAAGTGTTCACAGATTTTCATGACTTACAGTATATTAAAAAATCTGGCTTCCAACATATATCTTAAGGTTGCATTTCTGTAAATATTGAGAATGCAATTTCCCATAGGAACTCCTGTTACGGCTAAAACTGTACCACTTTTACTATGAAGTTTTGAAAAAAATCTTATCCAAGAATTTTTGAAAGTTCATTTGCACCACAATTTTTTTCAAAGGTCAATATATAGGGCTGTGCGGCATATTTTCAACATTTATATGCCCTGAACTTCAAGAGTTTAAACTTACACTAATTTTCTTAGCTACCCCTACCTCAGATGAAAGGTTACCACAGATTTCAATGTAAACAATATGCATGTGTTTATTTACTGTTAACATTCCCAAGTTCTGTCTCTGTGATATGGAACACAAGAGAGCATAACTGGGAACCAGTGTGTAAACAAAATTAATTTTCTATGAATATTCTATTTCTTCCCAAAAGAGGAGAGTTTTCAGAAACAGCTGTATTTACAAAGTGCAACCTATATTAAGAGTTGATTGATTGATTGTTGGGGTTTAATAAGCAACACTTTCAGCTAAAGAATTTACGTTATTATTGCTACTTATGTACTTGTTCATGTATTATGGGTAATTATAGTTCTTATAATCAAAATATATAACCATCTTCAAGTCATATTAGGCAGTGAGATTGATATTTTCAAAGACATGTATGAGGATACCCTCATGCCTAATAATGGTATAATTTTAACGGTAATTTTTGGTTCATACTGATAAAATATTCACTTTATTTACTGTTTGACGCCTGAATGTAGAGGCCATTACTTCTCTCTTGTATGTCAAATTAAGAACACAGTCAGACGTTCATTGTATACGATTAAAGGGGTTGATAATTTTAGTCATTAGGGTTAATAATTTCAATTGATAAACATGTCATTAAGTAGTAAAGGGCTGATAATGCCTGTAGACATGTCATAGTCCTTAGAGTCGATAATGTCAATAAACATCTGATAGTCTTATATGATATGTCAGTCATGTCAGTGGGATGATAAAGTTAGAAGAATCGATGACATGCGTCATTGCAATTGGTTAAAGCTCAAATTTGGTCATAATACATACCTGTTCTACCATGTTTACCACAAATTATCATTTTCATTTTAATGTATATATATCTTTTTTGATTAAAGATATATATATTTATATTTAAAAGATTTAAGGTAACATAACCTGTACACACATTTTCTAAATTTAAGACAAATAATTATTTAAATTAAAAATTTCAGAGAAAAAAACATTTCTTGTCTTTTTATTAAAAATTTGTCATTTCCTTACACCCCACCCAAATTCAGATCATAGATTCACATCTTATGAATTAAAATTGTATTGGGTACATCCAAACTACTGCCATGACTGCCTTTTAAATGTACAATGTCAACCATTGTCAGATATAAATCAGATTTTACTTTATTGAATGAACAATTTTGATTTAAATGGATGTTTACACTAGGCCTACTTTTCATCTTTCTCTATAACGACATACTTATATGTAATTAGTGACCCTTCCGTGAAATAGACAACATTATTTATTTATCTACTTTTAGAAAGGTGATTGTAACTTGTATTTTGTAACATGTGTAAGGAAAACAAGATTTGTATTCTATGTTCTTATTGAACATGTAAATAAAGAACAATTATTTTGGCGGTAACATGTTTTAAAAAAACAAATTCTATGTTATTATGTTGTTAAATGGACTTGTTTGTTAAAAAAGTATTTTTTCTAAAATAAGGTAAGGAAATTGATATCCTTTAAACATTTTAAATTACATAACATCATAAATATGAAATAATTTATGATATAAAGATTGATTTGGATGAGTTAGTAATTTTTAGGCCATTTTTGTCTTTTTTCCCCCTATTTGCCTGTTAATCCCTAATTTCTCTGTTACTTATTTTTTAGCATCTCATTGTCAAAAAGATTGTCTGAGTGTTCTATATATATTATTAGTCTTTTAGAAGCCCAATATTCTCCACTCTATTGTGTTTATGATATTTGGGTATTTGAATTTCTTCATCCTTGTTGCCAATGGCCATGATTTTATATTCCGTTATCTTAATACACATCCTCTTATAATTGGCTCATTAAATATCATTACTATATGGGCAGGAATTCGCTAGTGAAATTTTAGGGTCAATAGTGTTTATCCAATTAAAAAATAAAGAAATCATGCAAATATGGAGAATAAACATTGTTTAAATATCAAAGTGGGTTAGTCTTTATTGCCACATGCAAAAAAAATGGATCCAATTAAAAAAATCAACAAAAAATCAGCACTTGTTATGTGCTGGCAGTTGAAAACTGTAGACAAAAAGTGTGACATTTCTGCAGTGGCAAAACCCCTACTCATATTTAGAATATGCCTGAAGAATTGTTCTACTATAATAGTTGAAAATCAACTGCAAAATGATCGGTCTATCATTTAGAAACCCCATTTTGTACAGAATCCGATTATTGCTGCAAATAAAATACGTTTGAAAATGGACAAGTGCATGTAACTTTTCGAGTCAACAAATGTTACATGCACCTTTTCATTAGCTGATTAGCTTTGGAAACAAGTTATTGGTCCAGCATGGCAAATTTTGAAAGGTGTCAACAATGGTTACAATTTGGATTTCATGATTTTTATCAATCAACTGAAGTTTGAAAAATATAGAAGGTAAGAAAATTTATTTCATTTTTGTGTCAATACTGCCCAATAATACTCATCTTTTTATAACAGTTGTATACTTTTTATAGTAAGCATTAACACAATTATTTTTTTCACATTTCAACCCACTGACAATTACATTAAAATGTGGCTTTGTCATCTTTCACACTTGGCATCTACCAGTGATCAAGCAGATGATAAGAGAGTGGGACCAGGTTAATTTGACCTCAGAATGTCGTGTTACATGCACTTTTTGTGTAACTTAGGTTCTTTGATAATGATGTGCGACTTGCTTTGCAATTTTGTCAAAAAATATAAGTTTATCTTGTATTCAAACAGGTTTGACCCTTACGATATTCATTTTATTGCTGGAGAGATTTCTGTACATAACATTGACACGAAAATCTTTACCAAGGAAAGGTGTCTATGATACATGCAAAAGCTTTTTTTTGTACGGTTTGCCTTATCAATCTAATTTTTTACATGAAGTACCACAGATTAATTGCCAATTTGATTAACTAGTACTTGTATTCATTCTCAGCATTATAAAGATAACTGGCCACTTAATTTGAAAACATAAAATGTAACATTGACACCAGAATAAAAACAATATTACTTTATTACACTTAATGCATAATTGGCCAGTGCATAATATTAAATCAAATGTAAATTTATGCTGAATTCTTAACAGAGAAGTTGTTGATCTTTCTTGATTTCTAGACTTTACAATAATTACTTGTAATTCTTATCGTTTAAAGGCATGTAACATTGACACATCTTCTGCGTCCAGGTTACATGCTACAACCTAATAAATGTGCATACAATTATTCAATCAATAAAATCTTGTTGAAATTTAAATTTGCTTCATTAAAATGATATTAAAGAAATAAACGAGTTTTAATTATTTGTGGTAATTTTTTTCCTGATTGACTTGCAATTTTTCCTCATCATTTGTTGGTGTTCCTGTCAATGTTACATACATAACCCTCTGTTATGAGCTTTAAAATGAGTTTATCTGAGTTTATAAATGACTAGCATCTGAAATATTGTCATCACACAATTTCTTTGGTGCTCCTATGATAACTTTAAGAGTAACATGGACTACGATTTTTGTATGAGGTCTTTTTTGTGTTACCTGAGAAGATTTTACAGTGTTGAAATCAACAGTTAATCTAATTTTTAATATTCAAAGTTATTATTATGATACTTATTTTAAAAAATAATGTATAAAGTAAACCCAAATTAAACTTTTTTTTCATTAAGAAATTGTGTATGTAACATTGACAGAGTCTATTATTTAGACTTTAACATGTTCAGGCCAGTGTTACATGCGTACACAAAACTTACTGCCATATGGAGCTATTATCTTATTTTTATTTTACAAAATTAAAGCGTTTTCATGTTTTCCTGTTTAATTTGTCTTTTAACACTAGTTAGTAACATTGACAACAATATTTTGTGTCAAGATTTTTTTATGTTACATGCAAAGGTATTACTTCCTTAAAGTCAGACATTAATATAACATTTTATAACCTAAATAATTAATTAGATATTACTGGGCAGCAATTATATTATTTTCTCCAAAGTTGACTATTAAGCACACCACTTTCATCTTCTTGTCTTTATGTATGTAACATTGACATACAATCTTTTACTTTCTGTCAATGTTACACGCATGAACATAACTGATAACATTTACTAACTCCTTTGCTCTATAAAGAGATTATTGGATAATTTAACTTGTTTCACCACCATCAAACTTCATCTTTATTTCTAAATATAGATATTCTTTTTAGAAGTGTATTTTCTTCATTGACAACAAAATTGGTGTCGGTCTTGAAAGTTTACATGCAATTTTTAATAAAAAAAAATCTACCGGCAATATAAACCTAAGAAAGAAAAAGATGATCAGCAATAAATGTGATGAAGAAATCTCTCAGGAAGATGCTGCAAAAAGATACTGTCCCTGTCAACCAGTCAGATGGTGATGTCCCTGGCAGCCAGACAGATGGTGATGTCCCTGTCAGCCTGGAAGATGGTGATGTTCATATCAGTCAATCAGTTAGTTGGTGATGTCCCTGTCAGTCAGTCAGTCTGTGATGTTCTTGTAAGCCAGTCAGAGGGTAATGTCCCTGTCAGACAACAGATGGTGATGTCCTAGTCAGCCTGGCAGATGGTGATGTTCATATTAGTCAGTCAGTTGGTGATGTTCCTGTCAGTCAGTCATATGGTGATGTTCCTGTCAGCCAGTCAGATGGTGATGTCCCTGTCAGCCAGTCAGATGGTGATGTCCCTGTCAGCCAGTCAGATGGTGATATCCCTTTCAGCCTGTCAGATGGTGATAACCCTATCAGCCTGGCAGATTATGATGTCTGTGTTAGCCAGTCTGATAAGGTCCCTATTAGTGAGTCAGGTGGTGACGGTCCTTTCAGCCAGTCAGATAGTAGTGTTTGTCTGTGTTAGAAAACCAGATGATGGTGACTGTGTATGCAGACATACTAGTGATCTCCAATTTGACCATTCTACAACCATTCTACAGCAGTGTAGAAGATAGTTATTTCAAAATCTTGTTTATTTATCCCTTTTCAATCACCAGTCAACACATGTATCATGTGTATTTACTGATGCTCATTATAGAACTCACGAGGAATTCAATTTGTAACATTTTTTTTTAATTGTTATGCCAATAATTGACATTCCAGAATATCTTTTGCATTATAAGAGGTTCAGGCTCCTTCTGATTTCAAAATAATAATAACAAACTCATCATGGATACCAGAATTGAAATTTTGTAGGCCAGAAACGCTTTTCGTTTACAAAAGACTCTTCAGTGGCGCTAATGAAACAAAAAAGTAAAAGAAGGCCAAATAAAGTTTAAAACAGGACTATGGTCTAGTGGGTGTTGGTTTTCTCTTCTGAATTGTTTTACACTGGTCATTATGGGACCCTTCAAATTGTGGCTTCCTGTAGTTTAGGTAACAAGTTTTCAAGATGAAATGGCATTGAAAAATCGAAACAAGATATTTGAGAGTTTCTATATTTATAAATTGTAAATTTTATAATCTATGCATGGATTTTGGTTCTGACTGAGGGTAGATTAATTGTTGTTTTGTTTTTTTCTTTTTTCAGATAGATAGTTGAAGCTGTTGGAGACAGAAAACAAGAAACAAGAAACTTGTTTTGAATGTTTGAAATAAAATTTATTGTTTAAACCTTAAAAAGTTATCATAAATGTAAGCTTAACCAGCAGAAATAAAACGAGATATGGGGTAATATGTCTATCAGACAACAACCTCAAAGATGAAACCCAAATTGTTCTTTATAGAAGTTATGTAAACGATTGAAAATAAGATTCTCAATAAATGCAGCTGTATCAACCTCTCGTAGATTTGTCGATATTTTGTCTTGGTTTTTCATACTATTAGTTTTAAGTGTAACTGTGTCACATGAATGAGGGATACATGTAATCATTTTGTACCCTTACTTTGTCATTATAAGTTATTGAGTGAGAAACTTGTGGATGCTGATGGTTGTGTGGTTGCCTTCTTATCAATCTCATCCCTGTGCATAAAAAAACGGGTTGCTTACTTACTGATATAAAAATGTTTCATGTTGTGGAAATTTTGGATGACTCCTTCATCAATTGATCTATCTTTGGTCTTAATTTTATTTTTCTGGTTATTTTGACATTTGAATATCTTTTAATTTAGCCTTCCATAGTGTACAACCATGAACAAGCATAACTACTGGTATAGTTAAAAAATATGTCTGCTGTCTGAAATTTAGGTGAATGGTTTTGGTATTAACCACTATTTAAATAATATCAAATATGAGAAATGTGGCAGTATAATTGTATAATTTACATTCAGATGGTTGTTTGGAGGCTTTTTATATCTTTAAAGGTCAATTCTGGCATGGTTCATTATTCATATTTTTTGTGTCCACGTTACATGCAACATTTAAGTCACTATTTTATGACAGAAATGAGATAATTGCAAAAATATTAATACATTTTTTTAATGTGAGGGTAACACAATGAAAAAGAGCCTTTACATGTTCAGAAAGAAAATGATTCTTACTGTATTTATCTCTTAAACATTGCATGTAACATTGACAGAAAAGTAGAGGAAACTTGTTTTCACAAAATTTCTGAAAGAAATGAAAATATACATTTTAGAGTTTTGATGATAGACAATGTTTTGTGATCAATATATATGATATTGAATGTTGAATAAGTTAAGGAATCATTAATCTCAATTTGGAAAAAGTGTCCATGTTACATGCTCCAAATTCATTATTTGCTTTGGTTCCAAACTGACACAAGTTTAAAAATGATTTTTTTGGTTACAAATAGAAGGACACCATTTGTAGCAATAGTTTGTAAAAAATTTAGAAGCTTATAATGATTTTTATTTTTTTCTTACAATGTCACACTAAAGTAGCATTAGTGAATTCCTGCCCATATGTCAACTTTTTTATTTTCGTAGATAGTATTTACAAGTGGTGTATTTAGTTAAGAATGGCAACAGGAACCACTTGAGAAATCTGCAAATGGGAAGTTCACAATTAGTAATACTATTGGTGCTTCTTATTCAACAAGGTATTATAATAATCTACTGTTAAAAAACACACCATACAGTACACAAAAACATTCACAACTGTCACTCACAAGGTAATTCCTAAAAATATCAATCTTCCAAGTAACTTTTAACAGTGAATACTGATGTTTTTACAGTGACCCAATTTGTGTATGGTATTCAACAGAAACTATATCAGTATATTCATAGGTGCTTGTCTGTTAAAACATATCTATATTTCTATATACCATAATATATCATATGACCAAATGGTAGAAATCACCCTAATAAATGAACAGTTATAAAATTAACGCCATTAAGAGTAAACTAAGGCTGAAACACCCTATATGTACTGTAGATATTTGAAGAAGTTGCAGTGTACTTACATTACGATATTAGAATGTCATCAAGTGTGTACAACTGTCAGACTTAGAGGTTATGATGGGAATTTCCTTTTAACGTATGGTAAAGACAGTACTAATTGGTTCTGTATTGTTTCTTAAGGAGTTTAAAAGTGCTAAGACGGAAACCTAATATTATAATCTAAACTTAAAGAAATATTAGTTTTTCGTACTGGTATTTTAAGGGGGATTATTCTTTGCTAGTTTCCTTATTCAATTCCACTATTTTCAAGTTTGAAACTTTCTAAATTTTTTCTATAGAATAAGGAGAGGTGCTATGATTTCAAACATTTTATTGCCAATTAGACATGCTAGACAAGTATATTACTTAACATATTTCAATGTATATTATATCTTATATAAGTTTCACAGGAAACAATAAACAGTTAAATTTAGAAAGGAAATGGAGAATGTGTCAAAGAGACAACAACAAACAAAGACTTAATGGCCAACAATGAGTCTTCAACACAGTGAGAACATTCTTTACCTGAAAATTTATTGGATTGATGTGAATCCCTCGGGATTGATTTATGGCAATTGTGACCCCAAATAGATTTTTATAAAAAGATACATAGCAATTCGTCAACATGAGATTTATCAGTTTCACTCATATCAAATCAGTTGGGAAGGCCAAATAAAATATGAATTTCAAAAGCATTTAAAAACCAAAAAAAGTTGTGACAACTACGGCTGAAACAATCCTTATGTATTGCCTTGAAGGGAAGAAAACCCAAAGTATTGTGAATAATTCATCAAATTTATAAACAACCCTCATGAAAATATTTTTCTGAATTTTTTCTGAACTGGATGCTGAAATTTTACTGAACACATTTAGTAAACCCTTCTCTGAAAAATGCCTGAATTTGGCACGTTCCAGCAAGTTTTCAGCACATTTTCAGTAAAAATTCAGCAGTACGTTTTCAGTAAGTATTCAGCATTAATGCTGAATTTTTCTGAACACCTTGCTGAATTTTACAGAATCTATTAAAAATCTTTTGCTTAAAAATGTCTGAATTTGGCACATTCCAGCACATTTTCAGCAAATTTTCAGTAACAATTCAGCAAGTCATTTTCAGTAACTATTCAGCAATATTCAGAAATAATTCAGCATTAATTCTGAATTTTTCTGAACACCTTTCTGAAATATTCAGAACCTATAAAAAACCTTTTGCTGAAAGATGGCTGAATTTGGGACATTCCAGCAAGTTTTCAGCAAACTTTCAGTTACAATTCAGCAAGACATTTTTGACAGTAAATATTCAGAAATAATTAGCATTACTTCTGAATCTTTCTGAACAACTTGCTGAAATATTCAGAACCTCTTAAACACCATTTTCTAAAAAAAACCCAGCTATAACACGTTCCAGTGGGTTTTCAGCAAATTTTCTGTTAAAGTTCATCTAAGACTCTTAAGGTAAACTTTTCAGCATTTCTTTCTAAAATGTTCAACAAACTAAACTATATTTAAGCAAAAATTCACTAAAAATTTGAACTAATCTATACTCAGCCAATATTCAGTCTTCAGCTATTGTTCAGGATGTGTTCAGACCATTTTCAGTTATAATTCAGGAAAGGTTCAGATGATTTTCAGTTATAATTCAGGAAAGTTTCCATTGGTATTTAGACAATTTGAGCTTTTTAATATTCTGTCTGAAAGACACTTTTTATCCAAAACAAATAAACATTATTTAAGAAATACAATGGTGTCATATGTGAAGTAGACTTATTAGTTGTGTCTATGCCTTTTTATTATTTCTTTTTATTTTGTGTCTTATTGACTTATATAGTTGCAATCAGATCAGTCAAGCATTTTACAACTGATGATTAGTTTGTGTTATGTTGTGACATCATTGACCCAGCATTGTGACATAAGAAATTTATGAGAAAGTGGACACATTTTAAAGTCGGTTATACATAATACAGTATAGATTTTGCCCATTTTAATCTTTAACGGACCAGTAATGACCGTTTATTAAATCTCTGGGTTTTTTGGGTTTTTTTTATCTATGAATTATTTGCTCAGCATCAATCATGCCACATCTGATTATTTTTATATTTTGTATAATAAACATATAATTGTCCCAAGTGAAAGCTTCCATGCTGCTGTTGATACTTGGGCCAAGTATTGTACACCGTTAGGTTACCACACGAAAGGAGCACTACAGTAAATCTACATGTAATCTCACGTCTTTCACTTGAAACATTTCGTATCTATAACAGTAACATTAACAATATATGCGTCTTGTTCTATTTTCCAACTAATAAAAGAAGTCTTTTGGACTCTTTCCTGTCCTTCAACCCTTTGAAATTTTCTTATGTTAATAGGGAAAATCATCAATCCAATTTCAACGTCCTGATAATTATTTCAAATAATGTGAATCATGAATTATTCATGAACTTTTAATTCTGTTAATTCAGAAATTGAGAATCATTTGTATATTAAATAAAATCAGATTAAAATATATATGTAAACTTCTCTTTTTTTCTGTATTAATCAAAATTGAAGTTTCAGAGCTTCAAACTTAGATCAGTTCAATTTCTGCTTGAATTTCAAAAAGTTTCTGTGGAAGATGCAGGACTTTCACCTGCAAGAAAATACAATCCACAAAGAATCCAATGTCTTACTTATTTTCTAATTCAATATAAATTATGATTTTTTTAAAATGCCATTTTTAAATTGATTGATTTGATATCATGAAAGAAAACAAAATTAGAAGGGAAGAGAAAAAAGTATAAACATTTCAAGGATTTTCTTCTTTTTGTGTTGACTTTCTCAAAAATGGTATTTATAGATTGTCTCAATAAACTTAATCTTTAAATTAGATTTAAAATTAGCAATAAACATTTCAGTTCAAACTGTAAAATACTTATCTGATAAATATAGCTATCATTTCACAAATCGTATTTAGGGCGCCTAAATAGTTTTTTGTTGACGTAATTTATTATGCGTTTCCGGTTCAGAAAGGTTTCACTTATTAAACTGGTATCTACTTTCTACGAACATAGTGTAGTAGCCAGCAGGGGATCAGCTTAGATCATGAAAACGTTTTAACTCCCTATATAACTGACTGTACTATCTATGCTTGTAAATAACACTGTATTAGTTTACAACAACAACGATTGACTTATCTGATATTTTTCTTAGTTCTTTTTTTATGCCGAAATACAATTAAGTAAGGCATGTTGAAGAACTTGGAGAGAGATTCAGAAAACATCTTCTACAGATAAAATTAACACTGGCAGTGCACCAGCAAAAACGGATAGGCTATCGAACAAATAGCAAATAATTTCAACGTAAGTTCCCTTTTCAAATTTTGAATTTTTATTAATACTTCGACACCAAGACACATTGACACGTGGCAAGACCTCTGGTGTCAATATTTTAATATGAC
The DNA here is from genome assembly GCF_036588685.1 of Mytilus trossulus. Classification (NCBI taxonomy): domain Eukaryota; kingdom Metazoa; phylum Mollusca; class Bivalvia; order Mytilida; family Mytilidae; genus Mytilus; species Mytilus trossulus. Next base: position 29,890,405 of record NC_086379.1, on the reverse strand, counting down.
ATAGGACCTGGGTTACCTCTAAAGTCTTCATATAAATGAATTCTAGACATTCCGGCAGCTTGTCAAATCGGCACTGTTATAGACAGTTCGGCACCAAGTCAAATCGGACCTGGTTAATTCGGTAAACGGACAGAAAGTCACAGGACAAAAAGTCACAGGACATAAAGTCACAAATTTGATAGGACAAAAAGTCACAGGACAAAAAGTCACAAATATTTTTTTGACAATTGTTTAAATATATTTTGATATATTTTCTTCTTATTACATATAATCATTTTTTAGTTAGAGAAATTGCTCATAAACCCTAATAAATGAAAATGTATTAAATTTTAATCATGAAAAGGATATATTTATTTGCAAAATGAAGCCATTTAAGTGCCAAGCCACTATTGACATTTTGTTTTCATAACAATCATGACAATTATTAGATGATTATTGATATTTATTGAATACATTTTAACAACAAAGCTGCTTAATATATGAGACTTCAAGAAAAAAACAAAAAACATAATTTCAAAATCAAGTTTTTTCATGTTCAAAGAAAAATTATCTCAAAACTGAATTGTGACTTTTTGTCCGTGACTTTTTGTCCTGTGACTTTCTGTCCTACATTCGTTAATTCGCCCCCAAAATGAACAGATTATGTTTTGCAAGTTGGGGAATCATGACTTTTAAAGAAAGGAAATTTATTACAGAAACAACAAACTTGTTATAAATTGTAAATGAGTCAATGATATAAGTTCTTCAGTTTTTAATGTAACATTATTAATAGAGTACTCATGACTTAAAACAGAAAGCCAGCTTATTTAATTGTTTATTGTAGATTTCACAGGTACCCGGGAACATTATTACATTTGGGTGCCCCTGAGTGGGAGAATCCTTAATGACACACAACCCTTTGTTTGGTACATGTAGTTAATGATTTTGAAATTTTTTATTTGTTTATATAAACTATTTTCACTTCGAATATATTTTGATTTTACTGATTGGCTAATATATCAAAAAGATACGACCCAAATTCTTAAACTTTCCCTTAAAAATCATATGTCACAATGCTTATGTTATATCAATAACTCTGCTCTAAAAATGAATTGTTTACGTTGTTAATGCCAATTGACTTCAGATCAACTCATGTAACATGTTTAATTAAAAAAACAACTTCAGTTTGGTGGTCTTTGGTGTACATGTCAGCTGGTACATGTATTCTGCTCTAATCTGATATAAAAGTTTTTAAAATATTGTTTTTGCCCCACCTTCGATAGTAGAGGCCTGTGGCATTATGTTTTCGGGTCTGTGGGTCTGTTCGTCTGTCTGTTTGTCCGTCCATTCATCTGTCTGTCCCTCTTCAGGTTAAAGTTTTTGTTCAATGTAGTTTTTTATTAAGACTTGAAGTCCAAGCAACTTGAAACTTAGTATACATGTTCCTAATGATCTAATGCCAAAATAGAGTTTTACCTCAATTTCAAGGTCCACTAAATATAGAATATGATAGTGTGAGTGGGGCATCTGTGTACTGTGGACACATTCTTGTTTGTATTATTTTCAGAAGATTTTCAGTATTCTGTCTGAACAGTTCAGCATCTGGCTAATCTGTTCATATAAGCTCTTAGAACTGTTCTGAACAGTTCAGCTTTCTATCATTTCAGAAAGTTTTTTTTTTAGCTGTTTTGAACAATTCAACACTGTCTGAATAGTTCAACACATTTTCAGATGTCTTTCTGAAAAATTAAGCAAGTATTAATTCTGTTCAGAATGATTTCAGTATTGTTTCTGAACATTTCAGGATCTTAAAAATCTGTTCAGAAAGTTTTCAGGGCTGTTCTGAAAAATTCAGCACTGTTCAAAGATATCAAAAAGTTTTCAGCATAGTTTCAGATGTTTGTCTGAGGAGTTCAGAAATAACTGAACAGTTCAGATTATTTTCAGCTTCAGTTCAGCGATGTCTGAATTTTTCAGCACAGTCTGAACTTTTCAGAAAATGTTACAGCACTTTTTCAGCAAATCTGAACATTCCAGTAATTTTTCAGTATTTGTTCAGAATTTGGAAAAAGTGCTTCAGCACTTTTTCAGATCCCAAAATTTGGTTCAGCATGCATTCAGCTAGGGTCCAGAACCTATTCAGCAAAACTCAGCAAAAATTCAGACATTTTATTTCATGAGGGATATCAATGATAAAATTAATGTCAACACAATCATGACAATAGTCCTTGTAAAAAAGAAGAAATGGTATGATTGCCAATGAGGCAACTTTCTAAGAGACCAAATGACACAAAAATTAACAACTATAGGTCACTGTACAGCCTTCAACAATGAGCACAGCCCATATTTTGTATACTGGGCTTATGATACCTTAATATTTACCAGCAGTCACATCAGAGTGACCAGTTGGTTGTAAAAACTCATTAAACATGTCAAAGGTACCAGGCTAATAATTTGGCTAACCATGCTAACCAGACACACGTTTCATCTGCTCAAGACTCAAAAACTTTGGAAAGCTAAATCAAATTCAAAGTTGAACCGAATTAAAAACCAAAAATTCAAAAAAGTTGTGATTTATATGGCTAAGGTATAATATGCCTAGGTTTGTTGAAAAGGCCCATAGCCAGGAATTGCCAAAGGTGTGGGGTTCGATACAATCATACTCAACTTTAACAGTTACAATTCAAACAGAACGTCCACTTTTTCAAGGGGGGTACAAACCCCTCAAACCCTCTGGCTAAGTGTGTGTTGAATTATCTTCATGACCTTAGTGTTCTGAGAGTAATTCATCAATTTATAAACATCAAGTTTACAAAAAATAACAAGTTATCAGTTTTGAATTTCAATCATGAATTAAAAAAATTATAAATATTTATATTTTTCAGTTTACTCAGTATGTCAGAATGGAGACTGTGGATGGAAAGCTTCATGTGTGAACAATAGTTGTGAATGTCCTGTCAATTATACGATATACTCAAACCAGTATGACTGTGTTCAAAGTAAGAATAGTTGTGAATGTCCTGTCAATTATACGATATACTCAAACCAGTATGATTGTGTACAAAGTAAGAACCTGTCAATTATACAATACACCTTATCGCTAATACCGGCTGACCCGGCCACTTGAACTTTTGATGCATACAACAATCACTTTTCCATTGTGGGGTCAGATATTTTGTATTGTGACGTCAAAATTTTACGGGAACCTGAGTGATAACCAGTAATGGCGGACAAATAGCGATAAGGTGTATATACTCAAACCAGTATGATTTTTGTGTACATAGAAAGAATCTGTCAATTATACAATATACTCAAACCAGTATGATTTTTGTGTACATAGTAAGAATCTGTCAATTATACAATATACTCAAACCAGTATGATTTTTGTGTACATAGTAAGAATTATGCATAAAGTGTGTAAATTGACATGTGAATGCTGACAAAATATAAACAAGACCCTATTAAAAACAAATACACAATGAAACATTGAATTAAAGTGAGAGACTCGTCCTGAAAGAGTCACCACTTCCTGTTGCTTTTGGTTATACATGAAATTGTCATGTTATTGAAGAGAAATTAGTCTGGGACAATGAATTTGTGACAAAGGGAGCAGTTTGTAGTTATCTGAAATGATGCATTGATTTTTGCATTTTTGTTTGATTGAGTTTTGCTTATTAGAATTCCTAACTGTTTGGAAAGACTTGTGATCACTAGATCATCAAGCCTTCACTTATGTTGTGAGATCAAACTGGGTGGTGGTCATTTAGATTTTAATTCATGAAAATTGGTACTTTCCAAATTTTACGCAAACTACAACTCTAATTTAAAAAATACCTATATGATCATGTTTTTTTAAAGATTTATTCTTTATGCAGCAGCAATATGTTGAAAAAAACTCATTCTGGTGATAAGATTTACTATATTTTGTTTTATAAACATGATAAAGGATGATCATAAAGGTATATTTCACAGTGAGAAATTGATTGTACTTTAAGCAATTTGAAGAAATTGTTGCACTAGTTTCAGTTTGAACTTTCAGTTTTTGTTTTGCAGATGGTTGTACACAAGATGATTGTTTAGAATGTGATCCACAGTTAGAATGTATCAGGTAATTTGATATGTCTGATAAGTGTTTAAAAAGGGGAGGGAATTTACTCTACAATGAGTATCACTTACAAAAGGCTTTACATATTGAGTAAGAAATGATTCATTTTTTTTCATTTTATGGAAGCTGGGTTGTCATGTTTGAGACTTTAGGTCAAATTTTCGGAATCCTCCGGTTTAATCAATTTGAATGCCTTGAAAAAATTTGCCCAGTGACCCCCATTTTTCTTTTTGTAAATCTTTTACATGTATAATGATAAGCCATCTGTAAAAGTCTTATAAACATTTAATTACTTTTTAACAGTTTTTGAGAAGTTCAACTTGTCAATGATAAAGCTATGAAAAGTCAAAAGATAATATTTTCTGCCAAAATTTCAATTGCTAATATTTCAAAAACAAGCATGGTGACCTATATATTTTTTTTGCTCTGTGTATTCCTTTCCTAATCTCCTATCAATATAAACTAGTGTTTGAAAAGTTAATTACTTTGAAACTGAGAAGCGAACTCCCTTAAAAGATAATACTTATACAAATGTATTGAAAAGATGTATTATGTGTACATCAATGATAGATAGCACCCAATCAAGAACACTAAAAGGAAGAAGACAAAAACAAATAATGAAAAATTTTGTGAAACATTTAAAAATGACACATGTACAAGATTCCATTAGAATGAAAACCAAAAATCAAAGAAGAACACACTAGGTCTTCCACTATTATTCCACATAAAAATACAGATTTGGTAAAATATTAAAATTTGCTGTTACAAAATTTTGAATTATAAGAAATTATATCTCCATCATGCAAAGCTCTGATTTCTTGCCTTGCTTTGGCTATACATTTTTGTTCCTTTTGGTTTATAGCTCTTCATCCTTTTTTTAAGCTTCAGATTTTCAAATATTTTGGCATTGAGCATCACTGAATAGATATTGATTATTGAAATGCACATCTGGTGCAGAAAATGGTACTGTTTATGTTACTAGTATTATTGCTCATTGTACATAGGATATAGAATTTTTAGCTATTTTATTTCATTGCAGATGTTCCAAATTTATAGATGAATTGACGAGAGAATGTTTAGATAAATGTGTGGGTGAAACAAAAGTTATCAGTGATGGGCTGCTGCATGGAAATGTTTGTAAACGTAAGTTGGTGAATTTTTTTTTTTTCGCTCTGGAATTTTGCTACATAAATTAAAAACTGTAAGAAGAAAAGTAAATATGGGGTAAGTGGGAATGAGAAAGAAACAACAGAATATGTGTTTTTTTTTTTAAATAGTCATTTTGAAGTAACACTGTAAGATCAATAACCAAATGCCTGTACACATATGCACAAACTTTAGAAGGATTTAAATTCTGTTAAATTCAACAAGTTGCCAAATCTTTGCCATGTATTCCTAATTATGTGAATGGAAATAAAAAGAAAAAACATTAAAAGCATATGAATCCATTCCTAGAATGCTGGATAACGCTAAAAGAATTAGAATTAAGCTGCCTCAAACTGATCATATTACTATGCATATAAATATAATATAAAATAATCATTATTTTCTTAATAGAACATAGAAAAATAATGTATCCACAGAAAGATATGTATTTTTAGTTATTAATGGAATATTTGTATATTTTAGAAACATTATTTCATATTGCATGGTTAATTTTCAAAACTGATATACTTTGTGATACTTTGTTATGTCACGTAATCAATATTTAAAAAAAAAGAAAGAAGATTTATGATTGATTATTTTAAGAAAAAAATCTTCAAATACATAAAATGTACACAAAAAAAACAGTTGACATACTTCTTTCAGGACAATATATCCTTGTATTGACCTCATTTAAAGGCTATAATGGTATAATATAAATGTGATACATTATATATTTCAGAGACAGAATCTACAGACAGTACAGAGTTAATAATAGCTGTGGCATGTGGTGTCGCTGGCGGTGTAATACTATGTATAGTTGTCACATTGATATTCTACTGTCATTATAAACATACAAGGTAAGGGCTGTAATACTATGTATTGTTGTCACATTGATATTCTACTGTCATTATAAACATACAAGGTAAGGGCTGTAATACTATGTATAGTTGTCACATTGATATTCTACTGTCATTATAAACATACAAGGTAAGGGCTGTAATACTATGTATTGTTGTCACATTAATATTCTACTTTCATTATAAACATACAAGGTAAGGGCTGTTGCATTTAGAATGTAAATGATTCCAAGAAAGACACTATAACAGTGGGTTAATCATCTACAAATACAATTTTAGATTTTTGTAATACTTTGTATACAAGCTAACTCACCTATGGATTGCTACCCAGCTGTTATTGAAATTCTTTACAATACCTAAGGCATACTGTTATTTAACTGAGGGAACCAACGTAACCCTTTTAGAGATGCCTTCCCTTAGTCTCATGTATGTTTAAATGGCATATCCTCAAATAGTATTCAAAAACAAATATACTGTGAATTTATAAGTATTCTTTAGATACTAATTTTCATAGATTTTGTGTACTAAGGTCATGATCAACTGCAATTATTAAGTGTTCAACAAAATACAATTGTTTTTAATAAAGGCTAGTGAAACGTTTGATTAAACCACAAAAATACAAGTACCTCAATTTAGGAAAACTAGTACCATTGAAAACACAAGGTTACATGATACAGACAGTTTTCACTGAAAATAATTCAAATAATGTAAATATATTAAATATTCTTCATTATTATTTGTTTATAATATTCTGTTTACTATTAAAAATGAATTTTATTGTTCAGAAAAAATAATCAGTCTTTTCTTTTTGTTTATTTAATATCCCCTCCATTTGACCTTCACAGGAAGAAGATAAACCTACAGCAGCAGAAGTATAAACCACAAAATATGCAATTAGGAAATCTTACACAGGTATGATACACAACTCCATTTAATAGATGAACTGTAAATTCAGAAATGTTTGATGCATGCATTTTTTGAAAATTGAAACTGGATTAATTGTGAAAGATGAAAGCCACAATTTTGACAACATCTTTGTATACAACATTTATTGAAATTATAACAATATTTTTTTCCTTATGCCAATTTAACAATTGCAATAATAAATCAACAATTTCTGAATAAACAGGGGTATGAGGGCAATCAGACAGCAACACAACAACATGAAACAACACATAATTATTAAGAGGCAAACATTGAGTTTTCTACATTAGTCAGTTGTCTGAACAATAAATCAAGCTCTGATTTAGTCACAGCTCTTTCCAAAAACACATTTCTGGAATCATTAATTTAACTCTTAACTTATAGAGCTTAAAACAGGTTATTTCCCTTGTGGCTTGTCTGGAAATTTTTGGTCTTTCACGTTTCAACATTCTTGTAATTTAACTCGATTATAAAACTTTAAAAGTTTGTTAATTAAAGTAACACATTGTTTTCTATTTACTCCACACAATTGCCCTCTACTGCAGCAAACCAGTACTTCAAAACAAGGGAAATAATTCCTATAAATCAATTGTACTTTTAAAATCAGATAAAGGCTTTTTGAAAAAAGTCCTATACTATTCAGTTTTCTTTAAAAAAAAAATAATATCACTGCCCTCTTCATAATTTTTTTTCCTTTATTTATTAACAGCTTTCATTGGTAAAACGTGCAATTCTTTCTCTGTTACAACATATGTTTTATCCTTATTATAATTCATTGGTTTTAACTGAAATCATGTTCAGAAAGTGTTTAGAAAAAATATCATGGTTTATCATTTCAGATACCTGTGTTTGACAATAAAGGTTTTGGTAAGTTTTGATATTTCTAATACTTTGAAAGCTTTTTATCCTTGAAACAGGACATAATATACAAGTGTTCAAGTTAAGTTTATCTGAATCTAACAATATAAAGTGAATTTAATCGAAAGAAGTGAAAAGTGATGTAGAACTTGAAACTTGGGCAAGTTCTATTTGGTGGGGCAGAGGGAGAGGATATATTAGTACTGTTAGTATTTTAGAAAAAAAAAAGGCAATTACCTTGATTTTAACAACGCTTGTTTGATTTGAAACGTTAAAAACACAATTGTCTATTGCATTTTTAAAAAATCAATGTATTAGTATGATTATTTTAACAGGAAGGTTAAAGAAAGAGCAAAAAGATGGTATAAAATTCAATTTTGCAGTTTTAGCACGCAACAGTTATAATGCTACTTGAATTTCACATGACCCAGTTTTCTAGCATTACATAATCAATATCTGTAACACTTACCATCTGATTTTAGGTCATAAATACATCCTTGTAGACCATCAATTGTAATATTTTAGGAAGTTTATAGTTGACCACACCCAATACTGTTGATTTATTGTTGGTTCAATTATGTTTTAATACAATGGGCATTACATAACATACCAACTTTATGTGAAATAATGCATATTCTAAGAAATGTTGAAAGTTAATTCCGTAAATTTGACAAACTCTGCATACAATTCAAGCCTAAAGGAGATGTTCTGTTTCTAAATTACTTATTTGAGTGGTCCATTTTGAACTGAGTTATCTTTGAAAAGTAGGAGCCTGTAGGACCAATTATTAGTAATGAATCCATAGACTTTAGAATTTAGTCTCTGGATTTTGTTTAAGACATTATCTCTCTTGTATTATACTCATTACTAAAGAAATGCATACATGTACTTCCATGAAATCTGTTATCTGTCTTTGAAATTATTTTTTTTAGTTTGAAACTTTTTTCATAATTTTTTGTCTCATTGTCATAGCTGAATTTTAAATTTTAGGCAAAAGATTGAAGGTTTCAAATTTATATTTATAAGCATTCCTCTTCATGAAATGAAAGCTTAAATCTGCAATCTTCTTCTTTCATTTGAAGCAAGCATGTTTGTGATAAGAATCATGAGAATGTTACAATTTTGTTTGTATGCTTTTAATATGAAGACTGGTTTCTTTAAAACAAAAATAACAGTTTTTTGTGTTATAAAAGATTATGAATTATCACGATTGCTGGTGATATGTAGTAAGAAATGACATTGATACTAAATTTTGAATTGGGTAAAATGAGTTTTTATTTCATAATGAAATATTCTATTTTTTTTTAGTTAATTCATACAATGGCTTTAGCAAAAATAACATTTTTGGATAATTATGCTTTTATAAAAAAAGTCTTAATTGGGTGCACCTGTTACCGCAATATCTGCAAATAAAACACATAATATGTAAGAAATGAAATCATGGATAAATAGCATATTGATTGAATGATTGGTGTTTGCTAAGTGCTGCATCATAGCCTAAAGGCTAAAAAAATATTGATAGCTTTCTAATAACTAATTAAAAAAAATTAAGTAATGGTAAGTCATTTTTTTGTACTGGTAAATACAATGTATACTATACATTTTCCCAATTTATATACATGTAGTACATTGTATATATTTTTTCTTTGTTGACATAGACATGTACTCGTATGTAGCTTTGAAATACAAATTATCACTCATATTATCATGTAGCATGTTATATCTCATGCATATTCCATGTATTCCTTATCAACTTTTCTGTCCATTAGATTCTGAATTGTTTGAATGAATTGTTCCTTAAATTTATTCTTTCTCTTCATATGGCATGTTTATTTAGAACTGATTTTTCTCCCCAAGTTATTATATGCTGTGTGCAGTTCATTATTATGTATGATTAAAAGATAATAGTATAGCAGCAAGACTATAACTCATATAACCGAGAGACATATATTCATATTGAACTCTGTTTATAACCAGGGCATTGCATGATTTTGACAGAAGTTTCTTGAACAGTATTGTGACTTAAATATTTTTTAACAAAACTATATTATGATTTCTGTTTGTACAATAACAAGTAACAATATATATGTACTATATTCAGTACATGTACTATCAATTTAATGGAAAATAAAATTAGACACAGCACAAAATTAATTGACATATGCTGAAAACTATGTGGGTAGCTATGTTCTACTAAAAGGGCCTAAAGAGTTAATGGTGGAATCAGGAAACAGTCACAAGAAAAAGAGAGAGGTTGACGATACCAATAAGAAAATATATAATCTTATATAGAAAAATTAGGAAACAAATACATTAACACTACACAGTAACCTCAAGATAGAGCAACAGATATAATAAAACCAAACCAAAAATCTGATTTCAAACTCAGATCTATTAATTCATAGATCACTATAGTTGTGTTTTTGACATAGTTACCTATGAACACATATTCTTGCTTTATTTTCAATTTTTGTTGATTTAGAAAACATAAATTGAATTATCATATATATATGAATATGATGAATATATTTGGTGTTTGAACTGGTTACTTTTTAGTACATTTTGTACTGTACAATCTATCTTATTGTAGAGAATGATGTTTTGATGGGATCCAGTGCAATAGATAATGACAACTACCACAAAGAACTGCAAAAACTGATGCCACAAGCACCAACCTTATTAGCAATACTTAACAATATCAGATCTCGTCTCAGATCCATGGAAGTGAATGATCCCCGTGTTCCTACTTACAGGTAAAAAAATTGTCTAGTTAAAATAAATCAGTCAATGTAATTTTTATTTGAATGTCAAACCAACCTTATGGAAAGTTAAACAGACATTTCTCTTATATATTTCATAATAAAGTGAAGCGTTTAAGATACAAAGGGAACAAATAGAATTCTTAAAGGGTAACACAAAACTCTGTGTTTTGCCTTTGATCGTACATGTTGCAGTCTGTGTTAACATGTAAAATTGACTGCCAAGAAATTTATAAATAAAAGAAAGAAAAAAACAATTTTGCTGACGCTTTTACCCAAACTTTAGAAGCTACTGTCAAAAATTCATGCCATGAACATGATGAAAAAGATTAAATCTTATAGTGTGACATCTATGAATAAAATACACAAAAAAAAGGTGAAATTAAAATTTGTTTCAGATATTATATATTTATCTTGTTTAAAATAAACAGGATAAAACACTTCACAAACACTGGATATAGAGTCACATATAATCTGTCAAACCATTTGTAATAAAATCAGCTTTTGTAAAATGGTTAGAGTATCTGCTTGTTGTACCTATCATGTTGCAAGTACTGATAAAGTGATGTGTCTCAATTGCTGATGTGTTAATAAAGAATGGAGCACTGGTGTAGTTGTGACAAGAACTTATCTTCAGTGATGTAACACATGTAGATTGCAACATATGATATATAACTCTTATACATGTACAAAACTACAAATACATGTTTCAGGGAACTAAGGCTTTCTTTACTGATAAAAACTGACCGCTACAAAATAGCACAACAGTGCTGTAAGTGGCATTTTACACCACCCAATCAATCTTATATATGTTTATGATATTACAAATGTACTTATGCTTATTATAAATTGATTTTTAAAGTAATCTTTTTCATCTTTTACAAATTAATAGAGGTGTAATTCACCAGCTGTGTAGAGTATTGGTGCTACTAAACAAAACGGACCCTAGAGCCAGTATTCCTTCAGATGCCCCAGGACTTCTTCAGTGGGCCCAACAAATGTTAGAAGACTACCAGATGGATGTACAGGTATAATATGCATTTACTCTTGACACAAAGAAACATCAAAATTTCAATACATAAACAGTTAGAACTGTAAAAACAAAAGTTCTTGCAAGTCTGTGGAAATTTGGTAAAACAACCTTTAAAAATAGAAAATCATTATTTAGAAAAAAGATAAAATAAAATGGGAATGGATAGTCAAATTCATAGACAAGGCAACACCATGGCTTTTAACAAAAAAAAGCTGAAACAAACAGCAAAGGTGAGCTTTACTTGCTTACACCCAGATCAGGGTTGTGATGGCTAGTTTGAAATTTAAAATCATTGCATATTACCTTAATTTTATAGCAATCTTCAAAACACAAGCAAATCTAAAATACAAGGGTAGGGATTCCTTAAACTACATATAGTCTTAACTCTGACAGTTGTAGAAAAATAAAATCTAATGTTTTGATAATTTTAGAGATATTATATTATAAATGACTTATATAGTTTTGGTGTCAGTGAAATTTCTAACAAGTACTGTTGTGGTTTAACAGATGTTTCACCAAAATGAAGTAGTTTTAGGCATATTTTTCACATAGATATTTTAATTGTTCAAACAACAGTTGCCTTGTGAGTCTGGTGATACACTGGTCTGTATGAAGTTATTTTAACATTACATTATATGTAGTAGCAACATTTGTCTGATGTTATACCAGTATATTCTTTACTTTTGTTTATAGGATCAGCACCTGTCTGGAGGGTCAGACGAGACACCCGTCAGCAAGATCTCTTACATAGATGTTCCTATTGAACAACAGAAATCTCACCAATATGCCGTGCCCCAACTCAATAAGGCAACAAAAGAGGAGGAGCGACCCGTCCATCATCATCAACCATTTCATCATAGTCAACAAAGTTCCCTGTCTCACCATTCTGATACTGGGTATTATAGCAGTACTCCCGTCCCTGTGGAATATCGCAGCACCACTCTACCGCATGCACAGATCAATTCATCATTCTCCACATTCACTTCCAAAAAACAGAAAAAGCATGACCCTCGGCTTATTCGTAGCTCTACTAATATTGCGCAATACCCCAGAGACAATTCACAGGGTTATTTTGCTAATGGACGGTATTATGATCCTTCACCGAAACCTGAAGTTTATGCACCTGCAAGTTCATACAGTGACCGTGACAATAAGGTCATGTCCACATTTCTTTCAGATCTTCCACAGGACCAAGGTTCTAGTGCCTCATCTTCAGATAGCTCATTATATGTTGAGTATGTTGCTTGTTTAACTTTACAATTTAATTTGTTTAAAAATATTTTATTAAATGGAGAATAGAAATGGGGAATGTGTCAAAAAGTTTAAGTTGAACTATTTAAGTTCTGAAAATTAGCTTATTTTGTAGGTTTCGTGGATTTGTTTATTTTCCTACAATCAACAGTACCTATAAAATAAGTTAGTTTTCAGAACTTTTAAAAAATACAAATTTATTTTTGTGGAAAGGGGGAAACAGCTTTGTAGTGGATATTTGATTTCACCATTGTGGTGAAAATGGAAAACAAGCCTACCAGTAAATGATAATATTTCTTTAAAATTTAATCTGTGTTTAAACTTTATCACACAAAACCACAAAAATTAGTATTCAACAAATAAAAGTAAATCTACAGTATTTGAAATTTTGGGAAATATTAGCTTATCTCGCTCAATGCCAAGAATTATATAATCATAGTGATATCATTCATATTCATTGGTTCAGCTTTGGTGTAAGCTTTAATATTGTGTTTGGTTTGGTGTCACTAATGTGTGTGGTGTGTTTGCATTCCCTAATTTAATACTATTAATAGTACTTTTAAATTTTACCAGATGTTTACAAATAGAATATTATAAATGCATTATTATTTGTTTATTTCATCATGACAAATCAAAAAGAATTAGCAGCCGTACAAATTAGAATGTATTGATAACGTTGGCAGTCTTGTCCACCTATACATTTTTACTTTATTTGATTTTAATTTTATATATTTTAATGAGGTAACAAAAACTAACAATTGAAAATTAATCTAAATCCTAAAGATTGTTTAACAGTGTTATAAACTTTAGGCATTTCAATTGCATGTTTCACACAAAAAATAAATAAATGAGAAAAAGTAATACTTTTGACCATTTTGTTGGGTGTTACCATTAATAACAAATAGACAGAATAGAGACAAAATATACTCAGTCTCCACAAAAATACCTGATGCACACTATAAAAAATATTTTCTTCTTAAAATATAACATGTAGAATTTTTCTTTTTAAGCAATCTTCGACAAATCAAAAGGAATAAGATTTTATTTGATTACCGGTATTGTTAATTAAGTCCCATGATATTTATTCTCAAATTTTATATAAGACATAAAATTAAGTATTTTAAGTGGTGCGGAAAGTCACTTGACAAAAATCAAACAGGGACTAATATTTCCAATTCAATTTCAAAGAACAGTCCAAAAGAAAATATGTTCAAATCCTTTTAGATGAACAAATCTTGCTACTGTGAGCCTTCATGAGACATCAGTCAGTATCTTTGCCATTGGAGAACTGCAATTCAGGAGTCATTTTCACAAAAAACTTATGACTAAGATCGATGGTATGTGAACTTAATTGTTTGTGACTACATTGAATCGTAGTCATAAGATTTTTTTGTGAAACAAACTTCAGAACTCTTTTACCTGTGTTTTATGCTTCATTAATTTTGAAATTATGTAATTTTCTTTGCAGTGCTGAAGAAAATGATAACAATGACCTTGACAGTTTACCAGAAGATGAGGTATTACCATTTGATCCTGAGGAAGCAACAGATCCTGTGGAGGTTTGACATCTGAGTCATTCAGACTCAATCAAACGTTTTGTTTTCTGCTGAAAATTGACATTTTTCTCTAGCTGCAAATTGTGATATACAGATCTTTTCAGAGAATTTATTGGTGCAAACTTTTCAGGGATTTTATTTTTGTAGCAAAAAGCTTTGACTGTGTTCAAAATATATCTTTGTTTACTCTCATTCACCGATTTATGCTATGTTTTAACTAACAAGAGTGTCTGGTGATCAGGTTTTTCTGCTGGACCTTTCATTCTTCTTAATATAATAATTTACATTATGGGTAATATTTACAAAAACCATTCACCATATCACTGTGATTGGTTTAAATATAAAAAAGAAGATTTGGTATGCTTGCCGATGAGACAACTGTCCACAAGAGACCAAAATGACACAGACAATACCAACTATTGGTCATCGTACAGCCTTCAACAATGAGCAAAGCCCATACCGCATAGTCATAGTTAAAAACTGTTTAAGTAATGAAATTTCAACCATTGATGTTACATTATTTTAATTTTGAAGAACGATAATCATTCTACTTATAGTCCTACAGATTCTGAAAAGACAAATTGAATGATATTGTTGTATCGTATCAATTTTATTACAGTAAAAGTAATTAAATTTGCTTTCGCTACACCTCAGTCACAGAGATCTTGTTATATTCCATAAGCTTGCTCGAATTTCAAATACTCTACGTCATAGATATATAACAGCTTCAAATGTATTATATGATCTTTTTCTGATTAGTTCAGCGAATCTCATCACTTTGTATCAGAGTATAACATTATTGTTTTGTAGAAAAATTAAGATAACCTTTTAGAGATGCAATATTTATGTTTTAAATCAAAATCCTAAGATTTTTCAGTTTTATCAGTATATTTGAATATATATTTGGATTAAAAAGTTGATGAGTGGTAAAAAGTGTTTTAAATATAAAAATAAATGTGTGCAAATCATAAATTTTTAGTAGTAAAGCATTTCTGACATGATGTCAATAATGGATGACCAGGCTTTATGGCATGGGAGGGTCCGAGATACACCTAGGAGAAAAAATAGTTTCAATGATACCAAAATTGAAATAACTTTTACAAAATTTTCAAATTAAAAGAATGTTTTGGATTTTTTGGGGGGTCCAGAAGCCATCTATGTCTATGGCTTAATTGGCATAGCATATCTATACATTTTTGTAGATGATTAAATGTGCTCATTTTTATGCCCCACCTATGATAGTAGAGGGGCATTATGTTTTCTGGTCTGTGCTTCCGTTCGTCTGTCTGTCCGTCCGTCCGTCCGTCCGTCTGTCCCGCTTCAGGTTAAAGTTTTTGGTCTAGGTAGTTTTTGATGAAGCTGAAGTCCAATCAACTTGAAACTTAGTACATATGTTCCTTATGATATGATCTTTCTAATTTTAAAGACAAATTAAACTTTTGACCCCAATGTCACGGTCCACTGAACATAGAAAATGAAAGTGCGAGTTTCAGGTTAAAGTTTTTGGTCAAGGTAGTTTTTGATGAAGTTGAAGTCCAATCAACTTCAAACTTAGAACAAATGTTCCCTATGATATGATCTTTCTAATTTCAATGCCTAATTATATTTTTAACCCATTTTCACGGTCCATCGAACATGGAAAATGATAGTGCGAGTGGGGCATCTGTGTACTTTGGACACATTCTTGTTTAAATTGTTATTAATCTTTTAATCCATTTATAGAAAATATGTGTAGGCTACATAGTTTTGTAGACTTTGTGATAGTATTAAATTAATATTTATACATTTTTAGGAAAATAAATAATGGATTCATGGCATCAACTGATATATATTTCTTTTTTCAACATACAACATGAATATTGTGATAGATCAGTATTTTAGTAGGTTAAACAATTATTGTCTTTTTATAAATTTGTGTAAATAAAAAATTGTCATTTTTAAATATTTTTTATTTATGTTAGAATCTGTTTTATATTCATTTGCATATCTTAAATTGAATGGATATCCTGATTTTGTTTTAAAAGTTCAATTTTAATACACAAATTTTGTACTTTTTTTTTTTACAATTTCCATGTAACAGTAATATTACCATTAGTGTTATGAGATATGGGAAATTATTGCACTGTTCCATGTTGAAGTTAAATATAAGTACAATGAAATAATTTGAATTATATAAGCAGAAGCATTATGATAAATGTATGAAAATGAAAAGATCAAGAAAATAATAATGGCCAAGAGCAAAATAGTTGATTTTATACCAGTGGCGGATCCAGGGGGAGGGTTCCGGGGGTTTGAACCCCCTTTTTTTAGACGATCAATGCATTTGAATGAGGACATATAGTTGGACCCCTTTTTAAAATGGCTGGATCCGCCCCTGTATACAGATATGAAAGTCAGGATATCAGTTCAAATTGGTAAAATCAAAATGATCTTATGAATTTTTATTTTAGTTTTATGTCTACAAATTGTAAAACTTTACATATGTACATAAATTTTGCTAGCTTGTTTTTTATGGTATTGGTTGTATTTTTAAAAGATATATTTAAATGAGATATGTACGCAATATTGTCAAGATATATTTTTAGTTTTTCATGACATTCCACTACAGGAATCTAAACCAGAATTAATCATGTGATTATTTAAAAGGACCCAAACGTTCTCTATGCAAGGCAGACATTGTAAAATTTCATAAATCGTCAATGTTGTAAAGAAATTTAAACAAATTATGAATGGCTTTTCCTTTTTATACCAAGTATATTCTAGTAAAACTAATTCTATAAGAAATCTTTTCAAAAAGCACAAAGGAATACTATATAAGGGTCTTTACTAGATATTGCTGCTGGCAGTTTTTTGCCCTTTAAAAAGCAGATGAGGATTCAGGAATCAGGACGCTGAAAAAGGGCCGGCCATGCAGGGCTCTCCAGCTAGCCAATGTTGGAGTAGAACATGTAAAAAAGTCCATGCATTAACGATATATGTAGCTCAATAAGGGCCTCCTCCCTAAATCCAATTCTTAAAAGCTTTTTTTTTCAATTTTAACAGTAGACTGGAAATTCATAAATTTGTGCTGGGATTTATTATTGCCATTAAAAATGTTGAACAAAGTTAAAATGATTCAAGATTATTTTTTCTAATTTTAGGAAAATCTCTATACAAATAGTGTGATGAAACTGGTTTTTTTTGGTTTTTTTAGAAACCTATCCCATAGCAATAATAAATTTTAGCAATAATAAAAACATTACTGAATTGGAAATACTTGTATTTTCACTATGCATTTTTTTGAATGGTTCACTTGTTACTTCAGGGATTTCTTCTTGTTTTATAAACTGTTGTACATTTTTACTTTGATGTTTAAACTAAAGGTTGTGATCTTAACTTTGTCCTTGAACTTGTTCCTATTATCGGGTAAAACATTTTAAAACTACACATATCAGTACTTGTTCTACATTTATAATCAACAGTGGTGCTAAATGTGACTTTTTCTATGCTGCAAACCATAATTTTCATTAACAGCTGTCAGCTTTGCAATAATAAAATGTATAACCAAACAATATTTGCATTTTTTCTTGTTTAAACACCTTGTGTCTTTTTAGTCCACTACCAACGAAGAGTACACTATAAGTTTGCACTCTGTCTGTCCTTCTTCAATCAGGCAAATCAATTTTCCACACTTTTTGCTTGAAGATATTAATTTGATATTTGGTTTATTTTATTGTTTTGACAAGTTACTGATCAAGCCCAAATTTTGTTCTGGTCTAATAATTTTGTGCAGAATAATAAAAAAAAAATTAAAATTATTGTGTCACATATTGATTGACATATTAATATTATACAATAACATTGAAACATACATAGATCAATCAATACCCAGCCATATCATTTGGCTTATGAGACAGAGTTACGATCCTTGGACTTTAAAAAAATCACTCAAATAATCAGTTTCCACTTTTTTCATCATGCTTGAAGGTGTTGATTTATTTATAGTTTCATCATGACAGATAACTGACCAAGTTTGAATGTTGTTTTGGTCTGATGATTTTTTGCAGAGTGTTATATGGTCCTTGATTTGAAATTATTGTCATGCTTGAAGAGTTTGATATGATGTTTGTTGTAATTTGATTATCACCATGACAAGTTATAGACCAAGTTAGCATTTTTTCCCAGTACAATTAGTCTTTAACCTGTTGGAGACTTTGTATTGCCATGCAACACTTTTAGAATGCTTGTTTTAAGTATGTTACACTTTAAGAAAATGGTCAAACCTTAGTGCGATTTTGACTGACTCTTATTTAAACAAAAAAAAGTTGATATTTGGTATGCACCAATGAGACAGCAACCTAGTACCAAAAAATAAATAACTAATGTTAACAGAAAACAAAGACTTCAATGATAGAACTCAGATGCCTGTACAAACGACAGCAATGCATATAAAGGGGAACCAAAGGATTACAAATAAGATTGCACAGTAAATAGACAACACTTTCAATGCTTTGCTCATTCGACAAAAATAGGTGAACTAGCAAAAACCAAAAATGCTGACAACACATTCATCAGATAACCTGACTTTGATAAAATAGGCACATAATTTGTCTTTCTAGACACCATATGTTGTAAAACTAGAGATTTTCTTTCAGAGTTTGCACTATTAAATTGTTGGCTTGTTTGCACTTAGAAATGAACAAAAAAATGTTTAAGATATTTGATGTCTGGGTGTCAATGCTACTTGAATGTGTTTTTATAACACAGCAAAAATTTGTGTTCATACAGTGGCAGGTCCAGGGGGGGGGGGGGTCAGAACCCCTCTTTTTTTGGACGATCTATGCATTTGGAATATAGTTGGAACACCCCCTTTTTTAAATGGCTGGATCCGCCCCTGTCATATAATTCTAGCATGTCATCATCCTGAACACATTTGGTTTCCGGACAACAGCTTTTGTTATTGGATCTCTATGAAATTTTACCAGTGTTCAATTCCACAAAAAGAAGGCTGGGATTGATTTTTGGGATTATGGTACCAACAGCTTAGAAAATAGTTTTTGTCAAGCCTGCGGCTTTTGTTGTAGAAAGCTTGACATAGGGATAGTGATCCAGCGGTGTTAGCCAACTTCTTAAAAGCTTAATATTTTATAAGATGGAAGACCTGGATGCCTTATACTTTGTATTAAGATGCCTCATGTTATGAAGATTCCTTCTGTCACATTTCAATTGACCTTGACCTCAATTTCATGGTTCAGTGACTACTTGAAAAAAAAGTTTTTTGTTTTTTTTTGTAATGTTCATTTCACTCTTTTTATGAGTAATAGAACTTGGTATGTGCATAGCTTGCAAGGTCCTCATGCCCGTCAAACAGTTTTCACATGACCTCGACCTCATTTCACAAATCAGTGAACAAGGTTAAGTTTAGATGGTCATGTCCATATCTCAGATACCATAAGCAATAGGTCTTGTATATTTGGTGTAGGACTGTAAGGTGTACATGTCTAACTGACGGGTGTCATCTGACCTTGACCTCATTTTCATGGTTCAGTTGTTATAGTTTAGGTTTTTTGTTTTGGCCTGGGTTTTTTTTTATGCAGTATGCAATAGGTCTACTTTATTTGATGTATGAAATGATTTTAGGTGTACATGTCTAGCTAGCAAGTGTCATCTGACCTTGACCTCATTTCCATGGTTTAGTGGTTACAGTAAAGTTTTTGAGTTGTGGTCTTTTTTTCTCTTATAGGTCAACTATATTTGGCAGGCGCGGATCCAGAGCCCCCCTCTGGATCCGCGCCTGCCAAATATAGTTGGTTGGAACCCCCCTTTTTTTTTACGATTAATGCACTTGAATGGGGACATGTAGTTGGAACCCCGCTTTTTGAAATGGCCGATTCCGCCCCTGTTTGGTGTATGGAAATAGATGTACATGTCAGTCTCACAGGTTTTATTTGACCTTGACCTCATTTTCATGGTTCATGGCTCAGTGTTGAGTTTTTATATTATGTGCTTTTTTTTTTTTATTTTAAACTTCAACATATTGCAATAGGTCAACTATATTTGTTGTATGGAATAATTGTAAGCTGTACATTTCTGCCTGACATGGTTCAAGATCTGAACTTGACCTCATTTTCATGCTTCATTAGTCAATGTTGAGTTTACTTGGTTTAGTCTTTTTCTAGAAATTATAAGCAATAGATCCAAATGATTGTAAAGGTGTTCATGTATTTCATGTATGGTTTATACATTGGTCTATTGGATATATATACATAAATGTAGCCGTCTCATTCGCAATTGTATCGCATCTCCTCGTTATTAAATATCATGTATTAGTCCAGTCAATCTAGCATAAATTTTACCCTAACCTGAAAGTAATTGCAACAGAAGATTTTTAAGTTTTAATCTTTAGCATTATACCCCAAATATTCACAGAAAAAAGTCCCATAAAATCTAACTTGAGGAAAACTAAAAAAATCGCCATTTAAAATTCATATGGAGATTTGCATTGAAAAGGGAAATAACTATTGCAAAAAAGGCAGAAATGTCAATAAAAATTGATACAAAATTATAACTTTACCGCTTCTATTCATCAGAATGTATTGATTCTTGATTTTTTAGTGGTCTTTAGAGTACAACAAACAACTCTAAAGGTGCTTTAAAATATTTTATCAAGCTATAATCTAGATTTCGTAATTTATTAGTTGACCATTTATTGAATTTTTCAACATGTCAAGGTAAAGAATCTCAAATTTAATAAAAATAATTAAGCATGTATTCTTCTTTATTTCTTCTTTAGTTCTTTAGTTTCAGAAAACCATCAACATACTGATGTTTATTTGGTTTAAAGTTTCCTAAGATAAGTTAGTTGCTGAAAAATATAATATACAGATATAAACAATACCAAATTTTCACATTATTTTTTCAAAATGGTTACAAAACTTCAAATTTTCAATTTCTTAAATGAAAAATATACAAAAAATATAAAACTACCCATAACACTTCGGTTTTGTACATTTCATGAGCAGAAGATTATATAATTTAGTCAAATACAAACTTGTAACCCCATCAAAGTATCCTACTATACATAAATTTCAAGAAAAACAACCAAAAACTGACAAAAAAAGACTATTTTTTGCAAGAGTTATCTCCCCTCCCAATGTTAATTTCCATAGGAAATTTAAAATGCTGATTTTGAGTTTTCCTCAAGTTAGATTTTATGAGACTTTTTTCTGTGTATATAAAGGGCATACTACTATAGATTAGAACTAAAACATTTTCTGTTGCAATTAGTTTGAGGTTAAATCTTAGTTTGACTGGACTATATCCCAAAATCGCTCACAACATATCGGTCAGCTCGCGTTACAGTTAAAACCACCCTTCGAAATAGAACATGATGCCCCAAGGCCCAATCACAAGGACCCTCTACCTTTAAATTGGGATAAAGGGTTTGAACAAGCTTAGTGTTTCTCAGACAAGGATGTACGATCATTCAGGACAGAGATCCTTATTCTATTCCACAAAACATGCGAGCCCGTCAAAGACTGGGAAACGAGATACATCTCGCAACTCGAATTTTGTGAAACAGAACAAATCCTTCTGCCTATCGCATTCGCCTTATTGTCATCATTGCAAGATAGTTAGGAAAATAGGCAATGATTCCATACTTCCAGAAGCTTCTCAGTTTGAAAACTATTTGTAATCATGGCGTGAGTTGCACCCCACGAAGTGGAGTTTTAACCTTGCAACAACACAACTCAATCGCGCCGTTTTGTCTTCACAGAAACTGTATACCAGAAGCATTTCCACATCGCTTAATTCCCTGTGAAACAATAGAAGAGAAGGAAAGGATTAGGAAAGTGAATTTAGGAAGAAACAGAGAGTAAAATGCAGAAAAGATTGAAGAAAATAGCAAGAAGACAGAGCGACATGTTTCCATGCCAGATGAAAGGAAAAGGATTGATATGCGGCAACTGCGCATGTGCTTTGTCAAAAACATCCGGTGCTCGTAGAAAAAGTATCCAGATTATTTTACCTGGATAATTTGTAATCCATCTGCATGGAAATGTTCATACATGGTTTATAATAGGGCACTTTTCTGAATTGAAAACCAGGAACACTTAAATCCGCACATTTTTTTAAAGCGACATAAAAGTCACGCAAAGAGCTAAATAAAATAAATGATACAAGTCAATCGGCAGTCATTTCGGCACCTTTTATAAATTATTTTTACCACTTTCTTTCCTTTTTACAGAGGATGACCTTGAGGTCACTCCGATGTATTGTTATCGCTTAAATTTCCGTCATTCATAAATTATAGTCAAATTAGTTTTGGGTTTTCAACACCAGTGAAAAAAGTGCATTTTCATACCTGCGATTTCTGTTCTCCGGTTGTACGATGTTTCAACAAAATATGGAATCATTTCAGTTGTTGATTTAGTGGTGAAAATTTGACTGAATTATATCTTAATAAATACGATTTTACATGTTTAATTGGTGTTTCAGAAAGAGGTCAGGTGCTCTTGTTCATTCATAAAATTATCGTTCATTCATAAATTTATCGTAAAATAAAAATCACTACACAGGTTATACGTGTAGTGTAAATGACCACCTGTAATCTAAAAATAGCGGTCTCACTAATAACGACAAGAAGAATTTAGCGACAAGAAGCGTCAAGAACGGACAAGAAGAATAAATTAAGCGACAAGAAGACTATTTAGCGACATGAAAACTTCTCGTATCGCATGAGGATGACACATATCAAATGAACAATTATGTGTGGGACTTAGTTTTAAGAAATGATGTCAAAGTAACACTGAAAATATTTTTAGTAAGCTGAAATATATATTTATTTTTTACATGTTTATGTCTTGTAACTTATTTTATTTCTGTCCCATTTTTCAACATTAGCGTCTCGAAAGGTGAAATGTTTTAACTGAATGGTTAATTTAAATTAATTATGAAAATTGTTAAAATTGAATAAATAAAAGTAATTATTGCCCAGTTACAAACACTACCAGGGGATAATCCATAATTACCCCCAACTTTAGCCTGGTAAACTTGTTGTCTCCTTGTGAAATATAAAACATATTAAAAATGATTTCCTGCTTAAGTCTTTTATTGATATAAAGTCAAAACCTTCTTGCTTTTCACTAGACAACCATGTCCTGTCAGGTTTAATTCTTATACATGTAGATGAAAAAAAAGTCCCCAAAACATTAACATGGCAGCAATTGCTTTTACAGCCTTTAAGGCTTAGATTTTTTTACAGAAGAGTGGCCACCATGCACTTGCACTGCACTATAATAATAGTAGAATAGAATTATCATATACAAATAGATGAAAATTATATATACATGCAATCGTAATATTAATAATATATATAACAACAAACCAGTGTATTCTCTACGACTATTATTATATAAGTATAATAGTCCAAGGTATACTGATTTCTTGCACTACAATATAATAGTTATTACGGTGAGGTTGAATTTCCTGTCATTTATTCATCATCCAAGCATGAACTTCTATCAGAAAAAAATATCTCTGTAAATTAACCCAAGTTTCAGGTATAGAGATGTGATCTGTTTCTGTGACATGCGCTTTTGACCATCCACAAGAACCTGCGGTCATCCGATGTTCAGTACTTCAGTACTTTGATTATTTTATTGTCGAGCCTGCGATTTTTGAGGCAAAAGCGAGACATAGTAATCCTACATTTCGTCATCGGCGTCAACATTTTCACTCGGTGGTTAAAGTTTTTGAAAATAGTTTTCTTAAATATCCCGGATTTCTGCGAAACTTTGATAGAAGCTTGTCGATCTAAACTTATATTCAATAGCTAGTATCAAGAAAGACATTTTGTAAATATTTATTCCCTGTTTACGTATATAACTTATAAGTGGAGTTATGTTTTCTTCCAGTTAAAATTCAGTCTACAGTTCAAGCAGAGACATATAATACAATTGTATTATATGTCTCTGGTTCAAGTTTATAAACCTCTTATAAGATTCATAAACCCGGCATCCTGGATTTTTCCAAACTTCAGTGGTCAGAATTATCGAAGCTGCGCCTGCTTTTTAACAAACAAAAGATAATATCTAGAGAATTTTCTTTAAATAATGTTTCCCCATTTTTTTTTAGCCTGCGAAACAACTCGCAAAGTTAGGCGAGACAATGCGTTTCGCGGAACCCTTACGAATTTTCAAAGTACGTATTAATAGGAGAATAGTTTTTTCGTATTTCAATACGACCGCAAAACTTTATTTTTGGGATTGTATACATAATGGTATGATGTCGTCGTCGTCCGAAGAAAACATTGGTTTCCAGACAATAACTTTGGTCTATTAAGTGAATGGCCATGGATCTCTATGAAAAATTTTTAAAGCTAGGAAAATTGATTTTGTTACATTCACTCTGTGGTTAAAGTTTTTTAAATTTGAATATCTTTCTTAAACTATACTGGATTTCTACCAAACTTGGATAGAAGCTTGTTTATGATCATAATTAAGATAGTATCCAGAAGTGAATTTTGTAAAAATAAAATTCCACTTTTTCGGTATTTTATTTATAAACAGATAAATGGACTTTGTTTTTCTGCGGGGAAACATTACATTCACTCTGTGGTTAAAGTTTTAAAATTTTGAATATCTTTCTTAAACTATACTGGATTTCTACCAAACTTGGACAGAAGCTTGTTTATGATCATAAGATAGTATCCAGAAGTAAATTTTGTAAAAATAAAATTCCACTTTTTCGGTATTTTATTTATAAACAGGTAAATGGACTTATTTTTTTCTGCGGGGAAACATTACATTCATTCTTTGGTTAAAGTTTTTAAAATTTGAATATCTTTCTTAAACTATACTGGATTTCTACCAAACTTGGACAGAAGCTTGTTTTTGATCATAAGATAGTATCCAGAAGTAAAGTTTGCAAAAATAAAATTCCATTTTTTCTGTTTTTTACTTATAAATGGACTTAGTTTTTCAGCGGGGAAACATTACATTCACTCTGTGGTTAAAGTTTTTAAAATTTTAATAACTTTCTTTAACTATCCTGGGTTTGTATCAAACTTGGACAGAAGCTTGTTTATGATCATAAGATGAGTATCCAGAAGTAAATTTTGTTAAAAAATAAATTCATTTTTTCCGTATTATACTTTTAAATGGACTTAGGTTTTCTGCCAGGAAACAACACATTCACTGTGTCATGTCTGTGATTAATTTTTTTTTTATAAATTAATGACTTTCTTATACTATTTTAAATTTGTACCAAACTTGGACAGAAGCTTGTTTAAGATCATAAGATAGTATCCAGAAGTAAATTTTGTTAAAAAATAAATTCATTTTTTCCGTATTATACTTTTAAATGGACTTAGGTTTTCTGCCAGGAAACAACACATTCACTCTGTCATGTCTGTGATTACATTTTTTTTTTTAAATAAATGACTTTCTTATACTATTTTGAATTTGTACCAAACTTGGACAGAAGCTTGTTTAACATCAAAAGCTAGTATCTAGAAAGGAAATTTTGTTAATATTTGGTACCTGTGTATCTGTATTTTACTTATAAACGGACTTAGTTTTTCTTCCAGTTAATATAGTACATACAGTCTACAGTTAAAGTTTTTAAAACATTTATTCGATTCATAAACTATCCTGAAATTTTTACCAAACTTGGACAGAAGCTTCTTACAATCAAAAGATAGTATCAAGAGGAATATTTGTATTGCTTGTTTTCCTCATTTTTGTTGAGCCTGGGACTTAAAGTAAAAGTAGGCGAGACACTGGGTTCTGCGGAACCCTTACAATTTTTTTTTAGAACGGCGTCTGTATAGCAGTATGAAATGTGCGCCTTGATATTGTTTCAGTTTCGTTTTCAAACGTACGCATCCTAAGTATTAAATTTTTCAACCCAAAAGTTGAAAATAAAATTGGTAATAGGAATTTCTTCATCCATTGCCATTCTCAATTCAATTCCAATTATAATGACAGTAATAAGACTGTGTAGGTGTGCAGTTAGATACCTAAAAGTGAACACTTTTCTCAGCCCCAGTTCTCAACAACAAACATTGAACTATATTTTTTCGCCTTTCAGTTTGTCACTACTAATCTTGTTGAAAAGTTTCACGAAAAAATCTTCAATTGCACAGTATTTCACAATAGACTTGAAAGATCATTGAACACATTTATTTTATGTCAGAAACCTATATTATGTCAAAAATTTGATCACAATCAAAATTCAGACATTATCAACCTGGAATACATTATCCAAATTTGCCCCAACTGTTCAGGATTCGACTTCTGCGGTCGTATCTGGCTGCGTTAGAAGCGAAGAATTTTATTTACATATAAAATTGAGAATGGAAATGGGGAATGTGTCAAAGAGACAACAACCCGACCAAAATAAAAAAAAAACACAACAGCAGAAGGTCACCAACAGGTCTTCAATGTAGCGAGAAATTCCCGCACCCGGAGGCGTCCTTCAGCTGGCCCCTAAACAAATATATACTAGTTCAGTGATAATGAACGCCATACTAATTTCCAAATTGTACACAAGAAACTAAAATTTAAATAATACAAGACTAACAAAGGCCAGAGGCTCCTGACTAAAAACAGTTGTTGGCATGACACGGGTTATGTTCTTCTCATATATGTTATGATGGTATGATACTAAAGCCCTAACGGGAAGGATTGTGCCTGATGTTCATATGATGAAATCATAATCTTTCAGTCAGTTTAATTGAAGTCTGGAGCTGGCATGTCAGTTAACTGCTAGTAGTCTGTTGTTATTTATGTATTATTGTCATTTTGTTTATTTTCTTTGGTTGCATCTTCTGACATCAGACTCGGACTTCTCTTGAACTGAATTTTAATGTGCGTATTGTTATGCGTTTATTTTTCTACATTGGTTAGAGGTATAGGGGGAGGGTTGAGATCTCACAAACATGTTTAACCCCGCCGCATTTTTGCGCCTGTCCCAAGTCAGGAGCCTCTGGCCTTTGTTAGTCTTGTATTATTTTTTTATTAGTTTCTTGTGTACAATTTGGAAATTAGTATAGCGTTTATTATCACTGAACTAGTATATATTTGTTAAGGGGCCAGCTGAAGGACGCCTCCTGGTGCGGGAATTTCTCGCTACATTGAAGACCTGTTGGTGACCTTCTGCTGTTGTTTTTTTATTTGGTCGGGTTGTTGTCTCTTTGACACATTCCCCATTTCCATTCTCAATTTTAAGCTTGATAATTTGCAATTAAGTGTGCAGATTTAACGTTGATGTGTACGAAATAACCAGTTTTCTCTTGACCTTGACCTCATTTCATGGATCAGTGAACAAGGTTAAGTGTTGGTGAATTATTTAAGTCCTCATCTCAGATACTATAAGTCTAGTATATTTGGTGTATGGAAGGACTGTAAGGTGTACATGTCGAACTAGCATGTGTTATTTTCATGGCTCGAGCTCGGTGGTTATAGTTATTTTTTTTGTTTTGGTGTGTTTTTCTGTATGCATATGTCTGCTATATTTGGTGTATGGAATGATTGAAATGTGTAGATGTCTAGCTAGCAGGTGTCATCTGACCGTGACCTCATTTTCATGGTTCAGTGGTCAAATTTAGTTTTTGAGTTTTGGTCCTTTTTTCTCTTACTGTATGCCATAGGTCAACTATATTTGGTGTATGGAAATATTTTATGATGTACCTGTCAGTCTCACAGGATTTAATTGACCTTGACCTCATTTTCACGGTTCATTGCTCAGTGTTAAGTGTTTTTGTTTTCTTTTTTCTTAAACTATAAGCAAAAGTTCAAATTTGTTGTATGGAAAAATTGAAAGCTGTCTAGCTGTCTGTCATGGTTCATCTGACCTTGACCTCATATACATGTTACATTGGTCAATTTTTAGTTTACTTGGTTAAGTCTGTTTCTTAGAAACTAAGCCATATGTCAACTATATGTTAACTAGTACTAGTATATTGAATGATTGTAAGGTGTATATGTATTTTTTGTTTTGTTTATATGACCTTGGCCTCATTTCCTTGGATCATGTTAAGTTATTGGGATAGTTGTAGTAAAGCTTTATATTTAGGACTATCAACATAAAATCAATGATTAGTAAAGAAGGCGAGACATTTCAGCGTGTGCACACTTGTTTTCCGTGGTTCGTGTTGCTCAGTCTCTGGGTTCTGTGTTGTTTTTTGTGTGATGTTGTTTGTATAATGGTCTTTTTCTTCTTTTTTTTGCCATGGTTGGGCTTGTCAGTAGCCTGGGTCCTGGTTAATCTTGTCGCGCATCTAGATATTGGGCCATGATACCAGGCTAGGCTTGTCAGTTTATTTTCGACTTATGAGTCAAGTTGGATGTTCTTTTGGTATGTTTCCCTTCTTTTTTATATTAATTTAAAAACAGTAGTGTTTTATAATTTAAAAAATATTACTTGGGTTCAGTATTTGGACATGTTTCATTCCTGATTTACATTATGTCAATAATTAAAAAAAACCCAAATCTGTTCTTTTTTGTTCAATGTTCACGTTTGGCGGAAATAACACTTTCACAGCTCGGACGTCTTCGAAGACACTAGGAATAATTAGTCTGTAGTTATATTCTGCTTTCACCGCAAATAACCTCTTATGAATGAACCTTGGAGTTGATTGGTCTTTGAAAGGTTAGAGGTGAGATCATAAACCAATGAAAACAATAAACCCACAGTCTTATTGAGACGATGTGCAAAATGGCAGTCAGTATAAATACAAATGCCGCGGTGACGAGCAGAGTGGACAATAAAGCGGAAATAATTATTATTCATTTATTATTTTTGTTGCAAAGTTGCTTTTACCCCTTCTGTAGTAGTTTCCACGCTTCAAACGTTGATGTCAGCTTTAGATTTTCAACTTTGAAAGTTTTTAAAACTCAGGATTTGTGTATATTTTGGAAAAAGTTTGAAGCTTGTGAAGAAAACCTATTAAATGTTTCTTCGCCATATTTGTCTACATGGCACAGGAAAATGAAAGGATATGAACAATGAAAGACACTGAGATTAATTGAAAATGACAACCAGGTAAAATAAACACATATATGCAAGAAAATCAAAGGGGAAGGGGGTGTAAAGGCAAAGTGTCAAGTGACATAAAGGGGATGCATAGTGATTTTAGAAATAAGGAATAACTAACACACATTGCGATGCATATTACCTCAAATCATCATTAACATAATATGTCAAGCCACAACAAGCTTAGCATTTTTTGCTTTAGGTAGTGTCGAAGTCTCAAGAGCACTTGTAGGGCAAGAGAAAGTTATGAAGGGAGTTGTGTACCCAATAAACCTCTACAAAGATTTTTGAAGAACTCCCCAAATTCAATTTAAACTGGAAAACCGATAGATATTGCCAGAAAAGTTTACAGCGTAAGGAGCGCAATACTGCTTTTATAGATTATAAAGTCTATGTATACATAATCACTATTCTACGAAATTTTCCTTTGATGTTATTGACCGTTAATTTCATTTCTCAGCATAGTAGAATGATTTGAAAAATTATCACTAAAAACTATCAAAGGGAGCACATGCCCTTTGTCAATGAAATTAACAATGTTGTCATAGATAGATAATATATAAATATAAGAAGATGTGGTATGATTGCCAATGAGACAACTCTCTCATCCACATCAAAGTATGGTCTTCAACACAGAGCTTTGGCTCATACGAAACAGCAAGATATAAAGCCCCCAAAAATGGCATGTGTAAAACCATTTAAACAGGAAAACCAAGGGTCTAATCTATAAAAAAAACAGGAAACATTTATGAACCACATCAACAAATGACATCTATACTGAACCTCTGACAGATTCCACTTCATTTGAATTTTAGTGGATAATTTACAATCATACATCTTTCCCTAATTTTTATTCAACTTGAATAAGGTCAAAATCCTGTCAAACTTTGTCAAAATAAAATTCCAAACATGTTGCAAAAAATAATCCATTACAATTTTCAAGGAAATGAACTCCCTTGACAAATTTTTAGATAAACCTTGCAAGAAGCATTTAACATGGACAAAACAAACATGTAATGATGGTAACATGTAACGATGGTAACAGCAATGTGTTTATAATGATGATATTGTCACATGCCTTGAATACAAAGATAAAATGGTTTGGATCAAGACATGTATGTGGTTAGGCCAAATTACAAAGATATGTCTGTTTCCTATTTCCCTACAGGTCTACCCTATATTTTATGCTTAGAAATATTTTACCTTTAAATAAGTTTTTTAGTAATTTTTCAATAAGCACTTACTAAATTAAAAAAAAATATATTGTCAAATAATAAAAAATTCCATACCTACCTTAGATGCTTAGTAACCTACCCTATTTTTTTCAAAGATAAAATAGGAAACGGGTATATTATTTTATTTGGCCTTACACACATTACTTTTATAACATAATCTAATTTAACAGATAACAGACTGTTGGTATTAAAAAGCAAGTAAAAAAAAATGGAGTGAGAAACTTTTCAATTTTTTTTTTTATACAAGATGTTTTAATTTATTACAGATTAGATCGGTTGTTCCTACTTCTGGATACTGGATCAACACCTCTGATAAGAAAATCTGCCGCTGAACAACTTGGCCAGGTCCAGAAATTACATCCTTATGAACTGAACAATCTTTTAGCAAAGGTAATTTTTTTATTAAGTTATAAATTCATGAAGTTCCATTTGTAATTTTAAAATAAGAAAACCTGGTATGATTGCCATTGACAATAAACCAATGCTAACAAGAGACCAAATGACACAGAAGTTTTCAGCTACATGCACCATGCTTTGAACGACTGGGCAGATAATTTCAGAGTTATGTCCCCTTTTGCCTAACAATTTGACTGTTATGAAACCTTACTTTGTGATTGCTTTTCCAAATACATGTACTAAGGTTAAAACATCTTCAAATTTAGTATGAATTATATATGTAACCTCTTTGCTTTCAATGAAAGTTTTTATCCAACTCTTTGATGTATGCACACAAAAGTAAGAGAAAATATATCAAAGTGAACTGTTCAGACTTAGAAAAACTCAACAATAAAACATTAAATGATCTTGACCATTTTGACCCTTGAATTATATATATGTTTTTGAAATATGAGTATTTTCATTATCAATTTTACATTGTATTATATTTTTACCTCCCTTTTTTAGGTCCATGGATACTTATGTAGCCAGAGTTGGGAAACCAGAATTGCTGCAGGCCAGGCAGTTGATGCAATATGTAGGAATGTGCCAAAATTTGAACCAAAAATATATATTAAGCAAGGTAAAAACTATTCAGTTATAATGGAGGTCAGAGGGTAGAACAGAACATTTTGTTATTGAGCATGGGTTGATGGTTATTAAAGGTAGTCTGTTGAAGGCAAATATATGAAACCAAGTATGTTTGTTGTGCCTAAATCTACAATTATTTGAGTGAAATATTTATTAAGCAACATGTCTTCATTTACTTGTTTATTATAAAAATAAGAGAAAGTTGTGATTGTCAAGGTCTAAAATAATATATTGTTTGTTTCCCCAATCCTGACCGACCCTTCAAAAAATGGTGCTATTAATAAGGTTTTAGTGTCAAATCAAAGTTGAATATTAATTTATTCATTTCTGATTTTCAGGCTTACTGGATTGTCCGATAATGTTCAAGCTGTTTGGAAAAATAAAATGATTCCCCTACCTACCTTCCCACACCTGGCTTGGCAGGATCTGGATTGGGGAAACAAACGATATATTAATTTAGGCCCAAGCTGAGAACACTTTACTAGAGACAAAATGACCTAAAAGTAAATAAACTCTAGATCACAGTATCACCTTCAACAATGAACAAAAACCAGCCTGCATAGCAAGCTATAAATTGACATATGTGGTTAAATGTTGATTTGTGAGTCAAAGACAAGTTTTGTACCTTAGGAATCTCTAAAAAAAAATTATATCATGTTGATTATACTGCTTATTTTATTTTGTAAAAACTATTTTTTTTCATATTCAAGTATTATTCATAATCATTTCAGAGTCCTCCGAACCTGCCACTTCAGAAGTTACAGGGAAGTTGCTGTTTTCTCAGTTTGATCTCAGGAAAGTTCTTGTTCATGGAACATCACTACTTAGCACTGAAGAAAAACAGTTTGAACTTGGAGAGGAATTTTCTGGTATGATTTAGAGTCAGTCTTCCTAAACTGACAGGTTAATAGTGGTCTGAAGGGGAAGAGGGACAAACAGGATATGGGGAGATCAAAAAAGGGGAAATAGAAAAGAGAAATGGCCTGTTGTAGAATGGAATGAAAGGGAGAGTTATAGGAGATTTTCCAGTTCAATATAGAAAAAAATGATGAAGTTTTATTACTACTAAAAATGCAACAGGGTTATAATCGCAATAGTTTAAACTCAAATATTTATAAATTTTTTATATAAGATAAACAAGATTTTTCTCAATATTGCTAGAATTAAAACCCATACCTGCCAACTGTCACTATTTGCGGGGGATTTCCCCTGTGAAGGCTCCCAAATTGAAATTTTGAAAGAGCAATTTTGTCCACAATTTAAACAAAACAATGAATTTAGGCTTATAAAAGTATGAAGAAGCCAAAAAACAACATTAAAATGTATTTGCCTCTTAAAGGTATTTTAGGACTATGACAGCCATCTTGAACTCAAAACCCCCATGGGCATTTTGAAAAGTTGGCAGGTATGAAAACCACATTTTTGTATAAAATGACAAAATTGCAATGATAGATACACACAATAATTTCTGAATTTACAGTATCTAATGATTTATGTATCTTTTGCAACAGTTGCATGGATTAATTAATGTATATTGATATATCAATTATATAATAACTACATGTAAAAAATATTTAACACATGTTTAAATACATTGTATGTTTTCCCTTAAATTAATGTTTTCTATTTTTTTTACTTTAGGACTAGATGATAAAGAGAAATTAAGTAGACAACGACAGATGTTAAACAAGAAACTTGGTTTAGATATGGCGGGAAGCTTGAAATTAGGGCTTGATGGAGATTTATTCTCGGACGAGGATCTTAAATCTGGATTAACCACATCTTATGACAATACTATTAAACAAGAAAAGGTATTAATTGTCTTAAAGTAGAGAATAGTCATTTAGGTATTGATTTATTGAACAAACTCTGCAACATAAAAAAAATCAGTGCATGTATTTAATATATATTTGAATAATACCTGTAATATGAACAAATTATGCTACATAAAATGTTAGTACATGCATGTATTTAATATATCTGAATAATATAAACAAATTATGCAACGTAAAAAGTTAGTACATGTAATTAATATATTTGAGTAAATTTGAGTAGTAAATGCACTTTTATTTATAAAACTAGTATATGCACTTGAGTCTGATTCTGAGGCTACACAACTAAACATTTTATCTTTATGGTTCCCAAACAAATTATGGAAGCATACATGTAGAGTTAAAAATTGCTTTGTCAGTATTTGTCTGAAAACTAATTTATGGTTTCTCCATGGATTCTGCTTGCTTGATTGATAGTACTTATACAGACAAATGACAGATGAAAGGTATAGAGAAGAGGAAGACACATTTTGATTTCTTCATGATAAATTGAATGGCTGCATAATGACTGCTAATTTTTTTGAAATCTAGACCAATCTTTTTGAATCCAATATTTTCCAAAGGCTTTCAAAAGAAACAAATATTTATAAATGCCCATGTGTTATCAGGTTTTCATTTTAAACTACCAGCAGTCAGCATGGTTAAGAGGTATTCAGACACTCTTAACAAATTCTTTGTTTAATGTTGCCTACTCATGGTATGTGTAGGTAAGTATTTTGTGGAGTGGAGGGGGGCAAAATTACATGTTTAAGACAAGCAAATGATATAAGAGCACAAAAAGCCTTTCAATGATTAAATATAAATATTTTGACAGACATGTGTATCAGAGATAATAAAACAACAATTAATGGATGTGACCAGTGGAATGAGTGCAAGAGAAAGGAACCGAGCCAAACGTAGAACTAAACTGTTAGCTAAACAGAGGTCAAGGGATGTTCAAAGGTTAGCAAGAATTAATAAATGATAGCTAGGTTATGAGTATTTGTAGATGTGATGTGAACATGGATAATATGGTTACAGAATTACCACAATTTAAAACCTCACAAAGTTGAGTAATAAAGGGTTTCAATCTGTCCATAAAACTATGGTACCATTTTATAATTACCATTTTTAGCCATAATTTAGGGTGTAAGTATAGATTATTGGGTTTTCTACACATTGATATTGTAAAATATCAGCCGCAAGCCACAATGTGAACCTTTATGGTGAGTGAGCGTAGTAAGTGGCTGATATTTTAAGATATCTATACAAAGAAAACCTGATTATCTGTTTATCATTCTATTACTGGTCTTTTTCCCTCTCCCTAAGACAGTTTTATGCTTCAGGAAAGCAAGCTTCATAATGTCTCCTTTTGCATTGTGATGATACAAGTATAACTGAGCGACAGAGCAGGGTGATATAGGCGTAGGGAAGGACGATAAATTGAATTATCTGGTTGGAAATTGATATGTTTTGGTTTTAAGCAAGTCTGATATTTGATTGTTGTCCAAATTCAACTAAGTTGTCTGTAATAACTGTGATTACTGAAGATTTGGGGAATAAAAATGTCGTTAAAAAAAATGAAAAACTTTTTTTTTTTATCGAAAATTTTAAATTCTCTGTACACATGAAAATAAAACTGTTATTTACCATTACAAAAGGCATTTATATTGTACTTATTGTAACTTTCAAATATTTGCTTTGTAAAAATTCTGCTTGTTACTTGTAGTGAACAGCTCTCATTTGATGCAGAACCTCCATTAAAGAAGTCAAGGTCATTGGCTGAAGGTGACACTAACAGTAATGGTAAATTAAATGTTGAGATTAAGGAAGAGAAACTCATCATAGAAAACAATGCTGATAATACTCTTAATATGGAAGAGGTATGATTATATTGACTAGAAACCAAGACATGTTAGAGGGTCATAATGGGGATATCTTCATGACGAATAACAGTAAAAATTCTTCCCAAATGATGTTAACCATAAATTTTGGTGTATAATGATAAAATGTACTTTTCTTTTAGACGATAAAAACATTGACTGATTTTAAAGAATCACATTAACTTTTTTCCAAAAATGACGGTAACGATAATTATTTGAGACCTCCTATGAATGACAATAAAGATATTTTGATGAATCGCGGTAACATTTTTTAACCAATTCAAAGCCAACAGTAGACAAAAATGAAAAATGGCATTTCACCCTCATGTTACATTCAAAAACTTCATCAGTTTTTCAGGCAAAAGGTCAAATCTATTCAGCTTGCAAGACAATCTTTTTTAAAAGCACATTGTTGTTAAATTCAATTCTTAAACAATAAAATTATCAATATCATAAGTATAATTGATTTCAACAATACATTGTACTTTAAAAACAAATTAAACTATATAGAGCATATACATATATTGTAGATTTATGACTTGAAAAATAACTGTATATTGATAGGGTTGCTCTAGATTAAAACGTTTTGGGTTCTTTGAAAATATGAAAATTTAGTAAATTCTACTGGATAGAAATGTATAACATGTAAATGGAGGAACCCTTTCAGATATTCATACAAAATTTGTATTTTTTTGGTATCTAGAAAATGTCTTGCTGAAGGATAAATGATTAAAAATGGCATAAAAATGTACAAGTTTTGTTTAATTTCTGTGCAATTACATATTATATATACTTGTAGGTAGAAGAATGGCCATTTGAATCCTTCAGTGAGATGTTAATGAATGACCTCTTCCATAGTTCATGGGAAACCAGACATGGTGCTGCTACTGGTCTAAGGGAGGTAATAAAATACCATGGCAACACAGCAGGAATGTCTATTGATACACCTCAGGATCAAGTAAGATATTCTTTTTTATGTCCTTGTAATAGTATTTGAGCATTAACACAAATAAGAGTTGATACAGTAAATTCATCAATTTTCGTGTTCATTTATTGAAAAATGAACAAAAAAAGGGCTTAAGATATTGCAATTTTCAGAAAATGCTAAAACATATAATGCTACAAAAATTTGTGAGATTTCAATAATTAATTATTTAAAAGACTAGACCCTTTGTTACTTAAATAGTATGTTAATTGTAAGTTTATATGAACAAAATTATGGGAATAAATCATCACCATAATCACAACAGGGTTTAAGCTAGGATTTTGAGGGCTTTAGTCACTTTTGCACGCCATGGAAATCAACCTTTTGTTTGTGTAACAGCAAAGGACCAAGGATGTATGTTACTAGCTTCATCTTTGACTTTGTCAGATTTTAAAGGACTTGTAGGCATGACTGGCAGTCATTATTGTATGATTTGACTGTATTGGTCCTTATTATGAAAGATTCTGACATGGATGTGGTCATGTGGAAACTTAGTTCACAATATTCTCTTCAGTTTGTTCCAGAGGACATTCCTGAACAACACAAGTTGGATTCGTTTTTTTAAACAAGGAATCACAGTAGAAATTAACTTGCAATAGTTTTATCTTTGCATAATCATTATCCTTATAAATCGTCTAAATCAAAATCTGGAAATCATTTCTATTAAGTTGGAACTGTATAAAATACTTTTTGAAACTAGTATAACGACTGAAAGGAGGTTGTAAACAAATCAAGAATAGATAACGTTTACTATTTTCGGTTTTAAAATGAAACGAAAACGGGAAGTGACATGTGGATAGTAAATTCAAAACAAGTCCGGATTCATCAGGAAATTATCATTTTTCGGTTTTAATTCCTTTATTATTAAAAATATATTTGTCTCTCGTTTAATTGCTTCTAAATGATTTTCGTATTTTACGTTTTTTTTATCAGGGTCTATAAATAGTTATAGGTTTACTTTCACGCATGCGTAGCCCAAAGTACAGGAAGCACCTGTTTATCTCGTGAAGACAATTTGAACGTTTTGAATAAAGTTCTATATAATATTTTTTAAATAGAAATTGTCAAAAGTTTTTGATGTCAATTTATATCAATTGTGACGAAAATGCGTTCAAATGACAAATCTACGACAAACGAACTTTGAATTGTGATTGTTTTAGAAATAACAACTTCAAATGCAAACTGTCTGGGGGTAAAAAAATTATTTCGATCAAATGACAAAACTATACTCCTGGTTGTTGAAATGCCAACTGACTGATGTTCCTGGTGAAAAAATTATAGTGGTCAATTATGAGATTTATTAATAATTAACGGATTAGTGACCCATGGGATGGCGAAAAGCTGATTAGTTGTAATCACAACTTGTAACACCTGTTGAAAATGTTAATTACCTAAGGGTCATACACTTGTCAAACACAAAGATAGATTTATAGTATTTTAATGAGAAAATATTTTTACACTTTCTTAATTTAAGTGACGAAATTGATTTGAAAAACTTTCGTCAATGCGAAAACCCTTTCGTAAATTCTGAAAGTGACGAGCGCTAGCAAAATCACTGATCACAAGAATTCAATTGTTTTGAAATTGTTTTAACACCAGCATTAGAAATGTTTAACAAAATCACTGCATTATCTGCTTGAAATATCTTAATGTAAAATTGAGAATGGAAATGGGGAATGTGTCAAAGAGACAACAACCCTACCTTAGAAAAAAAACCCAGCAAAAGGTCACCAACAGGTCTTCAATGTAGAGAGAAATTCACGCACCCGGAGACGACCTTCAGCTGGCCCCTAAACAAATATATACTAGTTCAGTGATAATGAACGCCATACTAATTCCAAATTGCACACAAGAAACTAAAACTAAAATTATACAAGACTAACAAAGGCCAGAGGCTCCTGACTTGGGACAGGCACAAATGCGGCGGGGTTAAACATGTTTGTGAGATCCCAACCCTCCGCCTGTACCTCCAGCCAATGTAGAAAAGTAAATGCATAACAATACGCACATTAAAATAAGAGAAGTCCGAGTCTGATGTCAGAAGATGTAACCAAAGAAAATAAACAAAATGACAATAATACATAAATAACAACAGACTACTAGCAGTTAACTGACATGCCAGCCTCAGACTTCAATTAAACTTACTGAAAGATTATGACTTCATCATATGAACATCAGGCACAATCCTTCCCGTTAGGGGTTTAGTATCATACCATCATACCATGTTTGAGAAGAACATAACCTGTTTCATGCCAACAACTGGTTTTTGAATAAATGTGTTTAGTTTTGATGCAAAGACCCTATAAGTGAATCAATATTAACGCCAAAATATGCAATCTTTAATGACCTGACAACAGTATCGTAACTATATCCCTTCTTAATAAGTCTATTCAAAGGTTTTGTTAGTTTCTGAGGTGAATACTGACACCTTTGTGCTTTATAGAGAATATTTCCATAAAAAATTGGATGTGAAATACCTGAACCTATAAGAAGTCTGCATGTTAAGCTATATTTACGAATGATGTCCTTATACCGATGATAAAATTTGGTAAATGTTTTGACTAGTTTGTGATATCGAAAACCCTGGTGTAATAATTTTTCAGTTATACACAAATTTCTCTCGTTTAAATCTAAAACATTGTTACAAACACAAGCGAATCTTACAAGTTGAGATATATAAACACCGTAAGATGGTGACAAGGGAAGGTCAAAAATGGATATTTAACTATAGGAAATGAAAAATCATCTCTTTTATCATAAATTTTAGTATTCAGCTTTCCGTTAGTGATATAGATATCGAGATCGAGGAAACGGCAGTGGTCATTGTTAGTATTAGCTTTATTTAAAGTAAGACTAGTTCAACAGGATAAATTTCTTTAATATACATACTGAAGTCGTCATTATTGAGAGCCAAAATATCATCCAAATATCTAAAAGTATTATTAAATTTGTTTATCAGATGTTGTTTTGATGGGTCGTTGCTTATTTTTGTCATTTATATTTCAGCTTACAGGAATAAACCAGTTCTGGCTTTCGGATGTATCACTCAGACTGTTATGTGTCATGGCTTTGGATAGATTTGGAGATTTTGTGTCAGATGAGGTATAATCTAGTATTCTTGTCCTTATGATAATACTGTTTATTCATTTCATTGATGTTGAAGAATACTTGAAATTTTTGTAGATTGAGAACAAATTGATTTTTTTATTTTGATTCTTGAAATTGTCAATTTGAACAGTTCAGTAAACAAACCTATAGAAACTACATACTTGCCAACCTCTGACAATGGGAAATCATGTCATGACATGACATGACTTTTGAAAAAAGCATGTGAAAACGTGTGAGGTAGATGCAGACTTTTTAATATGAATGTTGTCAT
Organism: Mytilus trossulus; assembly: GCF_036588685.1. NCBI lineage: Eukaryota > Metazoa > Mollusca > Bivalvia > Mytilida > Mytilidae > Mytilus > Mytilus trossulus. Next base: position 29,850,600 of record NC_086379.1, on the reverse strand, counting down.
GTTCATAATTTCACACACAAATTTGCTAATATTAAAAAAATATATATATTCTACTGGAAACTTTAACTGTATTAAACAGTGGTCTGTTATGTTGCTTTTGAAGCACCACCACTATATAGGCACATGTTCAAAACAACTGCCAGTTTCAAGTTTAGTTACATTTATTTGATATCTGTAATATTTTCATCCCCATGGCCTGTAGAAATCTGTTGGCTAGATTTGAAACTTAAATTGAAAAAGAAAAATGTTTTACAAATTTGAAAAGTGCACAAAAGGGGTCGTCATTGAAAAAACACCAATACCTTTCAAATTTTTACAGTGCTTTCAAACTCCCAAATAAGAATAAACATTAAAGCAATATGAAGAGAACTACTTGCAAACAAATTGCTAACATGACATGTGAATTGTAATTTCTGTAAATGTCTATTTTTAGGTAGTAGCTCCAGTACGGGAATCCTGCGCTCAATGTTTAGGTGTTCTAATTAAATTTTTAAATGCTCCCGAGGTAGAAGGTGTTGTGATGGTACTACTACAGCTGTTAAGTCAGAGTCAGTGGGAAGTCAGACATGGTGGCCTTCTTGGATTTAAATACCTTTTGGCAGTTAGACAGGTAATACTAATATGAATTTGCTGTTTCAAAATCTAATGCATGCTGGGTAATATTTTCAAAAGAGTACACCAAACCATTGTGATTAGTTTGAAACGTTCTGAACAATTAAGATTTAACCAATGACACAATGTTATTTTCATTTTGTGGAAGAACAAAGAGATTACCCAAAACGTGACGGTACCCAAATTGCACCTATTTTGACAGTTTTTTCACCTACGTTTTTTTATGATCAAGAAAAAAATGTCCATATTGTGTTAATTTTGTAGCCCTATCCTTCTTTAATGTATAGGTACACCAATTTGTTTTTTTAATCCATATTGAGTCATAAAAAAATGGGTTTGAATCAACCTCCGAACTATCCATGATTCTGTAATGAGGAGTACCCAAATTGCATCCATGCTTAAATTCACATCGTCAAAAGTCTAATAACCGAGCTTCTGTTTAATTTCTTTAAATATTTTGAACAATTGAATATTAGTCCATGCTTACTCTTTATATTTTACGAAATGGATACTTATAATATATTGTATTTGCTAATTTTAAAAAGATGACGTTTTGATGACATCACATGGTGACATTTTTCGTATATTTTGCTTTTTCAGTAAACAGTCCATCTGTTGATAAATACTGTGAACGTTTTATGTATATCTAAATATGTTTACCTATGTTGAAAGACGTACATAGTATCAAATCATAAAAAGACAAATTATTTAGTCTCTAGGAAATCTTGTAAGATTTCCGTTGCTATTTTTCTAAATAGGTGCAATTTGGGTACTCGGTGCAATTTGGGTACTCGGTGCAATTTGGGTACCCTTATGTTAGTCCTTTAGATTCTGAAAATGTGAATTGAATTGTATAATTGATTAAACAATTTTCATAGATTGAGGAAAAATGTATTTTCATGGATGCTTTATTTTGTGGGCTTCACAAATTCTGCAAAATGTATTGAAAATTTGTACTTTTTATTTAATTTAAAGTAATTTAAAAAAAATTAGAAAACTATAAAAGAAATCAATCTTCAGTATCCTTTACAAAAAGAATTGGCTAACAGCATAAAAATCAAGAGATGTGGTAAGACTGCCAACAGTCAAAAGTTGATAGGATGACATAAATAGCTTTTACAATATACACTCAGACATAATATTTGACAGCTCATCATAAACAACTTGAATAGTTTTCTTGTGAAGAATTTTATTTTTATGTCCCACCTACAATAGTAGAGGGGCATTTTCTGGTCTGTGTGTCCGTTTGTTGTAGAGGGACATTATATTTTCTGGTCTGTGCGTCCTTTAGTCTGTCCATCTGTTTGTTCGTTTGTCTGTCTCGCTTCAGCATGTTCAGATTAAAGTTTTTGTCCAGTTAGTTTTTGATGAAGTTGAAGTCTAATCAACCTGACACTTAGTATACATGTTCCTTATGATATGATCTTTCTAATTTTAATCCCAAATTAGAGTTCGGACCTCAATTTCACAGTCCACTGAACATAGAAAACAATAGTGAGAGTGGGGCATCCATGTACTGGGGACACATTCTTGTTAAGCCAAGAAATATGTAATTATCTATGTATACAATATTTATAATAAATATAACTTTCATTGTAAAAATGAGTAAAAGGTACCATGGCCACAAAAACCATCAGATGACATAAAAAGAAAACACCATTTCAACAAAAACGTGGAACAGACAAACACCAATCCTTTATACATTAAACAATAAAGTTTTATAGCATCAATGTCACTTAAAGAATCCTTAAAACATTTGGATGAACTTTGGGGCTTATGAAATCCTGTAGCTCCTATTCTCGTAACAGTCATATAATATAAATTTAAGTGAATGGTGAAAAAATTTCATAGTTTCATGTTTATTGTGTATATCAGCAATTTGTACTAGACGTTTTATGTTTAGGATATGACTGAGATATTACTGCCAGCCATTTTGCCTTCTTTGTTCTGTGGCATCCAGGATATAAGTGATGATGTCAGAGCTGTGGCAGCTGCTGCTTTAGTACCAGTGGCAAACAGTCTGATTACTCTTATGCCATTACAGGTAACTGATTGTGTTATTTGAAATAAAATATAAAAGAGTTCATGCACTCAATTCTATTATGACGTCCTTATTTCGCTTTGTAAACAAAGCCGTGTTCTAATGAGCACAAAATATGTTTGACACATGCGCACGAACTTAATGTTTATATTAACGTTATTTCCATCGCTATCCTTTAGATACATTCATTTAAGTGGCTAACATAACATTTTATTATATATTTTTATCAAACAACATATATATTTACCCTGCTCTTAGTTTTTCAACTCATCAAATATGATATGTAATGTACAGACTTCCGGGGAGGGAACAGGAAAATAAAGCATCTCTGTAGATTGACCTCTCACATGCAAAGGAAAGAAATGCATAAATGACACCATATACCAGGTGAGGTATTTGCCAAGTTATAGAATATTAAGCATATAAAAAAGATTTCGTGTGATTGCCAATAAGACAACTCTTCACAATTTAAGTTGACCAGGTAACACGGAAATTAACAATTAAATGTCTGACACAGTACTGCCTTCAACAATGATCAAAGCCATATTTTTGTGTTGATATAGCTATTCTGTTTAATATTCAGTTGTATAAATACTCCTTTTACTGTTAATGCTTTTCAATTTTTATAAAGATGGAGGTAAGTTTGTTTTATTGTTCAAACTATCATTAATGTAGGACATGGCTTTAAGGAGAATACAATTTATTTAACGAAGACCATGAAAAATGGGGGTATATACATGATATATACATACATTAAATCTTCTTAAGGATGTACTTAGGTGAGGTAAGGTAAAAATTAATAAATTAAGAAGTTAAAATTGATACTATAAGTTGGTAGATCATCAACTAAGGATAAAAATAAGTTAAAAATATTGATAGGTCATGGAACTGCTTTTCGAGATATTTGAGATTTAAGATATGGCGGGAAAAGGCTGACTCTAACTTTTCCTTATATTAACATTGGTATAATTAGGTCTCAAAATAAAAGAAAGAAAATTAAAAATCTTCTAAAATGTTGGTAAATGACCTTTCATGAGCTATTAAGTCTTATGTGTAAAAATAAATGGGTGTTATGGGGCAAATATTTTACATTGCATTGTTTGGAAAAACACCAAGGAATCCGAATATTTGACACAAAATTCCAAAACGTCACCTAAGTACATCCTTTAGATAATTGGTATGTAGTTGTACAGTAGACTCCGGCCAATTGGATACCCTAAATGTCAGCTATATCCGATTGTCCGATATATTCAATTAGCCGATGAACGTATATTCCCCCAAGTTTTTTTTCAAAATTGACAGACACAACCCTAAGATACCAATAGCTAATATAGCTGTTTAATTAAAGGAAATTTGTAACTTATCTGAATGTTTTTTTCAGGTTCAAGATCGGATAATTCGGTTGATTGAGTCGCTAATAGATCGATCAGTTGATTTGATTATAATGTATTTTGTTTATCTGTCAGTCTATTGATTTTTGTCGAGCCTTCGACTTTAGTCGAAAAAGCGAGACTAAGCGATCCTACATTCCGTCGTCGTCGGCGGCGTCAACAAATATTCACTCTGTGGTTAAAGTTTTTGAAATTTTAATAACTTTCTTAAATTATACTGGATTTCTATCAAACTTTGACAGAAGCTTGTTTATGATCATAAGATAGTATCCAGAAGTTAATTTTGTAAAAATAAAATTCCATTTTTTCCGTATTTTACTATAAATGGACTTAGTTTTTTCTGTGGGGAAACAAAACATTCACTCTGTGGTTAAAGTTTTTAGAATTTTAATAACTTCTCCAACTATCCTGGGTTTGTACCAAACTTGGACAGAAGCTTGTTTATGATCATAAGATAGTATCCAGAAGTAAATTTTGTAAAAATAAAATTCCATTTTTTCGGTATTTTACTATAAATGGACTTAGTTTTTTCTGTGGGGAAACAAAACATTCACTCTGTGGTTAAAGTTTTTAGAATTTTAATAACTTTCTCCAACTATCCTGGGTTTGTACCAAACTTGGACAGAAGCTTGTTTATGATCATAAGATAGTATCCAGAAGTAAATTTTGTAAAAATAAAATTCCATTTTTTCGGTATTTTACTATAAATGGACTTAGTTTTTTCTGTGGGGAAACAAAACATTCACTCTGTGGTTAAAGTTTTTAGAATTTTAATAACTTTCTCCAACTATCCTGGGTTTGTACCAAACTTGGACAGAAGCTTGTTTATGATCATAAGATAATATCCATAAGTAAATTTTGTAAAAATTAAATTCTATTTTTCCGTATTTTACTTATAAATGGACTTAGTATTTTCTGTGGGGAAACATTACATTCACTCTGTGGTTAAAGTTTTTAAAATTTTAATAACTTTCTTAAACTATCCTGGGTTTGTACCAAACTTGGACAGAAGCTTATTTATGATCATAAGATTGTATCCAGAAGTAAAGTTTGTAAAAAGATTACTCCGTTTTTTCTGTAATTTACTTTTAAATGGACTTAGATTTTCTTACAATCATAAAATAGTAACAAGAGGAATAATTTTTTTTATTTTTTTCCTCATTGTTGTTGAGCCTGCTATTTACAGCAAAAATAGGCGAGACACTGGGTTCCGTGGAACCCTTACAAATTTTTTAATTATGTGTTGATTATCTGAATAAAATATGTTCCTCTTAAATGATGAGATTTCTTGTTTTTGCGTGATTTGTTTCATTTGTGTGTTAAAATAGGTAAAAGTTAAAAATAACTATGAATTCTTGGAAGTAGGCCACAGGTAAATCTATTAATAGCTACGAATTCTCTAAACTATAATCGAACTCGGATCTATTTTTCTACAGCTTTTTATTTATGTAACACATTTCCAATTTCAAGTAAAACAAATATTTTTATTATTATAAAATTGGACACCAAGATGTGTAAATTAATTTGCTTTTCTATATTATCTGTCGTGGTTCAAAATAAAAGGCTGAATATTATGTAAATTAGGAAAATGGCGTACGTGTGTACAAGTTACATAATTCTATTTCACCTGGGATATGCTATTGACACACGATTCCTTATTTTTACACGGGACTTCTATATATATTTTAATAAATTTAATAAACATTGATGAACATCACGCACAGTTTATCATTTCTGTCGTGTCCTTGTTTGTGAAGTAAATGATAACGATCACATTTGGATAAACACATAACAAACACATATTAGACAAAATATAATATCAGATTCATAAAATAAACAAGACAACAAGAAAAATGTGTTTTATTTGTCTATAAAAGATCGTTTTTATTAATAAAATGAAACACATTTCTGTACTGAAGTTTTCTTAAACTTCATAATGGCGCAACTTCCGGCTTCATTTCCTGTGAAGAAAAATATGAATTATTTCAAAATATTCGATTGTACATGGTTTTCACCCAATTTTCATGAATATTCCTATCCAATAAGCTGATATATTCTAATAACCGATATTCGATTATCCGATGTATTTTGACTGAAATGTATAGGGAATGGTTCGGTGTTTTGAAATAATATTACAATAGCCGATATATTTGTTTAACCGATATCCGATTAGGTGGAGTCTTCTGTACCACCATTGTCAAATATCATATCTGAAGAAATTAATCGTCCCTGCATCATCAGGTGTATTGTTTTAGAAATAATTCATGGAAGCCATAGATTTGTTGAAAATTTACACATGGTATGGTCTTTGATATTCAAATTTTATCCTGAGCATTAGCGAAAGAAGCACGTTATATAAGAATTTTCTTTTTAAATTGCAGGTGCCATTAATAGTGTCATGTTTGTGGGAGACATTACTTGACCTGGATGACCTCACATCATCAACCAATAGTATCATGACTTTGTTATCAACAATGTTGTCACATCCTCAATCATCTATACTCAACTGGTAATGATCTGGTTAATTTTATATTCAAGGAACTTGTAACTATTTGGGATTTATTTATTTTTATATGTAATTTTTTTTGTTAATATTTGATTTCATTTTTTTTAGAAAACACTGCATACAATAAAAAAAGAAAGAAGATGTGGTAGGATTGCCAATGAGATAACTCTCCACTTGAGACCAACATGACACAAAAATTAACAATTTTAGATAACCATACAGCCTTCAACAGTGAGCAAAGTCCATACTGCATAGTCAGCTGTTAAAGGTCTTGAATAGACAAATGTAAAACAATTCAAATGTAAATACAAAAGCCGTATAAAAGTTGATGTACTAAATAATAAATGAAAATCAAAATTGTTACAGCAACAAACGACAACAACTGAATTACACGCTCCTGACATAAAACAGGCAAATACAGAATTTGGTGAGGATAAACAAGTTAGGGGTGCTCAAACCTCCCTCTAACCCGGGACTATGTTGTATTAGAACATAGAAGCCTATCATCAATTTGTGATTCACATGAGACAACAAAATCTATGAAATCCTAAGAATAATGATGGATCAACATAAAAGAACAATATAATTTCAACATAAGAAAATAAAAACCCAGAATTTGAACAAATTTTCTGGCATTGTGTAGATACATATTTGAAAGTTTTGCACAATTTGAAAAATATGGCCAGTTCTTTTAAAAGAACATGCCAAGTTATTTAAAGTTTCAAAATGCTAGTTTAAAATCTTAATGAAACCATAATATCATGTGTAATGTATTAGATTTGAACAAAGACATATAAAGTTTTGAATCAGAATTATTTTTTAAAATGTTTGAATTTTACTGATTTACAGGCTAACAACCCCACTTACAGAATTGGTACCTAGATTATGGCCATTTCTAAGACACAACATAGCTTCTGTTAGAAAGTCAGCTTTAGAAACATTTCATACATTATTAACTGTTGAAACCCCACAGGTAAGTTTATTTAACAAAACAATCTAATTGGAAAATTAAATCAAAATGTTCCTATCTTCATGATCTTAGTGCAATGGTAAAGTGCTATTGAATTGACATTAAAATAGAATATGTTTATAAAGTGTTCATTGCGCAACACACTAAAATTGTAGTTTCTTGTTTATTATTAGCTATTTTTTTCATTATTTGACACATTTTTATTACCACACTTTTGACTTATTTTATCCTCCTTTTTTCAGCATCCAATATCAGCGTGGCTACCATTTATTTTAAGTGATGCCCTTCGGCACATTTATCAGAGAAGCCTTCTTGAAGAGAATTCAGATGTTTTATCTGTTGTAATAAAAGTATGGTCCAAGCTGCTACTGAAAGTCCCCCTGGAACATTTGTTATCACAGGCCACACCCTGGTTAGGAGTCTGGTTGTCACAGTGTATGCAGCCTTCTAACATCCCTTTTGATCCAGTTTACATGCTGTCTGCTAAACATCGCGTTCGGGTAAGGAATGTTTTGATATGATGTCTGCAGAATGAAGCTGACATGTAATAAAGTTCAAAGACTTGTGATAAAAATACACCTGTAAAATTTAAAATTGTTTGTATGAAATTGCTGATGTGTTGGGCTCTGTATCATTGATCTAGGTATTGGTTATAAAAAACAAACTGTATATTCTATACCCTTTTGATGTTAATGTAGTCTTAATATATAATGCAACCCATGTCCAAAAAATCATCAAATTATAAGCCTGGTACTTTCAATAACTTATGCATCTTATTGTTATTTGTCTGCTATTTCTGGACATCACAAAGGTTCCTGTAAATTTATAGCTTCACACTAGAAAATATGGGATATTGTAACATTTTTGCATTAATACAAATATTTGAATTATTTCAGAAATTAAGAGTTATTGAAAAAAATGGTGTTTATTTTTTCAGCCTGAAGGAGCACGTAACCAGATGTGTCAGATCCCACAACAGTCCCCTATAGCTAGAACAGACATCATCAATAAAGATTATATAGCTGGAATGTTAACACTCAATGCCTCAGTCCTAGAAAGAGATACAGCTGTTCTGAAGGCCAGAATGACATCAGCTAAGTAAGTTTAATCTGTTCACACTCAATGCTTCAGTCATAGAAAGAGATACAGCTGTTCTGAAGGCCAGAATGACATCAGCTAAGTAAGTTTAATCTGTTCACACTCAATGCTTCAGTCATAAAAAGAGATACGGCTGTACTGAAGGCCAGAATGACATCAGCTAAGTAAGTTTAATCTGTTCACACTCAATGCCTCAGTCACAGAAAAAGATACGGCTGTACTGAAGGCCAGAATGACATCAGCTAAGTAAGTTTAATCTGTTCACACTCAATGCTTCAGTCATAGAAAGAAATACAGCTGTTCTGAAGGCCAGAATGACATCAGCTAAGTAAGTTTAATCTGTTCACACTCAATGCCTCAGTCACAGAAAAAGATACGGCTGTACTGAAGGCCAGAATGACATCAGCTAAGTAAGTTTAATCTGTTGAACTACCTCAGTTTTTGGTGTAGCATCCTGGCCTTGAGTTTGAGTGTTATATATGTAGTTTAATCCAGTGTAAGTTTAAACAAAAGACTAGAAAGATGTTATGTTTTAATTGTTCAGATTTTCTACTAAGCACATGTCATTTAGCAGAAAGCACAATCGTCTGCTCAGAGTAATAGTAATATATTTGGTTTAGGTGACATGTCTCCTGCCTGAAAAAATGTATCACTTGGCTCTTTGTGGCAGTCTAGAATAAAAAAGGGTTTAATTTATAATTAGCTATAATGATTAGTTCCCCTTTCTAATATGCATGTAAAAATTAACATTAGATGTTAAACTATTACCAAATATGCAGTTTCTTGCAATAATGTCATCAATCAAGAATTATTATTATGGGTTAATGACTTAATGTCAAAAATTGTTTGCCATTGGGTGGTGTAATGTTACTTTATCTAATAATAATAGTACCATTAAGATAGAATTTGATTGAAAGCTCAAGTTTAAAGTTTATTGTTTCTAGTTATAGTTTAGTTTGTGCTATAGAAAATTGATATTTGTTGTGAACCTTTAACATTTTGACATTTCAAATGTTGGTATCACATGAATTGTGATTAATCTACTGTATTCTTTATTTGTAGATTACTGGGTATGCTTTGTGATTTTATAACCAGAGCTGTACCAGACTTCCCTTCAGAAGTATAACCATGACATAGTCTATGTTGGTTTCCCCTAAATAATGATTAATCTACTGTATTCTTTATTTGTAGATTACTGGGTATGCTTTGTGATTTTATAACCAGAGATGTACCAGACTTCCCTTCAGGACCAGAGAAACCTGTGGACTCTATTGCCAAACTGTTTATATTTCATCTGAATAACAAGTCAGCAGTCCAAAGATTTGTCATAGGCCAGGTTACATATGAATGGGCCAATGCCAGTCAGGTGAGAGATTGTATGATTTTTTTTTCAATCTTAGTATTGTGCCACATGAAATATCCTATTTAAAAGATAACTAAGATTTATGGAAGTCCATCGTTAAATTTTACAGTTTACTGTTGCATATTTAGCTGTCCTGTCAACGCGTAGAGGAATGTGACTTTTGCACTTATTATTGGAAAAATTACATGCTGGCTTATTTTGTTACAGGCAGATTGAGATGTTTTATGTTAGAAACATAATTGAAAGTAAATAAAGTAAAGCTCTTTTACCAAATTTTTTACTTGCAAAGAAAAAAAGTTATAGATATAGAAGATGTGGTATGAGTGCCAATTAGACAATTTTCCATCCAAGTCACAATTTTCTTGGAATTTGTAGGAAAATGTAAACCATGAACTTAGATTATTCACAAAGTTCAATTTTGGTACATCCGTGTCTGCAAACTTGGCAAAAACCAAGAAATTTAATATCAATAAAAAAAAAATCTCAATCTAGGAAAATATACACATGAAAGTTACTAAAGTACACAGTATTCGTCACTTCAAACGAGGCATTGTTTGTAAACTGTATTCACGGTAAATGGAATTTGTATTTCAGAACTGTACCTGTCCTGAAAGTGTGACATCCAAGTTAATGGAATGTTTATGTGAATCTTTGTATTATGATGAGATTGCAGTCTCTTTCACACACATGCAGTCGGACTGTAAAGATTTTATATCAGCTCTCAAACAACAAGGTGTAGATTTAGATGTGTATTACCCGCCTGGGTAAGTGTATTAAAGATTTTATATCAGCTCTCAAACAACAAGGTGTAGATTTAGATGTCTATTATCCACCTGGGTAAGTGTATTAAAGATTTCATATCAGCTCTCAAACAACAAGGTGTAGATTTAGATGTCTATTATCCACCTGGGTAAGTGTATTAAAGATTTTATAGCAGCTCTCAAACAACAAGGTGTAGATTTAGATGTCTATTATCCACCTGGGTAAGTGTAGTTAAGATTTCATATCAGCTCTCAAACAACAAGGTGTAGATTTAGATGTCTATTATCCACCTGGGTAAGTGTATTAAAGATTTTATATCAGCTCTCAAACAACAAGGTGTAGATTTAGATGTGTATTACCCGCCTAGGTAAGTGTATTAGATTTTATAGCAGCTCTCAAACAACAAGGTGTAGATTTAGATGTCTATTATCCACCTGGGTAAGTGTATTAAAGATTTCATATCAGCTCTCAAACAACAAGGTGTAGATTTAGATGTCTATTATCCACCTGGGTAAGAGTAATAGAGTGTGCAAACATAAATATTATATTTTTTTATTGAGATACATGTCTATCATAATGACCAATTTTAATTGGTGGAGGGATCAGAGTACCTGACAACACTAACCTTAGATCAGAAAACTTGCAATCTTAAGGATTTAAGTCATTTGCACCTTGCTTCAACATGTTCAAGAGGGATTCAATTTTACAACTTCAGTGCTGACACGCTATAAATTGTTGTAAATGAATTACTTTGACTACAAACCCCCCTACCTCCTACCCCATCCCTAATAAATAGTATAGGTCCAAGAATATAGTTGCAGCAGATTTCAGTGAGTTTGAAGCTATAGGTAATATCTCTGGTTAGCTTGCTTGTTAGCTGAACCGTGAAGTCATTGTTAGGTTAGGTAAACTACCCTCCTTAATAGTAGACTAGAACAACAGATAACCAATCTATCTCTCTGTAAGACTAAGCTACTTTAAAAGGAGGGTAGTATACCTTACCTAACTGACTTCACGGTTCAGCTAACAAGCAAGCTAACCAAAGATATTACCATTAGCTACATACTGACTGAAATCTGCTGTAAATGCTGTGGAACGTTGTGAAATGCTGGTAGCTGAATTTAAATCATTGAATTTAAAATAAAATCCAGTAAATGCACTGTGTTCACATTATTTATTAACCAGACAGTTTTGTGCCTGGATTTTAATCAAAATTTATGCACACTTGGTACTGCAGAAGCCCTTAACATATGCCCCGTCGTTAGACACCAAACCTGGAGGCGTGGTTGCTTATAGCTGTCTTACTGCAGGATACCATCTAGGATGGATGGCCTGGGAACACATATTGTCTTCTGTATTTTTTTTTTTATCTTTATTCAATTCTTCAACATATACATACAACAGATATATTACATATTACACAAAATATCACAATGCAATGTTTTTAAGTATAATCATATATAATCAGCACAATATTTAGAAATTAAATGTTATTACACCTTCGGTTTCTTGTACCAGAATATTATTCTTTAAAAAGTGTTTCTCAAAAATATTTCTCATACATCTTGCATCACACAAATATTCATACAGGTAAGTTATATAATGTTTTACAGTGTATTTAAATAGTCTAATAAGATCAACATTACTGTTTAAATTTTTAAGTAAATTCCTTCTTCTGAAGATACAATATCTCGCTACAGATAACATGAAATTGACAAAACTTACATTTACGCCTTTGATAGGTCCAAATAAACCAAACATAAATACCTCTTCATACACTAAATTATCAATTTTGTCAGAATCAACATTATCAAATAAAACTAACAACTTTTGTTGCATAAACAGATGAAATTCTACTAATTCAGAACATAATAGAAATAAATGAGTGATATTTTCTACTTCCTTTTCACATACATCACATACATTGTAATTTATAAGTTTCATAGTCATAAGTTTAGAATTTGTGAAAATACAATAATGAGCTATTTTGAAATCTAGATCCATTAATATAGATGGTTTCCAATAGAAATTAACGTTTTTCCATACTTTACAAAGATCATTCTCTTCAATCTCAAAAACTTCCGTCCACTTTTTATAGCAAATAGGATGCTGACATAGTTTACTAGTAAGTAACAAATACAGTTCTTTTGTCGAACACATAGAAAACTCTGACAATTTATCTTTGAAAATGACATTAATATTTATAGAGCGAGAAACATTTCTCCTATGAATATTTTTATGAATAATTTCTGTCCATTCTTTAGGCAATACAACTTTTAAAGTATTATATCTTTTTACAATACTGTTAATATCACAATGATTAGTTACATTTTGTATCATCTCAACTATAGCCATTTCTGGTAAAAAACCCTCTATAACTTCATAACATATATCTTTTACTTGAACAATTCCAGCATTTATAAAATCATACCATATAACAGTTTTTCCATCGAACAACACATTTGGATTACAAAATAAGGGTTGATCATATACATTTTCAGTGCTAAGATCAAATTCAATATCATCTCTTAAGAGATCAAAACCTTTAAACATTTCTTTGTAAACATTAGGAATACACTTCAAGTTTTCTGGTAAAGTCTTCTGTATTATCAAGTGTACTGGTCGTCCAACTGGAATTGTTGTTAAATATTTCTTATGTTGATTTGAATATTTACATATAAAGAAGTCCCTTCTATAGAAAAAAACAGCAAATAAACTGCAAAAACATATACAGTTTAGAAATTAGTTTGCCTATCCTAAGAAAGGGTTGGTTGTTTTGAATTATTTATTTTAATTTTAATTTTATGAGTAATACTGTTATTAGAAAAAAGTTATAATTGCTATTTACTGGCAAGGGAGACAATAATGATAATACATGTACTACTTAGGCTTGATACCACTTTAGTTTGTCTTGGTATAATTTAAAAGCACCAACTTGTTCTATAATAATCCTTTAATGTTTTCATCTTTAAAAAATTGAAACAGTTATATCAATTATTTGTAGAAAATTACACATAATATATATAAAAAAGAATTATACCAAGAATTACATTATGTTGTTGGACAGAACAGCAGATCAAAGCATCACCAAACTCCTGACAACAGATGGATGTACTCATTATTTGAGGTTATATAATAATAAAGGGCTGTTACAATAATAAAAAAATCTGATGGGGTTGAGGGTTTGAAAGTACTTCTTTAAATATATGATAAATCATTGGTAATGTGGCTATAATTATTTTTCACACTTTATTTTTATTTTAACTCACATATCTTTTCAGTAACATATTAACAGTAGAACAGGCGACTGCCCTAACCACCTCAGTATATGAAGAGATAAAGGCCAATCTCCGTCCAAAGGTTCTTCAGACTTTTGAGGACAGAAGAAAACAGTTGCAGAAAATGGTAGAGCAAACAACCAAAGAACTACAAACTCTTACCCTTAGGTTTGTTGTCACGTAAACTTCATATTGCCATGTTACAAAAGAAGGTCGAATATACAGAAGAGACGTTATAAAATCATTAAGGAAAAGTCAACAACACATTTGTATAAAAGGAAAAATGCTGTTAAGACAGTCTTAAAACACTCCCAAGTATAGGGTTTAATTCATGTGTTCAGGAATGTTGGCTCAATTAAGGTTCCACTAAAGTCAAAATATAGGACACTTCATAGACATCTAAACTTTGCCTGTATTTTTCAACCTATAATGAATAAAGTCATAAACCATAGGAACAGATGTTCATTTAAACATACTTTACATATACACACTGTGTAAATTGTAAATAAACTTGAAATTGTTATGTTGTGGCCAAACCGGTTCTTGGGGTAAACACTAAATTTTCAAAAAAATCTGCAGGCCTGCAAGCCAACTTAATTTGCTTAAAATTGGTATGGATGAATACTGTTACATGAAATGCAGGGCAAGCTCTGGTTGAAAAATACAGGAAAAGTTAAGATGTCTATGAAGTGTCCTATATTTTGACTTTAGTGGAACCTTAAATGGAAAAAATGGAAATTTGTACACTTCTGTTCAAAGGGAGAGAACTGCTTTTACTCTGTTAGTCTGTCTGTGCTTCTGTGTATCCTATGAAATTTAATTTTAATTTTCTCTGACATTAATTACAAATCATAGTTTTCTGAATTTTCTTGAGAGACTTTCAAAGCTTGGCATTTGTAAACAAGCAGTTTCTAAATAATTCAAATCTAACACATTTCCTTTTTGGCATCAATAGAAACAAATCATAAAATTTTTATAAAGTATAAAGTTTGAAGAAGTATAAAACTAGGTTTTAATTTAATATGCGAGTATGATGTCAAATAATTTAAGTAATTACTTTCAATGTTTATAAAAACTTGCAGGGTGCAGTGTTCATTATCCAAAGCAGTTGTAGAATTGAACAATTTACCAGAAAAAATGAATCCAGTTGTTAGGCCACTTATGGAATGTATGAAAAAAGAAGAAAATATTGATCTCCAGGTAATTCAGAAAATTTCCAGTGGCCATATTTGTTTTTTCCTTACCAGTATTTGTTATTTTTCACCTGGTATACCATTCTAGTGGATTGTTATATTAGTAGCATGAAAGATAATCTATCGTCAGACTTAAAACGGTAATTGAAAGCTACCCTTAGTTTCAAATGGGTTTAAATTTTATCATGGTTCGTCAGAACTCTCCAATTATTATCTTTTACTATTAGCATTATATTTGTAAAGAATTTTAATTGATTCGTCAAAATTAGTTGATTGTTTTATTGTCATAATTAAAATGTACCTTTTATCCTTAGGCACGCAAGATTATCATCAGCATCATTTGCCATTTTTTTTAACAATTATACCTCATGAGTGTTCGTTCCCCCATTTCGACCCTCATGAAAGTGAGACAACAATCAGTTAATCAGTGTCATCTTCTGATCAAACTAAAAGGATCAATTTACATAAATCATTCATTGAAATCTATTTATATGTTATCTTCATTTTAGTTTGAGGCAGCTGAAAGTCTCTGTCATTTGATTAAGAAATGTCTGTCACGAAATCCCAATCCCAGTGTCAAGGTGGTGAAGAATCTACATGGATTCCTGTGCTGTGATCCAACGTTCACACCTCTGGTAGAAAATCCCCAGGCTGATATCTCAGGTATATAATTCAGATATTTTTTAGTGTGTCTTATTGTTTTTTTTCATCTTTGGCACGGCAAAATTTCCTGTCACCTCTTTAAGGAACTTCATTTAATACAAGGATTTCAGAAATTTGCTTTTTTATGAGTCAGCTATACAGTGTGATGCTTTTTCAGATTCATCACCTACAACTTCCTATTTACTGTGGATTCATTTATTTTCATGGGTACCAATTTTTGTGGATGAAGGAAAAATGACATGTTCGTGGATATTTAATTGGTGGTTTTGACAAAGTCTGCATACACTCCTACAGAAAATCTGTCATTCGTTGCACATTTAATTTCGTGGTTCACGTGTAACCACGAAATCCACGAAAAATGGTATCTAACTAATAATAATGATTCCACAGTACCTTATACTTTTAGCAGGGCAGGGTATCATTAGTGAGCAGTAGCTCACAGATTCACTTGTTGTTTTGATAATTAGATTTATGCTTAAATTGCATGCTTAAAACATCCGTGTGTTTATAATTTTTCAGATGGAGTTGAAGTGAAATGTACAAAAACCTCAGGAATTCTAACATTGACAAAACACCAAAAGGTAAATTACAAAATAAAATTTAAAAAAACAGATCTCGCAAAAGTTTTACCCAATAATTTATTGGTATTGATATGGAAAGAGAGTTGTAGATACAAATACATCTGTTCATTTGTGCATCTACACTGACAAACTGGATGAACAAATGAACAATTGAGACTCTCATGTTCATGAGTATATCCAAAGTCATGAACCTCGTTTAAAATATAGATATTGATAACAAACTAAAGTATTTATGGTCATCCATAGGATGTTTGTTAACAGATTAATATTATGCCTTGTACTCATACTACACTAAAGTGGGAGTATTACTTTTTCTATGTGTATCCATTTGCCCATCCCATGTAAGGTTAAAGTTGATATTAGTAATTGTTAATAGTAGCAAATGAAGTATATATATGTCAGTGCACTAGTGTTCTATGAAGTTATTGAATTTTATACTCCAACAGTTTTATATCATTCTTTAAAAGATTTGTTTTATATTCACAATGCAAATGTACCAATATTATTAAATTTGCACAGTTAACTCTTTATGCTTTTAAATAACATTCATCCCCTTCACCCCTCCAAAACAAAACAAACAAACTGCAAATAAAAATATTTATTTAAACATTAAGTTGCAAAGCAATATATGTACATTATTGTATAAAATAATGTGTAAATAAATGTTCTTCATTTTTTTTTATATTTAGGCAACTGATGTTGGGAGGAGATGGCTCAGGAAAACTCCAAGTGTTAAGTTAGATCTTGGTGTGTCACCTGAATTAGCTGAAGATAAAGCTGAGGTAAAATTATTTTCAGAGTTTTCTCCCTTGATATTCACAAAATTATCTCCCTTGATATAAAAGAAATTTGTCCAGAATCCAATGTTACTTTTGCCAAAGGAAAGTGGAGAAGTAGCAAAATAATTTCACTTTTAGAGTAACCCGCCTTTTTTAAAGACTTAGATAATATACTGTCAATTCAATTATTTTGGTAGGTACCAGGGATGGGCACGATTACTGACAAATGTTATCGATTAATAATCGATTACATGATGGATTTTTGTGCAATTGATTAATAATTGATTACTCAAATTTTAATATGTAATCGATTACAATTGATTACTTTATCAAAAGTAATTACATTACTTTTCGATTACTGTCAATTACATACTTCAACATTTCAACAAAAAATAACATGAGTAAAATACAATCATATTGATCAACATTTGTATAGTGGAAATGTAGATCTTTACCAAATGCATCATTCAAAGCATTGTTTCTAAATTATAAGTTATTAGCTGTTTTTTTAGATCAAATCTCTTGATGAAGATTAGAAATATTCAAAAAAATCTTGAAATTTTGACTTTCAACATAAATGAAAGATGTCATCACATTGCAATAATCACTTATTCATAACTAATTGTTTTTCAAAAATTTAGCTTTCTTACTAACTTACATTAGGTTTTTGGTTTTACTCTTTAAAAAATGTATTTTAGCATAGTTAATTATAATGTTTCAAGGGGCACTAGCTTAGCTAGGAGATATATAAAAAATCTAAAGTTTGATTTTTTTCTGTTCAATCAATAATGAAAGTGAAATAGTGAAATAAAAATTCACTTTTTGCAGCCAATAAGGTTCAATTTTGTCAAACTATGCTAAGAAACATTGATAATTAGTAATTCACTTGCAAGTGAATGAGTCAACCTCTTTAAATCCGTATTTATGTGAACTTCAATTTAACCCCTAGCTAGAGATTAACAATGCATGCATTGTACGTGTACTGGTTATTTAAAGAAAAAAATGCCAACAATGAAAGTGAAACTACGGTGAATCATTTGATTACTAATTAGATGCACATAAAATCATTCTTATACGGTTAAAAACAATGAGAAACATCTATTTTTAATCTATAAAATCAAATCAAACAGGCCTATAAAAATCCAATTGCACGTGTTGGTTTAATCTATTCATATCTGTATTTATGTTTACATTGCTTATATGGTCAAATGGATAGTTGGTACTAATTTTTGTGGATTGATTATAACTTGCATTTTCATGGATATTTCATTTGGTGGTTTTGCCATATTCAGTGATTAAGACAATAGAAAATTTGTGGTTCAACAAGCTTGAGTCATGAAAATTGGTATCCTATGATTTTTTATTGATCGACAATTTTGCTAGAAATGAGAGCAGAAGTGTTATTGTTTTACAGAGTTATCTTCCTTGATATCAGTTAAAAGATGCAATTTAATGCCAGAACAATTGATGACTTTAGGTGAATTAAAGACTGTATAACTCCTTCATTGCGCTAGATTTCAAATTTGTTTCTGTACAGAAATATTTGATTACTAGATTTAACTTTATGCATTTGAATTTTGTTTGTGTAAATCATACGTTTTCCAAAGAAAATTTATTTCAGATAGTGACTTAAATATTTTGTACAATGACAATTGGATATCCTGTGCCTGTGATAATATTGAAGACACCATGAGCAATTCTGAACTCATGGGTTGCCCTCTTCAGGGCTCCCCTAGACAGGTTGCAAGTGATTTTGCTTCAGTAGTATCAGAGTGCACACAACTTTGATTCTTAACTAGTCATATGACTAG
Source organism: Mytilus trossulus (assembly GCF_036588685.1). Taxonomy (NCBI): domain Eukaryota; kingdom Metazoa; phylum Mollusca; class Bivalvia; order Mytilida; family Mytilidae; genus Mytilus; species Mytilus trossulus. Next base: position 29,831,552 of record NC_086379.1, on the reverse strand, counting down.
TATTAATATTTCATACTGCGAGTAAGATTTACATTAGTTGGATTACTACTCATGTATTTAGAATATGGAAACATTACAAGGGATACATGTCTGTCTGACAGGGTTCATCTGACCTTGGCCTCATTTTCAAAGTTAAATTTGCATGGTAAGTAATGTTTCTCAGGCACACTTGTTTCTGTAAATTTAATCTTTTTAACCAAATTTGTCTGCAGGTATTGGCAGTTTTCTATGTGAAATATACTCTTTCATAGATAACTTTACTTGATAATTTGAGAGATTTTTTATTTATCATTTACAAGATTGATCGTTTATATAAATATACAGCGTTAATTTCCATTGTTTAACGCGAGCGTACATTTCAAATGAATAAATTGAATGAAAACTACGGTTTCTTATTTGTGCATTGTGATTAAAAGTTTGTATGTATAATTACTTTCATTTGTTTCTTACTCTGTCTTGAATTGGTCTCGTCGTACTATTGCAAATATTCAATTTCATGACTGCATCAAGTGTTTCTATCAGTTTACCATAGTGCTATCACATGGTAAGGTTAGAAATTAATGGTTAACCCTAGTTGTAAGTGTTTTAATGTCTTATCTTTATGTTTTAATTTATTGACATAACTGCACGATCCGATTTTTAATTAACAGTGGTACATGTAAGGTACATTTGTAATCGTTACAAAAAATCCTGCTCAAACTTTTGTCAAAGACGGTTTTAACTTTGAATTGTTGCGAGAGTTTATGTTTTATGTTGAAGGCACTTGTATATATTGACCTGAAATACAAGTACTGTTTCATTGAGTTTAGATACATGTCTCCTGTTTCTGTCCCTGACCCATGTTTTCTGTATTCGGCATGTGTAGTGCATCATGCCATGAGACATTGTTACGTGTACCGTGATGAACTTTTGTGCAGGACTGCTTTGTGTTTTTTTTTTACATGGAACTCCTGACCAGACTATGACTTTTTGACTCTTGACCTATGCACTTTGGGTGTGTCATCATGATACAGTGTGTTCCTTTGTATATTACCCTAACCTAGACGTATAATTTTAAATTGACCTTGCTTCTGAATATGTAGCATGAAGATGTATTGTCATAAGATGGTGAGTCTTGTGACACGAGAAACTTTATATGATCTTGACCTTTGCCCTCATTGTACAACTTGCATATTTTGTTTCAAGTATATGGAGAATCGTCTGATTGCACTCATATCCCATATTCTTATATCTATATTAAATATATAGATATATTTGTATGTTTTTAATTGTAAGATCGGTATTATGAATTGGAGTTTGAACTAGTGCACATTTTGTTAAGGTGCCATCTGAAGTCTGCCGCCGGGCGAGGGATTTTCTCACTATGTTAAAAACCCATTGGTGACCTTTAACTGCTTTTTTGCATTTTTGTCATGTTACTGTCTCTTAAACACATTTCACATTTCCATTCTCAATTTTTGATATGAGGAATGTTTTGATCAAATGAAAACTAAATCTTTTAATTGCCGTGAAAAATTAGAAAGAACATTTACTACTCTAGTAGCACCATGTGCTGCCAGTTGTGATAGCTAGATAATTCAAAATGGTTCAATCATTTCACCTTGGATTTCATTTCATGGACATGTTGATATGGATAGATATAGGAAGATGTGGTGTGAGTGCCAATGAGACAACTCTCCATCCAAATAACAATTTAAAAATTAAACCATTATAGGTAAAAGTACGGTCTGTTTAAGCATCTTAAAAATCACATGAAGGTATACGCATATCAATAGACTGAACTCAGTGCGAAGAAAATTTAAAAAGTACACTTAGACAAAGAGCTCAATCTAGTGAAAAACTTTTTTTATGCTGGTCACTGTCTGTTATCAAACTGCACCGCCATCCTTAAAAAAAATATGCAAGCTAATTCTAATAGAAGTAGAATCCAAAGGAAGCAAATAAACTGTTTACTGAAATAAATGTACAATATGTCTATGGGCCCCAGATGCCCCTGTCTGTGAAAAGAAAACAAAAGTAACCTTCCACATATAGAAACAGGATTCACGTAATTTTGACTGTTTAGTGACCATAAGCATTGTGTATAAGTTTCAAAACATTTGGTTGATGCAAACTAAAGTTAAAGAACAGAAACAACAGCTTAAGCATCTTTAGTCTACGTGTTGATATGTGTATCATTAGTACTAGTACCAACTTCATATATATAATAACTCTTGTGTTATGGGGTAATAAGCAGTACGTATAAGGTTTATAAAATTTGATTGAGTACAAATTATTTAAAAGAACGAAAACGCAAATTCAGCATGTTCTATGTTTTTAAAGGAATTTGATAACTCTTGAACGGTAAAAGTGACCCTACCCAATTTTAAATTCAATTTTTTGTATGTGGAAATAACCATTGTCCCAGGTTAGGGGGATGGTGAAGACCCCATTAACATGTTCAACCCCGCTTTATTCAGTATGCATGTACCTGTCGCAAGTCAGTGGCCTAGATACATTTGTCCATTTCTTTCCTCGTTTGAATTTTGTTTTATCGTGTTTTTTCTATGTTGTGATGTTATAATATTGTTTCATCCGGCTGCAAATGTTTCCCCTGTCCTAAGTCAGGAATCTGATGTACAGTAGTTATCGTTTGTTTGTGGAATTTGTACGCTTTTCTCGTTTCTCGTTTTTTTCTATTTAGATTAGACCGTTGGTTTTCTCGATTGAATTGTTTTACACTAGTAATTTTGGGGCCCTTTATAGCTTGTAGTTCGGTGAGAGCCAAGGCTCCGTGTTGAAGACCGTACATTAACCTATAATGGTTTACTTTTATAAATTGTTATTTGGATAGAGATTTGTCTCATTGGCACTCATACAACATCATCTATACATATTTGCTCATTGTTGAAGGCCGTATGGTGACATGTAGTTGTTTTAAATTTCTGTGTACTTGGTATCTTCTTTGCCACATAAGGTGAAGGGTGGGGATCCTGCTATCATGTTTAATCCGCCGCATTCTGTTTGTATGTACCTGTCCCAAGTCAGGATACTCTAATTCATGAATTGTCGTTTCTTTATGTGTTACATATTTGTTTTTGTTCATTTTTTGTACATAATTTGTCCGTTTCTTTTCTCGTTTTAATTGATTTACATTGTCATTTCGGTGCTTTTTATAGCTGACTATGCGGTATGGACTTTGCTCATTGTTGAAGGCCGTAGGATGACTTATAGCTGTTAATTTCTGTGTCATTTAATCTTTTGTGGAGTGTTCTTATTGGCACTCATGACACATCTTTTCTATTTTGTGTAAAAGTTTTGTAGTATTTGATTGGGGCATCTAAAGTTAAAAAAAAACGGAACCCTTTGTTTTTGACATTTGGGACGAACGGACTAGAGTAACTCCGTAGTTTATACCCCTTATCTATGGTACCGACACAGAAGTTCCGACTAGTGTGCTGGTGCTACTGATTCCACCAGCACTGTCATTAACACACACACACCAACACAATTTTATTATAAAAATATTCAATCTTAATTTTGATTTGATTCTTTTTGGCGTATAATGATTATATGCATGCCTTAATTTCACAAGTAGTATCAAATTTGACAAATTTATTGTACATATACATTTTTGTTATATTTTATAACTTATTTTTCAATTAAACTTAAATTGATCATCAGTTTCTTTTTATATGTCTTTTAAGATTCCGTTTTGAACAAAACGATTTGTTACATATATACTTCACACGTATTTCTATCAAATCTGACATTATTAGAAAGCAGCTATTAAATAAAATGCATTCGAATTTTACATGTGCATTTAAATATATATGCAAGTCGTCAACTGGTCAAGTGGCTAGATGCATATATCGTTGGCCAATTGAACGACAGGTCTCCAAATTTTGTTGTTTTAAAACGTCTAGAAATATTAACGGAAATAAATAAAGACAAAACGACTGAATTAAATAAAAATAATGTTCGATATAATGTACCATTTCGATTTATTTTTAAAATCTAAACAATGCTTGATTTTATCTAGTTTCCTTATCATTAGAATTAGAAAATAAATACCTTACATCTTCTTTTACCGTCGATCCTGAAATGTTTAATGTTATAAAACAATTTTAGCGTCTTTGACCTACTTTACCTTTTTATTCGGATACTTGTGGTTATCTTCTACAAGTTCAACGGGAACATTAGAATAATCTAGAATAGAACCCAGATGGAACCAGGAATTCAGGTTGCTATAACCAAACAACCCGGATGTTGAACCAGTTACCATGGTTTCGAACCAAAGAACCAAGGTTCAGAACCAAACAACCCAGATGGAACCAAGGTTTAGAACCAGAGTGCCCGGATAGAACCTTATTGCATTCGGAATTCTCATGACTTTTTTATACCTTCAACGTATTTGGAAAACATTTATTTATTTAGTATATTTATATATAATATATACTATACTTGTTATATTTTTAATTTAAGTCTTTTGAAAAAAATAAGATATTTAGTAGATTTTTGTATTACATATATACAAATTTTACTTGATATCATATTTTTTTCAAAATGAAAATAAAACAGTTAGTATTTAATATATTCACAACTTATCTCTCATCTTATAAATAAATAAATTGCCTGAAACATTGATGCATTTGCAAAAATTAAAACAGGCAGCGGCAGATATAGAGGAGGGTCCCATGTGGCCTGCCCCCATTTTCTGAGAAAAAATTGATTGATTATATAGGGAAAAAATGAAGCATGAACCCAGCGGGTCCCCTCTTAGGCAGCAAGTGGGCCCCCGCTTATGAAAATTTCTGGATCTGCCACTGACAGAGATTTCAATGGAACTTTATTTAGAGTTATTCTCCTTGATTCGTAAATGAGACAGAAGTATTCAATCATTGATAACTATTACTTATGACAGATTTAAAAAAAAAAGAGGTTGAAATTTATTATAGTTTTATAACCCCAGGTATCTTTTTTTTACATAATTGAAAAGGTAGGTAATTTGCCAAAAAATTATAAGTTTTAAAAGTTGCGCCATACTTTTGATTATTAAGTTATCTCCCTTGATAGTAAGGGAAAATTAAGAAATGTTACAAAAATAATTAATATCATTGATAGAATTAAAAGCTGCATATAATTCTAACATTTATAAAGGTATCAAATCTTCCTTTTTTGATACAATCTTTTAAATTGAATTTAACAATAAGTATAGGCAGATTTTCTTTATGTAACAAACATCTTATATAGAAACAATATAATATAATAAAACAAGTGGAGTGTTGAGTAATATGGTTAATGTCTGTGATAATATTGAAGACAGCACTTGTTTCATATCTTCAGAGGAGGCCCTACCCCGGGCCACACTGGTGCCCAGTGGAATGTATGTGCTTTTGCTTCAATAGTACCAGAGTGCATGTAATATTTTGAAAATAACTAGGCACATGTCTAGTACACTACAAGAAATGTACTACAGTGAAATTTAGACTCATATTTTCTCAGTCTTGTAACAGTATTCATTTTGTTTAAAAAAGAGAGACATGGTGTTTTGTTGATGTCAATATGAAAATTAATGCTGAATTAGAAATTCAAGCTCTTAGGAATGTCTAGTCTAAAAGAAAGAATGCTGAATGTTTTCATACCTTTTAAGGTTGTTCGTCATTAATATTGTCAATAATAAAAACTCATTTTGATTTGAACATTTGTTTCTGGAGTTTTGGTACAATGTGCTTTTAATTTCATTGGGATTTTACAACATACTTCACCTTCAAGCTGTGACGTCACAGTGCTCCAGTGACAAATCATTGGGGACTATTTTACTCTGACAAAGTTAAGTAATTCAAGCAAAAACTGGCAAATATTTTTGTTTTTAATTTCTCAATTACAATACCCAGTGATGGAATTTACATATCTGTCTCTGTGTGCATGTGGTCATCAGACCTCAACCTCATCCTTCTACTTCATGGTTCAATGTCATGTTTTACTGGTTTTAAAAAATCTCTTTCTGGTATGGCTTCAGATGAATAAAAAAGGTTTGTTGTTGTCTCTTCAAAACATTTTTTTCTGCCCCACCTACGATAGTAGAGGGGCATTATGTTTTCTGGTCTGTGCCTCCGTTCGTTCGTTCGTCTGTCTGTGCGTCCGTTCGCTTCAGGTTAAAGTTTTTGGTCAAGGTAGTTTTTGAAGAAGTTGAAGTCCAATCAACTTGACACTTAGTACACATGTTCCCCATGATATGATCTTCCTAATTTTAATGGCAAATTATAGTTTTGACCCCAATTTCATGGTCAACTGAACATAGAAAATGATAGTGCAAAGTTCAGGTAAAAGTTTTTGGTCAAGGTAGTTTTTGATAAAGTTAAAGTTACATCAACTTGAAACTTGTTAGTACACATGTTCCCTATGATATGATCTTTTTAATTCTAATTCCAAATTATAAGTTTGACCCCAATTTCACGGTCCACTGAACATAGAAAATGATAGTGCGAGTGGGGCATCTGTGTACTATGGACACATTCTTGTTTATTTCAAAGGTGCAAAAACAGCATCAAATACAAAGAAGAGGAGGAGATGTGGCTCTCAGTAAAATGTGTCGACTCTTTGGAAACAATCTGGGAGCTGAGTTACCTACCCTGTGGGAAGCTATTACTAGTCCATTAGAAAAGTTAGGAAAAGGTATGTTGAAAATCTATATATAAAAATCAGGCTTGTATGCAGATTGCAGACTTTGGGGAATCCACAAAATTAAACATCCACGAACATGTAAGTGTTTCTTACTCCATAAAAATAAATGAATCCCCAGTATACCATGCCTGACCTTGTAAAAATAAAAAGGAAATACCAAATGGATATTTGAAACCCATAAGTTAATGAGGAACTGTAACAACTTACCAAACATTAAAAGACAAATGATTAGAAGACAAATAACTAGATAGACCAGTGTTCTCCCCAGGCCGTTTTAGCACCGCGATGTTCAGCGCTATTTGAATTCACCGCGGTGGTATTTGGGCAGACCGCGGCGCTATCCAATCAAAAATCAGCGTTATTGTTTTTGAATTTCAAACTTCCTGTTATTTTGTACACATTTCGATCACGTGATCGACTGTATTGTTTATCTGAGAGTTCGTTAATTCATCCAATGATGTCAAAAATCGTCGGAACCAGTTCAATATATGATCAAAATGGCGCCATTTGCAAAACTTTTAATGCCAAATAAACCTTTCCTTCCTCGAGTTTTTCGCTTTAGAAAGATGCTGAAATTATGAAAGAAATGGACAGTGCTAACAGAGACATTTAATACATGTCTCGGGTGCTGAAATGGTCATTTCTAAATTATATAAGGGAAGTGTTACCCCCTTCTCTGACAACGTGGTCTCGACCATTGCTTGAACCATCTACGATTATAAATCATTACTTTTTCGCGTTTACAACCGAACTGTCAAATCTGGATTGCTTGAAGGAAGCAACCCTGTTATCAAGGGAATCATTATAAGCCCGTATTTTACGATTACTTGTCCATCAATGGCTCTTTTTCAAACAAAACGAACATTTTGTGTAAATATATATAAAATATCGATTTTTGTCAACCAATCATCAATATATATAATTTAAATATTGCTTTAAATTTAATGAAAATTGAGGATGGCTTGGATTAGAAATAGTAGTTAATGCTAAAAAAAAGCCACAAGTGTAAACAGGAAGTTATGTCAGTCAGTAAGAGAGATAATTTGGGAGGGAAAGACCTAAAAGAAGTATTGTCAAATCTTGACAAACTTATCTGTTGGCACATATTCAAATGTTTATAGAAATATCAAACACAACCTCTAAAGGTGGTAATTGTTTCAATTGGCATACATAATTTATTTGATTGGTAATTTACCTTTGAAATAAAAAAAAAAAATCTTAAAATATTTTTATAGGATTTCTTTCATATATGTCATATTCATAATTGGAATATTTTAGGTTTTTTTTAGCAAATCTTTGATAACATTTGAATATTATTGAAAGGGCAAGTTCATTTCTTCTTATGAAATACTATACTCATTTTTATTGCAAAGTTGCACTTTGCTAGAAATGTTAATAAAAGTAAATGTAAAAAAACCATTTGTCATTGAAAACTTTCTCACAGAAGCTGACAATGACTTTATTGTTGGTCCTACATGTTCTGCAACATCACCTATTAGTGATAAGAAATCTTCACATAGGCAGTCTGGTATAGACCTACCATGGAAAAGACTTCTCCTTGGGTTTTACGGACAGATAATAATATGAGGATTATATGAATTTACAATGGAGAAAAAAAGACTTTTCTTCTATCATGTCTATATCCAGACAATAACATTAGCAAACAAAGGGGTAACTTCCATGAGCATGATGAGTACATCATTACAAGAGAAAACATCAATAGCATAATATAGGAAAAACACATAAAAAATCTATTACAAACCAACCGTGCAACGCGACAAAGTTACTGAGAATTGTCGAAAATCACGCGCTTACCACAGCGCTATCCAAAAATCCTGGGGAGAACACTGATAGAAAACTATACAAGAAGAAACTCAAAACCTCATCAAAACTGAAGGCGATCTTTGGTGTTCGCAGATATTGCTAAACATCTCTTATTGTGAGCAAATTGTTGTTTTATTTCAGATATTACAGAAGAGATTCCAACTGATATTGCTCAGGAGACAGTTAATTCATTACAGTTGATAGAAGCTGTAGGATCCTCATTAGACTCATCACTCATAGAACAGGTATTTTAAATTGCTTTACTTCACCACATGTTTATGTGTCAACCTCTCACAGAACAGGTAACAATTGTTTAACCTCACCACACGCCTATGTGTCCACCTCAACTAAGGACCATGTCATTGTTGGTCTTTAGTCATATCTTAAAGGTTTTCGTCATTTTGAAAACCAGAAATGTCTGACATTGCATATTTAAGTTAGATTGTTTTGAATGAGGTTTTTGTGGCATACAGATGACAATTCTTTATGTTTTATGTGTTTTGGGATACTGTCATATGGACATAAGTATTAAAGCCAAACGTCTAATATTATTCAATTTAAAAATAGACAGACACATTTAATAAAGAAAAAAACCTCAGACTTAATACTTGTTTTAAACATAGGATCCACAAAATTTTTCCATTTGTAATCAAATTTTTCCTCATATTGTAAATTTTGAAATTTAGGAGATAACTGTATTGTATTTTAAGCTCCGACGGCATCAATTGGGGATTTGATGGTCGCAAATTAAGTTTACTGGCGACGCTTTAGCGGAGACAGTAAACGGGTATTTGCGACTATCAAATCCCCAACTGATGCCGTAGGAGCTTAAAATACAATATTGTTATCTCCATTTTAATGAAACTGACAGAAAACAACGTTAAAACATGTATTTAAAATCTGCCATATGCCGTCTGCGCTTGCGCGTACGTCCCATAGCATCAATTGTCAATTGATGCCATGTAAATAAGTGACGTTATCCAATCAAAATGAACGTTACAAACGTTGTTGCATTAGAATTCTTATTATAATGATGGTGTAGGTTTTGCAGAATAGCATTGTTTGTATGACCACTTAAAAAATTGCTATAAAAAATGCACACATACATTTCTGAAGTAGTAATATTCATATAATGCATTCAATGCATTCAAATAATTGCCATTCTTATGTGTAAAAATATATTGTAAAAGGCATGTATTTTCAGTATTTTATAATTATTTTTTTGTTAATTTTCAGATAAAACAGAAACTTTCCTCCATTTTGAATGGATTAAAGAATTCATACACAGCAATCAGACACATGTCTGCACGAAGTGTGGGCATGATGGCCCAGATATTAACCTCACATACCTTATCATTTATCATGGATAAAATCCTGCCATTAATGGGAGACATGGAACATGAAAAACATAGACAAGGAGCTTGTGAAGCTTTAGCCTGTATCCTTTTAAAACAATCAGATATTTAAGAGGTTGAGCATACAGATTTTAAAACTAGAATATGTGTCCATGGACTACCATACCCTTTAAATTTATCATATTTTGAAGTTCAATGAACTCCATGAACTCAGTGTTAACACTTTGGCTTATAATATATAAAGTTTGAATCATAAAGAACATGTGTACTAAGTCTTTTATTTGATTGAACTTTAATGTTAACATTACCACTAGCCTTAAAAACTCCTTGATGATGCATATACAACAACTGAATGTCTCTTCACTCTTAACAGATGAAAAGATGCACCCACAGACCAGAAAAATAGTTTATCTTAGGTGGGACAAAATAAGGAGATGTGAAATGATTGCCAATGAGACTACTATCCACCATAGACTAAAGGACAAGGATGTTATAAAGCTACAATTCTCCATGCAGCATTCAACAATAAGCAAATCATATCCTATAGTAAGCTTCATGTTCATATAGCTCCAGAATAATATGACTCCAAAGTGTGGAACTCGATGTTTGTCAATTCAGATTAAATAAGAGGCAATTGTACTTTGGTGCATGTATACCAATGATGATACATAATTCCGTTTTGAAGCATACTAAAGTACAGGAAATGCAGTAGAAAGCTTAGCTTATCGGAAAAGCTTTTTTGGATTGACATTTAAAATCAGTAACACTAACCTATTGAAAACACTTGAAAGTTTTGTATGTTAAATTATTTCAAAATGTTAGTAGCAACTTTAGCAAATGAGTCTGAAGTCAACATTACCTGAAGAAGATTAAACCTTAGTTTCTAAATTATTTCTTAACTTCTTCACTATATAAATATAACAATATAATCCTTAACACACTACATAGGTGTTATAGATGTGATGGGCATGGATCTCTTGCCATATATAGTATTACTGGTTGTCCCCATTCTAGGGAGAATGAGTGACCAGAATGAGGCTGTCAGACTCATGGCAACACACTGTTTTGCCACACTCATTCGACTAATGCCACTCGAGGTTAGTAAAAAATGTAAATAGTTGTTCCTATTCTAGGTAAAATAAGTGATCCGAAAGAAAGCTGTCAATATTCCTTATACTTTATAAATCAAATGATTTTTTTTGTAATGTTTTAAGATCATTCAAATCCATTTATTTGCATTAAGAATATTTTAGAAAACATTTTTTTTTTTTTTTAATCATCTTTGTATGATTTTGTAGAATGAGCTTGATTATATGAAAATATTGTTTCAAATCATTCAGTGGGTTTCTATTTGCATAAATTAAAATTGTTTGATTTAAAAAAACCACATTTAATACCATGTTCATTAGCAGTTCTTTAGTTAAAACATTAGATTATTTTATAATGTGGAGATTCACTGTTGAGAGATTTTCATGATAGAAGACGTTAATTATAAGTTGTAATTTTTTTTCCAGGCAGGGGTACCAGACCCACCTGAGATGGAGGCTAGGCTGACAGCAGAGAAAGAAAAGCAACGTCTATTTTTAGAACAGTTAATGGATAGCTCAAAGTTAGAGAGTTACAAAGTGTCTATACCAGTAGATGCAGAACTCAGAAAATATCAACAGGTACAGTCACAGGGGTACAAATTAGTGAGGGTCTGGGGTTTGGGACCTGTCTTTTCTTGGTGTTGACTTTGAATTACAAAAGTCAAGGAGCTCTCATTCTTTACATTGATGCTTTGTACAGGACCTTTGACTTTTTATGCCCCACCAACAATAGTAGAGGGGCATTATGTTTTCTGGTCTGTGCGTCCGTTCGTCTGTTTGTTCGTCCGTCTGTCCCGCGTCAGGTTAAAGTTTTTGGTAAAGGTAGTTTTTGATGAAGTTGAATTCCAATCAACTTGAAACTTAGTATACATGTGCCCTATGATATGATCTTTCTAATTTTAATGCCAAATTAGAGTTTTGACCCTAATTTTACAATTCACTGAACATAGAAAATGAAAGTGCAAATTTCAGGTTAAAGTTTTTGGTCAAGGTATTTTTGTCGAGCCTTCGACTTTAGTCGAAAAAGCGAGACTAAGCGATCCTACATTCCGTCGTCGGCGTCGGCGGTGTCCACAAATATTCACTCTGTGGTTAAAGGTTTTGAAAATTTAATAACTTTCTTAAAGTATACTGGATTTCTACCAAACTTGGACAGAAGCTTGTGTATGATCATAAGATAGTATCCAGAAGTAAATTTTGTAAAAATAAAATTCCATTTTTTTTATATTTTATTTATAAATGGACTTAGTTTTTCTGCGGGGAAACATTACATTCACTCTGTGGTTAAAGTTTTAAAAATTTGAATATCTTTCTTAAACTATACTTGATTTCCACCAAACTTGGACAAAAGCTTGTTTATGATCATAAGATAGTATCCAGAAGTAAATTTTGTAAAAATAAAATTCCATTTCTTCTGTATTTTATTTATAAAGGGACTTAGGTTTTTTTTGCGGGAAACATAACATTCACTCTGTGGTTCAAGTTTTTAAAATTTTAATAACTTTCTTTAACTATCCTGGGTATGTACCAAACTTAGACAAAAGCTTGTTTATAATCATAAGATAGTATCCAGAAGTAAATTTTGTAAAAAAATAAATTCATTTTTTCCGTATTATACTTTTAAATGGACTTAGGTTATCTGCCAGGAAACAACACATTCACTGTGTGTTAAATTTTTAAAAAATTTAATGATTTTCTTATACTATTTTTAATTTGTACCAAACTTGGACAGAAGCTTGTTTATGATTAAAAGCTAGTATCTGGAAAGGAAATTTTGTTAATATTTGGTATCTGTGTATCTGTATTTTGCTTTTAAATGGACTTTCTTCCAATTAACATTACACACAGTCTGCAGTTAAAGTTTTAAAACATTTATTCGATTCATAAACTATCCTGAATTTTTTACCAAACTTGGACAGAAGCTTCTTACAATCAAAAGATAATATCAAGAGGAATATTTTTATTGATTATTTTCCTCATTTTTGTTGAGCCTGGGAGTTACAGCAAAAGTAGGCGAGACACTGGGTTCCGCAGAATCCTTATGAATTTTTTGATAAAGTAGACGTCCAATCAACTTGAAACTTAGTATACATGTTCCCTTTGATAAGATCATTCTAATTTTAATGCCAAATTAGAGAATTTATTCCAATTTGACGGTCCACTAAATATAAAAAATGATAGTGCGAGTGGGGCATCAGTGTACTGTGGACACATTCTTGTTTTAAATTGTTCTTCATTATAAAAATTCAAAGGATCCTGAACCTTGCATAATTTAAAGCAAATTTGTACCCATTGATATTGAGTGTTTGAATTTTTAGTTAGTTAGGGTTTTGCTACTTAATATCAATTGGACTTTAGACCTTAAAAAATCTTGATGCTGAACGGAACTTATGAACTACATGATGTATTCAAGAACATGATTGTGTTGGATTTTTAAATTTTATTGACTACTTCCACTAAAAATAGTTCCATGGATTTCTGCTCCCAATATTGAGTTTTGATCTTGATACATTACCTAAGTATAAAAAGCTTTATTAATTTTCTCTTTTTCAACCTTTTTGTCCTATTACAACAGGATGGTGTTAACTGGTTAGCGTTTCTGAACAAGTATTGTTTACATGGTATACTGTGTGATGATATGGGATTAGGGAAGACCTTACAGTCTATCTGTATCTTAGCTAGTGATCATTTTCTGAGAGATCAAAAGTACCAGGTATGTTTATAGAAATTTAACATTTTAATAAATGAACTCATTCAATTTCAAATGTGTCCAACTTCAACAATAAGAAAAACTTGTACTGTAATATCATCTATAAAAGGTCCCAACATGACAAAATGTGAAACAACTCAAAACCAATAATTAATGAACATGATATTTTTTTCCATTGGCAGTACACTTTTCCGATTTGCATTCCAAAGTGGCAACTTTACCAACCTGATTGATTTGTTTTGTCCTGAATTTACATGAAGTATAAGCCACTTGACATTTGATTATATGCAATCAATCACTCATATTCTTACAAATTTTATATATCAGACAACCAAAGGTCCTGATTGTGTACCCATGCCATCTATAGTTGTGTGTCCACCGACACTGATTGGTCACTGGGTATATGAAGTTAATAAGTTTGTGGATGTGAAATATCTGAATCCTCTGATGTATGCTGGACCCCCAGGGGAGAGAACTAGGTATGAAATATTGTCATTACATTACTAGTTAATCTTATTATATCTTTCGTGTTGATTATGCCCCATTTATGGGCATTATATTTTTCTGGTCTGTGCGTCCGTCTGTTCTTTCGTTTGTCCTTCCCTCCATGCATCCCACTTTAGGTTAATGTTTTGGTTAAAATTTTTGGTCAAGGTAGTTTTTGATGAAGTTGAAGTCCAATCAACATGAAACTTAGTACACATGTTCCCTATGATATGATCTTTCTAATTTTATTGCCAAATTACGGATTTTCCCCCTTTCCATGGTCCACCGAACATAGAAAATGATAGTGCAGATCGGCGTTTTACGTTTCCGCAAATTGGCATTACTTTTCTGCGAAAAAAAGATGACGTTTCTGGAAAAAAAAGTTTACGTTTCCGCAAATAAATATCTTACTTTTCCGGAAAAAAAGTCACTATTCCGGAAAAAATAAATTATTACTTTTCCGCAAATAATTCAGGAATACCTATTGTTTGAAAGCAAAGCTATAAGAAAAAAGTGAATATGTATTAAGTTAAAGGTCATCATAACTTGTAAGTAAAATACATCATTAACGTATGTTCAAAAATATCTTGATATGAGTTCAGAAGTCAGTTCTGTCAGAATATTTGTAGCCAACACGTCGTACAAAGTCCGTAGTAGCACATTCACCGTTTACAAGTTTTGTATTTTGTTCAGGAAGGAAGTCCATCTTCTCCTTTTCATATTTCCTAAAAGGTGCTTTTACAGTTAGAGTTCTCGTCTTTATGTAAGATGTTGTCTTCAGTTTCAATAACACATGGACAACGACAAATATGGTAGGATGGCTAGCGTAAAACTGCTCGTTCAGGTAGGCACGAAAAGACTCGACACTATTCGTTGTTCTCTTTTCCACTGGGTCAGGAGGTGATGCCCAAATGGTTGGTGGAAATCTCAATTGCCATCTATATAAAATTCCAGCATATAGTCGGCAGACCTCATGCATTTATCGTCAGATGGAGTATCGGCAACTTATTGAACAAAGCCTTCTTCAATCATGTTTAAGTTGGCAAGTAAGCCAAACCAAAGTTCTCTCAATGAAGTTTAACTCACCCTTACTCGAGTCAACTAGTTATATCTAGTAAATTTTAGTTATGTTCTTCTTCGCTGTACTCATACGAACATAAAAATTGTCTTAATTATATATAAATAAAACAAAAAGCAATTTGGGATGAGAAATTGTACTGATCAGTTTAATAAATAATAGAAATAAATTGTGACAACTCTGGTCATGTAAATCGTGGTCTCTGGATCTCCGAATAATGGTAGGAAATCTACAAGTATAAAAATGTTACATCAGAAACAGAAATAACTGCAATTACATATCATCAATGCAAAATATACGTGTCGATCTGATCAGTAAATTTTTCTCGACAAGAGAAAAGGCGCGAAATCCAGATATATATGTGTGAAAACCGAATTACTGCGGATATAAGCGTATGCGAATATTTATACGCCAAATTAAGAAATGAATTTATGTTCTTCTTCGCTGTACTCATACGAACATAAAAATTGTCTTAATTATATATAAATAAAACAAAAAGCAATTTGGGATGAGAAATTGTACTGATCAGTTTCGACAAAAACAAAGGAAGGAAGGATGTTCTAATCACATAATTATAATCCCAAATTTTGAGAAATTTTAAGTCTATTTTCTAACTTTTCTTTTATGTAACCATCTTTAGCCTTGTCTGTCTTCCATCTACCGTGAGCTTTCAAAAGCCTGTCGGGAACAGAATTACTAGCAGCTGCTGTAACGCCCCCGCTCCTTAGACTATGTAAGCCAAATAAAGAACTATTCAGGCCTATTTCAGAAATCGCGTTTAAAATAATTTCCCTAGTTCGAGTGTAAGAAAGCGGCCTATTCGTGCAAGCTAGTTTATGCTTATCAATAGATTTGAAGTATGAAAGAGCTCTGAAGATGTAATCTTCACTCCCAACTGGCAAACTTGCTACGCGAAAATATTTCTGTAGCATAGCAACTGGACAAAGGTCTGTACCAGTTCTAGAAATCAAAATAGTGTTACCCTGTCAATATCTATCAGTCTTACTTTTTTGAATGTTTATTTGTAGATGAGAATCGTTGAACGTTAAATCAGAAGATCGGATGTGTGCTAACTCATCGTATCTTAAAAACCCGGAAAACCCTAACAACATCATAGCACAGATTCTCAACCCTGGCAGATTGTCATTTTTGTCGAATTTTGTAATAATACTCTTCAAAATAGTAGGGGTGATGGGTTCTTTCCTTTTCAAAGGTTTAGATAACAATCTTATACCACCTTCTAATACCATGTCTAATAATTTGTCATTTAATATACTGTCATATAAATTCAGATCATGTTCCCACTTAATTGAATAGTATGCTGCGTTTAAAACGGCAGTGGAAACTCCAGATTGTATCAAATGGTTAAGATAAAGAGCAACTGTACACACAGTGGTAGGCAAAAACGGTAGATTGTACTTTAAGCACCAGTATTTGAATCTTTTGAAATATCCTTTATATTTCTTCAAAGTATTTTCGCTTTTTGAAGCAGTTACTACTGAACACAAAGAAACTGTTAGAGCTTTCAAGTCAGGATTAGAAAAATGCCTTAAGGATTCCCAATGTGAATGTTTGAATCTAAACTGAAAAATAAATTTAAATGAAATTAATTTGATTTAAAAAATTATATAGCGAAGGACTAAATGTAAAAGAATTTAATCAAAATACTCTCAATTTTGATTTACAAGTATACAATTAACGGATTAAATGTATTAATATAAATTAGAAAATCATTAAATTAAATGGCATTTTGAGAGTACCAAAATGGAATTATCTCCTTTGTAAAATTCAACAATGCATGATAAAATACCTTGATGTCCGAAGGGGACATAACTCATGCATACTAGAGGCCCAAGCTGGACTTATCTCGAACACAATAAAAAAGAATAATGCTCAAACGAGACTTTGATGTATACGTGCTAGATGCCCACTCGGGACTTATCTCTCCAAAATAAAACAATACAATGTCCAAACGGGACTTATGTTAATGTGATAGAGGGCCCAAACGGGACTTATGTTAATGTGATAGAGGGCCCAAACGGGACTTATCTCTCCATTAAAGAACACATAAAGAATAAATCAATATAATGCCCAAGACGGGACTCATATATGCACACGAGAGAGCCCAATCGGTTCTTATCTCTGACATAGAATAAAACATGATAAATGAACCTAAGTTATGCCCAAACGGGACTTTGGTAAGTGCAAACAACGGTATAAACGATTCCATACCTTATAAAATGCGTATTTAATGCATAACTCCAATTTTAAGTATGCTCAACAAATGCGTGTCGCAAAATAATTTGTATATAACTACTATGCCAAAACAGGATTGGTTTGAAACTACTAGTATAACACCCGACAAAAAATACAAATAAAACTAATAAAAAATAAATAGATATTTAAATGGATATTGAGTGATATACTTACGGATTTAACTACAATCAATCTTTAAAACAAGAACGTTGAAAGTTAATGGAGAATGAATGAAAATGCTATTTTTATCCGAACCTTGGCAAAAAAAATCCAGATGGTTTAACGTACTCTACAAAATCCCTTACAAAAGATTTGTATTGGTTGTTCGATGATGACCACAATAAAGGCCAAAAACATGACGAGGTCCATTTCGGAACAACGATAGTACCCTTTCCTTTACAAATTAACATATGATTTAATGCTCTACCAACAAGGTGAACAGGGGGAACTAACCAACAGTTATAAGTATTCCACGAAAACCCGAAAGCATCAACACCACTAGTATCTGGACACCAATACGCCGAAAAGAAAATCTGTAATTTGTGATTGTTATAGTCGGCAAAAACATCACAATCGAACGGACCCCATAAAGAATTAAAATACTTGAAATACACATCATTCACATACCAGTCATTAAAGTCAAACAGTTTACTGTAAAAATCTGCAGTAGTGTTAAGCTCACGGGGAACCCATTCTACTTCAAGGGATATGCAATTACGAATACATAGATTAAAAATTTTCAAAGCGATGTCTTGTAATTCTGATCTCATGCTCCCAGCCTGCACAATTTTAACTACATTTTGATTGTCCGTATAAATTTTCACCAAACGATTTTGAAAATCGGGCAATAAGGAAAATAGGGTTATAAATACTGCTGAAAGTTCTCTGAATGTAGAGCTTTTCTTTGCCTCGTCGGGAGTCCACATTTTATGTACGATTTTATTTGAAGTTTCAACAGCAAACCCCGCACAAGCGAAACCACTTGCATCAGTAAAGACAATTCTATCTGGTAAAAATGAAACGGGTAAGAGAGATTTCCTGGGAAGTGATGTGCAGTTATTCTTCCAAAAGTTTAATTCAAAAATAGCTTCGTCGGTTAACTGAATGTAAAAATCCCAATAATCGCTAGCGGCGATAAGAATGAGCATATTCCTAGACATTATTCTGCAAATGTTTCCAAAACTGGGAATAAATGAAATGATCTTGCCAGTAACTCGTGCTAATTGTCTAGCAGTTATATTATTGATATTGCTAAAAATATCGTCTATAGTAGATTTAAAACGCTCAATCTTATCTTCAGGTTACTCTAAATTAAAAGTGTCCAAATGCCAACGGAACCCAAGCCAAGTTAAAACTTTTGTGGTGTCCCAAATACTTTTTTCATGATTCAGGAAAAAACCTGCTGACAATAAATCATGCTTTACGACCTTAGAAAGCTTCACACAATCCTCAAAAGAGGACTCAATCCCCCAACCGTCATCTAAATATATGATCATACGATAACCTTGTGATCTCCAGTGCTTAACTAGTGGCCTCAACACTTTAGAAAACACGTGACCAGCTGTAGACAAACCAAACGGTAAACATCTAAAAACGAAATAACGGGGGCCAGTTGGGAAAACCCAACAAAAACCTAAAAACTTTTGATGATCTTCGTGTATATTAATGTGATGATAACCACTCTTTAAATCAAATTTTATCAGAAATCCTGGATTTGATACAAATTGCAAAGCCTCAGTAACACCTTCGTATTTAAATTTTCTTATTAACTTATTAACGTGCCTCAAGTCCAAAATCAATCTCTTTTTACCTGAGTCGTTAACTGACACCGATAACGGATTAACGATAAAAGGAATGTGATCTTTCACCTCACGAATCACACCTGTTGACAATAATTCTATAATTGATGACTCAACAAAAGATGTGTGTTTTACAGCTGAACTGTTGTTCTTTAAAAAAGCTGACGGTGGCAATTTGTAAAAAGGTATTAGGTATCCAAATTCGACAACATTAAGAACAAAATTATTAGCATTTAAAGTATATTTCCAAAAATCTAAATTTCTCCGTAAATTATCTACTCTAAACGAGCTGGCTGAGGAGCACTGAAATTCAAAATCTTGATCGTGACTTATAAAAGGAGATAAATTGTACTTAACTGTTTCATCACTTTGCTCCTGAAGAACCACTGGTCTCCGCTGGTTGGAACCTCCGTCTCTTTGGGCAATGATAGGCCCAGTGACCCTCTCCATTGCAGTAGTAACACCTGTCTGTTGGTTGTGAACTGGTGAAGTACTCATTCTGGTTGTAGATACCGGTACGAGGTCCTGTGCGGGTTTGTGATCCTTGGGCAGCCGGGTATTTGTAGTTTCTAGATACTTCTCTTGTAGATGCTGATGAAGTTTTACGAAAAGGCTCATCTTGAGGAACTAGGAGACTCTCTGGTTCTGGAATATAAGGAGCAGGACGGGTGCTTACTTTGTTACGTCTCTTAGCTTTGGCCCGGTAGTCGGCTTGTCTTAACTTTGTTGCGTCGTCGGTCCCCTCTGTAATAGGGTCGTCTATATATTCGTCCACTACGTCCCACCCGTACTTGTCGGCTATTCGAAGAAGCTTATTTCTTTCCTTTAGGGCCTTTATGCTCTTTTCTAGGTACTGAATGGCTAAAGCCGGGGAATCTTTCTCTATGAATTTGAGGGTCTTTTCAAGTTCTGTTAAACGTTCTCCGTTAAAACTAAATTGCTTTTCATTACCGTCGTACCTGAATTTAGGAGTCTGTTTTACCGGAGGAACACTTTCAACTTCTTTAGCACCAATTCGCGTGTCAATCTCCTTGAATAACTCTTCTTTGTGCTTTCTCAATGTCAAATCAAGGCTCTGGGTAAACAGCGATAAGGCATCCTCAGGTGAAAATCGAGTAGACCCTTCACGTTCTTCACTGCATTGAATTCGTATAGGCGATTCCGGTTCAGGTTCACTCATATTACCAAGGTCAGTATACGTGTCGATCTGATCAGTAAATTTTTCTCGACAAGAGAAAAGGCGCGAAATCCAGATATATATGTGTGAAAACCGAATTACTGCGGATATAAGCGTATGCGAATATTTATACGCCAAATTAAGAAATGAATTTATACTAAGATCAGAATATTTTCTTTATTAGAAAAAGAATTAAAAAAATATATCATATAAATGTACATTCAAATCTTTATAATTTACCAGGTAAATTTGCGGAAAAGTAATAAATACAAATTGCGGAAACGTATACTTTAAATTTGCGGAAACGTAGTATTGGGACTTTGAAAAATTAGCGGAAATGCAATATGCCCGTGCAGATGGGGTATCCGTTTACTGGGGACACATTCTTGTTTTATTTTTCATTTGTGAAGTATCATTCATAGAAAAATTCATATGTTGTGATGATCTGACATTATCCAAATGAGTTGTAAAAACTTTGTGAAAACACAGATAATAACACAATTGAAAATTATTATTATAAAGTAAAACAAAATCAAATTATAATTTAAATTTAATGTTTTTTGGTAAATTTATAATAATTTAGATTTGTAAACTGCTTTAACATTAGTTATTATGACTTTCTTCAATGAATATTTTCATTATTTCCCTATTATGCATAGGGATATGTAACCAGAATAGGGCAGATGGGTGTTGTTTCACATATGTTGGGCCAGCTAGTACACTGATTTGACTTCATATTTTTTCAGATTACAAAAGAAAGTCAAGAAGCACAACTTGATAGTGGCATCATATGATGTTGTAAGAAATGACATTGATTTCTTTGGGTCAGTATTATTTTCTGTAAATCTATCAAACAAGTCTATGCATTAATGGATTTGTTAAAAATGATATTCATACTTAATTATAGCTACCTAATATATGTCTGGTTTTGTTAGGCTTGCAGTTTTCACACTTATATTAAAATGGCAGAACTTTAATTGAATACAAACAAAAGCAGAAAGTTCTGCATGTCCTGAAAACTAAACTTTCAAATGGGTTAGATAAAAATGATTTTGAAATTAACTCACATTTTTGTAATTTTAGGTCAATAAATTGGAATTATTGTGTACTGGATGAGGGACATGTTATTAAAAATGGTAAAACAAAGGTAAGTTTTCCTGTATAATCTACGAAAAAGAGGTACAATTAGCAAAACATCTAGAAAGTGACATGAAAATAGGAAAATTTAATAATGGAGAAACATTACTACAGATAGTATAATAAAGATTTGATAACTTATTGCAAATTACAGCATTTAGTTAGATGAATTTATTGACAGTTAACTGAAATATACCTATCCTAAACTTTTGCTGAAATCTTGTAATTACATCATGAAGACTTGTTTAAATTATAAGTAAAATTGAGAATGGAAATTGGAAATTAGTATGGCGTTCATTATTACTGAACTAGTATATATTTGTTTATGGGCCTGCTGAAGGACGCCTCTGGGTGCAGGAATTTCTCGCTACATTGAACACCTGTTGGTGACCTTTTGCTGTTGTTTTTTTCTATGGTCGGGTTGTTGTGTGCCATACTAATTTCCAAATTGTACGAAAGAAACTAAAATATAGTGTATATTTATCAGGTTTAATTTTTTAATCTATAGCTAAAACTTGTTTGTTCCTTTTGTCAAATTTAAACATATAAAGTAGTAGCATTTGCCATACATCCATAAGCCAGTTGAATTGTAAATATAAAATGATAGAAACATGTAGAACAATTTTGACCCCCTTTAACTTAATGAACGTATTTACACTTTTGGTATTTAGCTGTATTTTGACTTTGAATGACTTTATATCACTTCCGAATAACCTTTTGACTTCAAGCAACAATCACTTTTTAGTTGTGACGTCAAATATTTTGAATTCTGAAGTCAAAGTTTATGGGAAACTGTGCGACATTATGTTATGGCAGACAAACTTGCATACAAGTGTAAATAGGTCTACTACACCATATGATAGCTGATGAGGAATTGGTTGTTCATCCAACATATGTCCAAATCTTACAATAGTTCTTTAATCTGTTTCAGTTATCGAAAGCTGTAAAACAGCTGAACTGTAACCACAGACTGATATTGTCAGGGACCCCCATCCAGAACAATGTGTTAGACCTGTGGTCCCTGTTTGATTTCCTAATGCCTGGATTCTTGGGTACAGAGAAACAGTTCCAGGCCAGATATGGTAAACCCATTCTACAAAGTAGGGATGCCAAGAGCACGTCTAAGGAACAAGAAGCAGGTAATGTATATTTATAAACATTTTAGGGAATTTCACTTTATCAAAAAATTAGATTACAATCCAAATTCAGACTGTCATAACTATATCGGACTTCAATAATTTGTCCAACCTTGCCCCAATTGTTCAGGGTTTGACCTCTGCGGTCGTATCAGGCTGCATCTGGTCAACTAATTTAATTGCTTTAAAAATGAGAGGCATTCAAGATCAGTTGATTGATGCAGTGATCCAGTTTATCCATCTAACATTTAAATTAGTCAAAAATTAGTGTTATTTTAAAAACAAAAATTCTGGTAATAAAAATGATTAAAACAAAATGTATTCAATATATAGGAATATATAATATGATTTTTATCTTCATTTGTTAAAAAACTCATCAAAGATATGAGGATTCAATTTTATATGCTAGATGCATGTTTCAGCTACTAAAGACTCATTGGCTTCAATCAAATAAAAAAGTAAAAAAATGCCAAATAAAGTTGAAGAGCAATTGGACCTGAAATTCAGAGAGATTTTGGAAAATATGTTATCTATCAGGAAAAGTCTCATATTCTAGAAAATATAAATAAAAATATTTATAAGACTAATACTGTGGATTTATTTATTATTCGTTGGATACCAATTTTCTTTGATTTCGTGGGTACAGGTGCACCACAAATTCAAATGTTCATTTTTAGCTCACCTGACCCAAAGGGCCAAGTGAGCTTTTCTCATCACTTGGCATCCGACGTCGTCGTTGTCCCTCGTTAGCTTTTACAAAATCTTCTCCTCTGAAACTACTGGGCCAAATTAAACCAAACTTGGCCACAATCATCAATGGGGTATCTAGTTTAAAAAATGTGTCCGGATGACTGCCATGGCTAAAAAAAGAACATAGGGGTAAAATGCAGGTTTTAGCTTATAACTCAAAAACCAAAGCATTTACAGCAAATCTGACATGGAGTAAAATTGTTTATCAGGTCAAGATATATCTGCCCTGAAATTTTCAGATGAATGGTTGGGTTGCTGCCCCTGATTTGGAAATTTTAAGGAAATTTTGCTGTTTTTGGTTATTATCTTGAATATTATAATAGATAGAGATAAACTGTAAACAGCAATAATGTTCAGCAAAGTAAGATTTACAAATAAGTAAGCATGACCAAAATGGTCAGTTGACCCCTTTAGGAGTTATTGCCCTTTTTAGTCTATTTTTAACAATTTTTTCGTAAATCTTTGTAATCTTTATCAAAACTCTTCTCCTCTGAAACTACTGGGCCCAAAATATCCAAACTTGGCCACATTGATCTTTGGGGTAACTAGTTTGAAAAATGTGTCCGATGACCAGGCAATCCAACCAAGATGGCCGCCATGGCTGAAAATAGTACAAAGGTGTGAAATGCAGTTTTTGGCTTATAACTCAAAAATCAAAGCATTTAGAGCAAATCTGACTCAGGAAAATTGTTATTAGGTGAAGATTTATCATGCCGTGAAATTTTCAGATGGATCAGACATTCTATTATTAGGTTGCTGCCCCTGAATTGGTAATTTTGGGGTAATTTTGCCGTTTTTGGTTTTTATTTTGAATACTTTTATAGATAGAGATAAACTGTTAACAGCAATGATGTACAGCAAAGTGATACCTTAAAATGAGTCAACATGACCAAAATGGAGTTATTGTCATTTACAGTCAACTTTTAACAATTTTCATAAAATATGTAAATTTTTACTAACATTTTCCACTAAAACTACTGGGCCAAGTTCATTATAGATAGAGATAATTGTTAGCAGCAAGAATGTACAGTAAAGTAAGATGTACAAACACATTAACCATCACTAAAACACAAAGTTGTCATGAATCCATCTGCGTCCTTTGTTTAATATTCACATAGACCAAGGTGAGCGACACAGGCTCTTTAGGCCTCTAGTTAAATTTTCCAATATTTTGTATGCAGACCCCGGAATTTAAATGTCCATGAAAATACAAGTTTTCGTCAGCCAATGAAAATTGGTACCTACGAAATTAAAAGAATCCACAGTACTTGATATAGGTTGCACTTTGTAAATGCAGCTGTTTTTCAAACCTTGCCTCTTTTGGGGAGATTTAGAATATTCTTAGAAAATTAATTTTGTTAACATACTGTTTCCCAGTTATGCTCTCTGTGTTCCATCTCACAGAGACATAACTTGGGAATGTTACCCGTAAATATACATGTGCATATTGTTTACATTGAAATCTCTGGTAACCCTTCATTTGAGGTAGGGGTAGTTTAGAAAATAAGTGTTAGTTTGAACTCTGAAAAGTTCAGGGCATATAAATGTTGAAAATATGCCAAACAGCCCTATATTTTGACCTTTGAAAAAAATTGTATTACATATGAACTTTCAATTCTAGGATAGGATTTTTTTCAAAACTTCATAGTAAAAGTGGTACTTAGCCGTAAAAGGAGTTCCTATGGGAAATTGCATTGTCAATATTTACAGAAATGCAATCTATAGAACTCACCTGTGTTAATCATTTTTTAACAGGAGCTTTAGCTATGGAATCTCTACACAGACAAGTTCTACCATTCATCTTAAGAAGATTAAAGGAAGATGTATTACAAGACTTGCCACCTAAAATTATACAGGACTATTACTGTGATCTCAGTCCATTACAGGTAAGTCAATGGTTTGATCAGTTATACTTTTCTATGTTTTGGTATCAACCCAGGATAAATGGGGGGAAGGTGTTCCAACCACATGTTCCCATTTAAATGCAGCTTCTCTCTAAATAAGAGTGGTTCAAAACCCCAGCATACTGGGACCAGCAACTGTTAGCTTCTTTGTGTTCTGCCACACTTAGTGAAATATTTCCTTATTTTTTTGTACATGTACCACATCCTGTTTGAAGTCTGGTTACACTTTTATTTATAAAATGTCATGCAATAAATAGCATTTTTCTTGTCATATGTTTATTCATCAAGGTGTAGCCCACAGCGTCTTATATTTTATATGGTACCAGCTGTGTCCAATTTTTTCCCCTTCATCCAAATTTCTCCTTTCAATTGTTTAAGTTTTGCAGCATTCATTGATTGATGTAATATTCCTATATTTTTATTTTCTAGAGATATTTATCATCTTTAACAATTATAATAAATAAACCTTATTTTTCAGGTTCAATTGTATGAAGATTTTGCCAAGTCAAGGGCAAAGCAAGGTTTGGATGATGCTGTCACTCAGCTAGGAGGAGAGGAAGATTCACAGAAACAGAATCCATCAATTGGTCATGTGTTCCAGGTAAAATACTAATTAGTCATGTTTTTTAAACAAAAATATCAAAATTTACATGCTAAGAGCAAAAATATGTTTGAAAATTATTAGATGTTTTTGGGGGCCCTTGAAAAGGATACATATTCTCAAAGAAATACTATGAAACTTATATACAACACTTATTACCATAAAACTCATATCAATTTCCAATTTGGGTGTTAATGATTTTATCATTTTCCATTTATGCTCCTTTATAAATGGAAAAATTGCAAGCAGGGGTATTTTTTTTCATTCCAATAAGATTTTAAAACATTTATGCTTATATTAAATATTAAAATACTTAATATTTGTAGGCATTGCAGTACCTGAAGAAAGTTTGTAATCACCCGTCTCTGGTACTGACGCCAAACCATCCTAAATATAAAGAGATTACTGTCCAGCTCAAACAACAGAATTCCAATCTACGAGATCTCCAACATACCCCTAAACTAATGGCCCTCAAGTATGTTCATGTATATAAAAGAGTGTGAATATTCTCACTCCTGTGATTTTTCATGTGATTTTTGGTTAAAGAGCTCACCAAAGCTCATATTTTGTCTGTTATTATGTATGTATATGGTGACTCTAAATAAGATATACTTGATAACTTACTTGTTAATTATGAAATATAAACACTGTATTTAATTTGAAATTTGTGGACTGAATTCAAATTGGTGCCACTTAATATGTATGATTTCCAGCTTCAATGAAATATTTGCGGTTATTTTGATTTTGCATATTAACTCTTATCCTGAAAAAGTGAAAATAAAACTGTCACAAAAGTGTTCTTGTTTTTTATAGATTAGACCGTTGGTTTTCATGTTTGAATGGTTTAACACTAGTAATTTTGGGGCCCTTTATAGCTTATTGTTCAAAAAGAGCCAAAGCTCTGTGTTAAAGGCGGTATTTTGATCTATAATGATTAACTTTTATAAATTGATATTTTGATAGAGAGTTGTCTCATTGGCACTCATTCCACATCGTCTTATATAAATTTGTTAACACAGAAGGTGGAAGTAAAAGTAATTGTATTAAATCTGCAATGGAGAACTCCACTAGTCAAACCTCTGTCATTCTGCTTCACCATAACTTATTTCTGTAAAAAAAAACCATTGGATATGTTTTACCTTATGATGTTCCTTTTATGATCTACTTCCTTGATTGGCGAGAACTTACATCTACTGCAGGTTCATTCTTAATTTTTCAGATACCATTTCTGTTGATTTCATGGATACTGGTGAACACAGAGAAAATTTAAATGGTCAACAAGTTACAATTATACTTTTCAAAATGCAAGACAAAAACCATGATACAATTTTAACATTCTTGAACCCTTTACAAATGAGAAGATTATTAAAGTTTTTCCTTTTGGTAAAATATTGCTTTATTTCTATTACAGACAATTATTAAATGATTGTGGTATAGGAGTATCCAGTTTTAGTGGTACCAGTGGTCAGGCAGCTATGAGTGAAGGTCCAGTTGTTGGTCAGCACAGGGTCTTGCTCTTCTGTCAGCTCAAAAGTATGCTGGAAATCGTAGAAAATGATCTGCTCAAGTAAGTAATATATGATATAATTGAGAATGGAAATGGGGAATGTGTCAAAGAGACAACAACCCGACTAAAGAGCAGAAAACAGCTACCAATGGGTCTCCCAATACAGCGAGAAAATCCTGGACCTGGAGATGTGCTTCACAATGATGACTTTTTTATCCTATGAAATATCAAATACCGTAATCAGTTGGATGTGTACTGATTGGTACTTTAGTTTGGAAAAAAAATGATTTATTTATTAGTTTGAATTGACTTTTTTCTTTAAAGTAGCTTTCAGTATCTTGTATTGTAGTTGGGTCCATCTTCATGTATATGCATCTAGCTTATCCTATGAAGATATCTTTGATGCTGAAAAAAATATTTTAAATTCATAAAATTGTTTTTGTTTTCAGAACTCACATGCCAAGTGTTACTTACCTCAGGTTAGATGGAAGTGTACCTGCCAATAACAGACATAATATTGTTAACAGGTATGTTATCATTAACAGTGAATGACCTTGGTATTCATAATTTTGAAACTGTGGATTCATTTATTTTCACAATTTCAGAAAATTTATATTTTTTTAGTTTTACCCCAATTTCAGGGTCCACTGAACATAGAAAATGATAGTGCGAGTGGAGCATCTCTGTTCTATTGACACATTCTTGTTTTTTATGCCCCACCTACAATAGTAGAGGGGCATAATGTTTTCTGGTCTGTGCATCTGTTCATTCGTTCGTCTTTCCATTTGTCCTGCTTAGAGTTAAAGTTTTTGGAGTTAAAGAGTTTTTACCCCAATTTCAGGGTCCAGTGAACATAGAAAATGAAATTGCGAGTGGGGCATCCGTGTACTTTGGACAAAATGCGAGTGGAGCATCTCCGTTCTAAATTGTTTGTATACGTGGTATACAAGCTGGAAGAAAATGTGTACTTCACTGTACATTTTAAAACTTGTGGTTACCTTCAACTTGAAATCCACAATAAGTGGTATCCCGAAAGTAATATTGAATCCACAGTTACTCTTGAGCCAAATATTTAATTAACACATAAAAAGGAATTATGGAGATGATTAATTGAACAATGGGAGTGAATGGTCAGGATTTGTATTCATTTTTCAATAAATGAAATTGAGAATGGAAATAGGAATGTGTCAAAAGGCTAAAACCTGACCACAGCAGAAAATCTATTTTAAATAGAAAAAAGTTCATCATGGCCAGTGTCTATCATTTGATATCCATGAACACTAACTAGTATTTTCAATGACATTTGAATAGCTGATTTTCATCATAAATGGTACCTCTAGCTCTATATGTTTGACTGTGAAACAATTAAAAAACAAAGCCTAAATGGACTTCAAAGAACTTTCCTTAAGTTATGCAATGTAGCAGGGAGTTTTGATTTTGTGAACCTACAATGACAAAAAAAGATATGATTATGTTATAACTGAAAGAAATTTTTTAATTTGAATTTTAATGAAAAAACTTCGCAATTACTTTACCTTTTTGAATGTCATGGTCAATGTTTTCCCCTTCTTATTAAAGGTTCAAGAATGATCCATCTATTGATATTTTATAACATAATCTTGTGGATTCATTTATTTTCATTGGTAACAATTTTCATGGATTTACAAAGTAAAACTTACATGTATTCGTGGATATTTAATTTTGTGTTTTTTCCGAAGTCTCCATACAAGCCTATAGATAAATTGTTGTTCATTTCAATTAATTTTGAGGTTCACCTGTACCAACGAAATCCACGAAGAATAAACAAATAATAATAAATGCACAGTATGTTTTTTTTTATCATATTAAAGGTTCAAGAATGATCCATCTATTGATATTTCTTTACATGATTAATGTTTTTTTCCCTCTTACTAAAGGTTTAACAATGATCCATCTATTGATAATTTATTACATTATCTTTGTATTTTTCTTCTTATTATAGGTTCAACAATGATCCATCTATTGATATTTTATTATTGACTACTCATGTTGGAGGACTTGGATTAAATCTGACTGGCGCTGATACTGTCATCTTTGTGGAACATGATTGGAATCCAATGAAAGATTTACAGGTATTTGATCAATTGATAGATCATTTTCATATTACCAACTTTTGACCCTGAAGTTTATATTTTTTCAACAGGTTACTTAGTCTGTGCTAGGACATCAGACATCCTGCTACCGAGTCAAGAAAGAGCAAGTAAAGAAGTAAAATCAAGCTCTCAAGCAGTGAAATGTTTGTGGAAAACTGACTGCTTTATATTTTCTTTACACAAAAAAATCATCAAAAAATGATAAATTATCCCCTCAAATTACACTGATTATATGATTGATTTTCCTTATTTTGGTAACTTTTACAAGACCACGTACCAGGATGCCCTACCACAGAAAGGTAACCTGTTGAAAAACTACATAATTCCGAGTCAAAAGTCAGTGATATAGTCTATTGCTATTGCTAGGGAACACTTTATCTTGTGGAGTCAGCTGCATCACATTTACTGTTAATGGACAACCTCTTAAAAATAGCAGGATGGAATTCATTTATATCTATAACACTGATTCTTCTGAAGTGCAAGTTCTGATTTTTAGATTTGCTTGACAAAATTTTACTTAACATGCTTTTGCACGCCAAAAAAAACAGTGGAAGAGTTACTGAAATTTCATGAATTTAAAATACAGAATTTCTTTATTTTCAAATACAAATGTTATGAAGATTAAAATATTTTTCGCACTATCAAAAATCTCATCATAGTGTAAGCTTTATTTCCATAGACAGACCAAAATGTTAGACAAATAAGGAGATGTGGTATGATTGCCAATGAGAAAAATAATCACCATTCAAATGATTTGGATGTAGGCAAATATAGGTCACTGTATTTCCTTTAACAATGAGAAAAGTCTATGCATTTTTGTCAGCTATAAAAGCTTTTCAGCATTATACACAAAACATCTATTAGAGTACTCACAGTTATTGAAAAATAGTTCAAAGTCAAACAACAACTGATAAATGAATCATATTCTCTGAGAATAAAGTATCATTTTTTGTCTGTATTCATAGGCCATGGACAGAGCACACAGAATTGGTCAGAAGAAAGTTGTCAATGTATACAGGCTGATTACAAGAGGAACTCTTGAGGAAAAGATTATGGGGTCAGTATTGTAATGCCGTCAACCCCCCTTTTTTTTTAATATGCTGTGTTATTAAGTACAAATAATAATACGGAGAGGTCTGTGAGATGATGTGCTTTGCATATGCATGTATTTGATACGCTGATTACACTAAAATTGATTTAGTTCTATTGTGTTTCAAGTGATGTTATGAGTGGAAATTACTCGCGGTGACTAAGTTTGTTCCCGAAGTGATGGTACCTTTAGTTCTGTTGTTTATTTGAGATATTAACCTTTTTCATGTGTTCCTAAGTTATCCTGTTGGTGTAATAACCTTCATGATGAATACATATGTTAGTTCTTAATGAGTTTAAGCTGGAAAACATCTTTATTTACAATAAATGTCCAGTGTTTACATTTTGAATTGCATTTCGGGAATTTCCCTAATTTGAGAGATGGTTGCTGATTGGTCCGACTTATGTAAGAGAGTCTGTGATTGGCTGATTTTCTTATAAAACTAAAATGATCAACTACCGAAAACAGTTATTGTTATGGTTTGGAATTGAATGTTATGAAACACCAAACTTGAAATCTCTGAGAAAATTAAGGAGACATATTTGGGAGACTTTAGGAGGAAATTAAGGAGATAAATTTGGGAGCTGTGGGAGTAAAGTTAGGAGACATATTTGGGAGACTTAAGGAGGAAAGTACGGAGATAAATGTGGGAGCTATTGGAGTTAAGGAGGAAATTAAGGAGTAAATCTGGGTGACTCAGTTTGGATAGTTTTGACAATATATGTAGAGGTTGAATTATACATTTAGTTTTTTATTTATTAAAGAGATATATGTCTTGGTGATAAAAATAACAAGTATTTTATACAGATAGTTATTTTAAATAGATGTTGGTGAATAATTTAATGCTACATAATTTTATAGGTGTTCTTTTATTGAGACCCTATGTAAGCCTGAATGAGCTATATGCTAATGGTAGTTTTTAAACTTGTCGACTGAATCTACAGAGTAGTTACTCTGGATTGTTATATATGTATGTGCATACATATATTTAATAAGATAGACCAACCATACCAGGAACCCAACCAAACCAGTAACAACCAGAGCCTTCACAGCCATTCTCTCGGCCATTTTAAGATTGTCAAATAAATGATCAAAACTTTTATATGCTTTGTCTTTATTTATGAATAATATTATATAACATTTGTTAGAATTCCTGCATTTCGATTGTTTGAATTTATTCTAACTCTGAGTATAATCATACTTCAAATTTTCATAACTCATGGTCTAGTATTTGCTTTATAAAAGAAATTTACTCATGAATACATGAGAACATTTCATTTAAGGTGGTACCTTGACTAAAATAAATATGGCTCTTTTACTTTTCATAAAATTTGGATTAAGTATTTACTTTGACCCTTTGGCAAAAATACCAAAATTTCACAAAATTTGAACCAACCATTTTATCAGAAAAAAATACACTGGTTATATAGCAATTTGTCAAACAATGTTTTGTAGGGATGTAAATGATACAAGTTGTAGAAAAAATCAACAATTTTTTTAATATTATTTGCAACTCCTTTTAATATATAACAGCTGAAAGAAATATGCAGCAGTAATCAAATTAAATAAATATCAAAGGACCCTTACATTAGCACCATATTCTTGTAAAATGTCAAGCGTCACTTAAAAAGTGTTGCATTACCATAGTGACGACTTCTCACCTAAAAAATATTTTTCACAATAAAGTAATTACGTATTCATTTTTATTTTGTAGTCTCCAAAAGTTCAAAATGACAATTGCTAACACAGTTATCAGCCAAGAAAATGCCAGCTTACAAAGCATGGGAACTGACCAGTTGTTAGACCTGTTTTCATTGGATGAGAAAAACAAAGGAGAAAAGATTGCAGGCTCATCACAGGGAGACAAATGGAATAAGAAGGAAAGCATGCAAACTGTTATTGAAAGTCTAGGAGAGCTATGGGATGAATCACAATATGAAAAGGAATACAGTCTTGACAATTTTATGGAATCTCTGAAATAAAGCATTGTATGTTGGGTTTAAACTTATATCTAAAATTCAAGCCTCAAGAGGTGAGGAATTGAAAAATAGCAAGCTGTCCTGGCTTAAACTACTCGCAACCAGCTGGAATTTATTTTTGGACTTTAATTATGGTTTGTTGATGTAGTGTTTCCTTTGGGATGAAATATTTGTCACTGTAAGCAAAACCAACAATCAATGTGTAATGTTTCCTCTTCTCTGTTTTGAAACTTTTGAATTAAAAAACTTCAACAAAGGTCAACATTGAAGGGTTATTTAATTGCTCAGTTGTACCCAATAGCAACACATTCCTCCTTTTTTTATATTCAATTCCTCAAGCCTTTGTCCTGTCTTTATATTTGTTGACAAAAGATAGAAATTGCAGATATTTTTAACAGCTGGCAACAATAATTTTCAAGTAATTACACATATTGATGAGGAATTCTATAAAGCGATTACTAATAATGCTAAGATAGATTTCTAAATGTTTTACAAATATTTCAAAATAAACTATCAAAATAATGTTAATCCTGTCAAAACCATGTTATGGTAAAAAAAAACTAAATTCCAATATATACAACTAAAGATAGTGACTCATGATATATTTGCTGTTTGTGTATATGTGTAATTTGTGGGTTTTAATTTATAGTTGTTGGTCACAAACTTGCTGCTATTTGATATAAATGAATTTAATTTCAATATGGAAAAAAAACTGGTCTAAAATGGATGTAAAACTAAGAAGCCTTGAATTATGAAAGTAAGGAATAACAAATACTCTCCTAAACTTTCATTGAAAATATCCTTTTGGAACAAAACTTCAAGAAAAAAAAGTTTTTGAGGATTTTAAACTTACATCTTCCAGTCTGAAAGAAAAACAAAGGCTCCTGCTGTCATTCATAGTCTTGTCTACTGGAATGGAAACATTATATATCACTCCAGTAGCTTGATATGAAGAATTTGTGGCAATGAATTATAATCAACCAGGATATAATTCTTTGTATTTAGTAAATAAAAGCATGCAGAATCTTTGTGACTATTCTTAAAAATAAATTGTGAAATTATATTTGTCTCTGTCTGATATTGCTTGAGAATAGAATTTATTTTGGTTTGTCTTGAAATCATGAGAATAAATGTAATATTTACATTGTATTCATATTTATGGTGTATTTTTTATGTTTATGTAAAAATGTATCAATATACACAATATTTGTTGCTAGTTCAATCCATTATTCTTCCTGGTTTTATTTTGTATTTGTCCAAATAATTCCTTTCTTACAAAATATTAAGCTTTTAAAAGACACTTGAAGGAAAACTACATGCCCTTTTCTTCTATCATATACATTTTGTTTATCTCAAGTTATTTATGAAAAACTTCTCTGAAGACAGAAGTCAAAATTCAACTATATTTCTTTATCTTTTTATCAAATGTTTCATAGCAAGGAAAACTGCAAAAAAAGACAGATGTCCAAAAATTCATTCTATGAAAATAAGCAAAGTTTCATACTTCAGAATTTGATAATGAAGAATAGTCATTAAATTGCTTGGATTAGGTTTTATCAGGATTTTTTAAGGAAAAAAATGGGATATTGATTTGGGAATATGCGACAGGTGGGTGGGTTAATGATTATAATCTCTGTAGGATGGTATAAGTATAGTTTAAAATTCAGTTTATTATTTGACATTTTAAAGATAATCACAGATAAGTTTTATAGCATTGTAAAACACATTGTATAAATGATAAATGACAATTTGATGTATTTTTCTTTTCTTAGTTGAATTGTTTAAATAACTTTTGTGGTAGGTTTGTTTTTATTTCTGTATAAACTGATTGTCTGAATGCTAAAAAAAAAAAAATTTGTTGAAGCTAACTTCTTTAAAAACTAAGCTTTTATTGTCTATTTATAATCATATATTAAGATTTTTGATTTTAGTGCACAATTTTAAAGTTGGTCCAAATCATGATCCAAATTATACTGTTTGATTTCAACATAAATTGAATACATATAGAGTTCTTTCAAATGCTGATTCTATAACTGTATTTATTTTCATTATTAATTAGATAATACCACATTGAGATCTACAGGGTCCTTAATTAAACTTTAGTTTGATGTCATCAAAAAATGAATTCTTAAGGTTCTTTGATATGCTGATTCTAACAATGTTCTTAAATTTTGGATATTGGACCATAATGGGTAAATTTTCAATTAGAAATTTTCAGTTCTTTGACCACATTCATTTTGTGTCACAAACCTATGCTGTGTCAAATATTCAATTACAATCCAAATTTAGAGCTGTTTTAAGGTTAAACGTAGTGTCCATACTTGCTCAACTGTTCAGGGTTGAACTGCTGTTACTCTGACAGCCTCTTGTTTTAAGTGTGTCGTGAGATTTTTTGTTATACATATTATTTACATCATAATTTCCCTTTATTAAGTTAATGGTAAGTTGTGTTTCCATTTCATTTAAATAAAATTGAGCAATAGTAAATCCTGTTTTTGAAAGCATATAGTGGGTTTTATTCCTGCATGATATTTTAGATTTTGTAAATTTATTATATTAAAGTAGCATCAACCAAAAGATATTTTATTTTAGTTTTGAGATAAATATACAACACAAAAAAATAAATGAACAAAAATGTGAAATAACTGAATGCTTATACCATGAAGAGGCAGAATTTAAAGTTTATACTACTTGAAAATGAATTGTTATTGTTAAAAAGAAATTGTAATTGTTAAAAAGGATTTATAATTGTTAAAAAGAAATTGTAATTGTTAAAAAGAAATTGTAATTGTTTAAAATGACGAATATAACCATGCATGAATAATTTCCATTAAATTTTACAAACATATTTCACAAAACATTGTACTTATATAATTACTACAGGACTACATACAACTTTATATTTTAGATTTTTTTATGATGGCATAAATTGGTGTTTATAAGTAATAACTCTTAGTTTTTATTTCAACCAATTTAAATTGATTCTTAAGATATTTGAAATATTTATAAAAAGTGGAAAAATTACACATATTTATTTGTCGCATTTCCAGGAGAATCTTGAAAATTAACTTTGAGAATTAATTCAAACACTTCCGCTGTATACATGTACTTCATACTGAGATTTCATTATTAATTGGGTGGACATTTTATTTGTGTTGATGGGCACAAGTGAACTTTAAATTGGGGTTAAACAAAATATATTTAAATATCCTATAGGTTTTTATTCATATATTATCAAAGAAATAAAATGAGGTATCCAAAAAGATTCAATTTTTCCCCTGATGAAAATTGATACTAACGAACTAAAATGTATTGTACATCATATTATAATCATGTTATTGTTTTTGTCTGTTATTGTTACTGTTCATATTGAATTTGGTCTCAAATTTTGTTTAAAAAGCAATAAAGATTAGTGCTGTGGTTTCATCAAATGTTTTTTTTCATTTTTAGTCCAATTTATTTTGTCTTCAAATCACCTAACGTGACGGTACCCAAATTGCACCTATTTTGACAGTTTTTTCACCTACGTTTTTTTATGATCAAGAAAAAAAATGCCCATACTGTGTTTATTTTGTAGCCCTATCCTTCTTTATTGTATAGGTACACCAATTTGATATTTTAATCTATATTGAGTCATAAAAAAATGGGTTTGAATCAACCTCCAAACTATCCATGATTCTGTAATGAGGAGTACCCAGATTGCATCCATGCTTAAATTCACATTGTCAAAAGTTTAATAACCGAGCTTTTGTTTAATTTCTTCAAATATTTTGAACAATTGGATATAAGTCCATGCTTACTCTTCATATTTTAAGAAATGGATACTTCTAATATATTGTATTTACTAATTTTATAACGATGACGTTTTGATGACGTCGCATGGTGACGTTTTCGTACATTTTGCTTTTTAAGTGAACAGTCCATCTGTTTATAACTACTGTGAACGTTTTGTGTATATCTAAATATGTTTACCTATGTTGAA
The DNA here is from genome assembly GCF_036588685.1 of Mytilus trossulus. NCBI lineage: Eukaryota > Metazoa > Mollusca > Bivalvia > Mytilida > Mytilidae > Mytilus > Mytilus trossulus. Next base: position 29,794,895 of record NC_086379.1, on the reverse strand, counting down.
AGACGTGTATAGTATCAAATCATAAAAATACAAATTGTTTAGTCTCTAGGAAATCTTGTAAGAATCCCGTTGCTAATTTTTCTAAATAGGTGCAATTTGGGTACTCGGTGCAATTTGGGTACCCTTACGTTAACTATTCTCATAACTTGGAATATGTTGTTTGTCTTTCCATAAATCTTACCAACTGAAATTATTGGCTTATTTGAATCCAACTTGGCCACAACCAACATTATGGTATGTAACATTTGTCTTTCAGACAGCCTGCAAACATGCCTGACATGGAAATAAATAGAATGTAAGGGTCAAATACCAGTTTATCTCTACAATCATTAAAATCTGCTATGTAGAGAGAAAATCTGACAGGGCAGAAATGTTCAGAATATTAACAATGTATATATAAAAAGTTATGGTATTGCAATTTAAACAACTATCTACTAAAAATGAATAAGATTCAACCATATTGCCTTCAACAAGGAGACCCATGTTGAATAAGTGGTTTAAATACAACATAAAAAGTGTGAAACAATTTAAAAATGATGGAATGAGAAAATCATGCTTTAATTCACATCTAAACAATTTACTTAAAAAAACAAATATGACTGACATAAACCAGTAATAACCGTTGAACTATAGGCTTTTGACTTGGGACAGGCATTTAAAGAATGTGGCAAGATCAAACATGTTTGTGAGCGCTTATCTGGCCTTCCCTGTATCTGTGAATGTTGCAATTGACTTTAATCATAAGATCTGTATGATGCACAAGAACAAGAACAAGATGAAAAGGATATAAACAAAGCACCTAAAAAGAGTACTTCCAGTAATGAAAGCTAGTTCAATGCCAGTTATAACTAACAAATAAATCATGTTTCCCATATTTATTTACATCTCATTGTAGGATATGTTGCCTTATGAAAAATAAAACATTTTTTTTTCAATCCTTCCCTGTTCCCGGAGGTAGACAAAAAGCATTATGTGTAACAAGGATTTGTATAGTTAAAGGCCCTTCTTAAGTTATACCTCTTTTTGACCTTGAGAATTGCAACAAGAGTGTGTTTCATCAAAGTTTTAAAACCATAAAAAGAAAATTTGATAGTAGCAAAAAATTTCAGAATTTTGAGCTCTGCCAATTGTTTTATAAATCAAAATTGTCAGACGACTTTAATAGTTCTTGCCAATAAATGACAATATTTTTCATTTTTGAGAAAAAAAAATTACCCTTTTTTGTGTATTGAACACAAAGACTAATCAATATAGAGAGAAACTAAACAGACTAAATGATCACAATAGAACTTTTAACTTTAGGTGAAGAATTGACGCAGTTGATGGTCCATGCGAACTGCAATTGGGGAAAGACCCAAGGCAAGGATTTTGTTGTGTACTTTTTGTAAACTTACGATTTACTGACTAAGGTCAAATTTTTGCTTAGATGATGTGTCCATTGCAGAAATTTTAACTATTTATTTCGATTGTCCACTAATTCATTTACAACAGAAGCCAGTTGTTGGAAGGAACCCTGCTGTTCAAATGCACTTTTAAATTGAACCGTGTCAGTCGTCAGTTGTTGTCCACAACATTGCATATCTTATTGGTCTGACCATCAATTCCGCCAAGCAATTATTACTAGCCTTGTGGTCTATCATGTCTTTAGACTGGTGAAGTTACTGAGATATTGCTCTCATTTGTTCGTTGAGCATTAGATTTTCTATCTGCTAAAAATTCTTGGTACAATTGTTTAATAGTCATTTCTGAGCTGTCCTCTGTTTAAGCGTCTTCAGCTGTGGGTTTCTCCATATGCCAAAGTGATTCAGTTTCTGCCATTTCAATGTTCTTGTCCTTGTCCTCAATTCATGCCATTTCACTGACATGTGTTTAAATGATTCTCCATTCACAGTTTTTATACGACCGCAAATTTTGAAAAAATTTTCGTCGTATATTGCTATCACGTTGGCGTCGTCGTCGTCGTCGTCGTCGTCGTCGTCGTCGTCGTCGTCGTCGTCGTCGTCGTCGTCGTCGTCCGAATACTTTTAGTTTTCGCACTCTAACTTTAGTAAAAGTGAATAGAAATCTATGAAATTTTAACACAAGGTTTATGACCATAAAAGGAAGGCTGGTATTGATTTTGGGAGTTTTGGTCCCAACATTTTAGGAATTAGGGGCCAAAAAGGGCCCAAATAAGCATTTTCTTGGTTTTCGCACTATAACTTTAGTTTAAGTTAATAGAAATCTATGAAATTTTGACACAAAGTTTATGACCACAAAAGAAAGGTTGGGATTGATTTTGGGAGTTTTGGTTTCAACAGTTTAGGAATTAGGGGCCAAAAAGGGGCCCAAATAAGCATTATTCTTGGTTTTCGCACAATAACTTTAGTTAAAGTAAATAGAAATCAATGAAATTTGAACACAATGTTTATGACCACAAAAGGAAGGTTGGTATTGATTTTGGGAGTTTCGGTCCCAACAGTTTAGGAATTAGGGGCCAATAAGGGACCCAAATAAGCATTTTTCTTGGTTTTCGCACCATAGCGTTAGTATAAGTAAATAGAAATCTATGAAATTTAAACACAAGGTTTATGACTATGAAAGGAAGGTTGGTATTGATTTTGGGAGTTTTGGTCCCAACAGTTAAGGAAAAAGGGGCCCAAAGGGTCAAAATTAAACTGTTTGATTTCATCAAAATTGAATAATTGGGGTTCTTTAATATGCCGAATCTAAATGTGTAAGTAGATTCTTAATTTTTGGTCCCGTTTTCAAATTGGTCTATATTAAGGTCCAAAGGGTCCAAAATTAAACTTAGTTTGATTTTAACAAAAATTGAAACCTTGGGGTTCTTTGATATGCTGAATCTAAAAATGTACTTAGATTTTTGATTATTGGCCCAGTTTTCAAGTTGGCCCAAATCGAGGTCCAAAATTAAACATTGTTTGATTTCATCAAAAATTGAATAATTGGGGTTCTTTGATATGCCAAATCTAACTGTGTATGTAGATTCTTAATTTTTGGTCCAGTTTTGAAATTGGTCTAAATTAAAGTGCAAAGGGTCCAAAATTAAACTAAGTTTGATTTTAACAAAAATTAAATTCTTGGGCCTCTTTGATATGCTGAATCTAAACATGTACTTAGATTTTTGATTATGGGCCCAGTTTTCAAGTTGGTCCAAATCAGGATCTAAAATTATTATATTAAGTATTGTGCAATAGCAAGTCTTTTCAATTGCACAGTATTGTGCAATGGCAAGAAATATCTAATTTCACAATATTGTGAAATAGCAATTTTTTTTTTAATTAAGAGTTATCTTTCTTTGTCCAGTATAGTAAGCAAGAAATATCTGCAAGAATTTATTTTAATTGGAGTTATCTTTCTTTGTCCAGAATCAACTTAAATCTTTGTTATATACAATATACAATGTATATTCACTTTTTACTACCAACTGATAAATTTAAATAATCTTTACCATTCAGTGATAACAAGCAGTTTTTTTACATCTTAATATTTTATGATGTATTTAAATGAGTAGTAATTGTTGCAAACTCCATTAGAATATTTTAATTGAAATTAGTTTTGGAATAAGGGAAAGGGGGATTTGATTCAAAAATTGGGTTCAATTTTTCTCATTTGAAATTTCATAAATAAAAAGAAAATTTCTTCAAACATTTTTTTGAGAGGATTAATATTCAACAGCATAGTGAATTGCTCTAAGAGAAAACACAAACAAATTTTAAGTTCATTTGAATACATTCATTCTGTGTCAGAAACCTATGCTGTGTCAACTATTTAATCACAATCCAAATTTAGAGCGGAATCCAGCTTGAATGTTGTGTCCATACTTGCCCCAACCGTTCAGGGTTCAACCTCTGCGGTCGTATAAAGCTACGCCCTGCGGAGCATCTGGTTTTGAGAGGATTTATATTCAACAGCATAGTGAATTGCTCAAAGGCAAAAAAAAATATTTTAACTTCATTAGACCACATTCATTCTGTGTCAGAAACCTATGATGTGTCAAATATTTAATCACCATCCAAATTTAGAGCTGAATCCAGCTTGAATGTTGTGTCCATACTTGCCTCAACCTCTGCGGTCGTATAAAGCTGCGCCCTGCGGAGCATCTGGTTAATATATCAGATTGCAAAATATTGCGACCCAAGCAATAAGATAGACACTGAATAATATCTTAAAGCAGTTAAATCCCAAATCACAGCTTTTATGTGTGACCCAACAAGGCCGTAACTAGGCATCTTATTTGAGTGAGGCAAAATAATTGAGCCGAGCGAAGCGAGGCGAAATTTTTTTTGGAGGGTATGAAATGAATGGTGCAAAATCCTGCATTCTAGGCATTTTTAGAGAGTTTGATAATGTTTTGAATTTGGGCACTTTTTATATAAATTTTTCATATTTTAAGACTTTTACTTACACCAAATTTTTAACAACTTTATTAAATTTATATGTAAGATAATCATCCAAATATCACTGATTTGAGTCTGCTGCCAGAACATAGAACAAACATCGATTCAGTCAGAGTTTGCCAAATTTTTCTATGTACGGTTCAGTCAAATCGTTTCAGAATCATAATTTAGTCTGCTGATATCCTTATCGCGATAAAGGGAGCATGGCAAGACCGGACAATATCGCCACTCATGCATGTTCTTTTCCAAGTTTTCAGTCGTTTCAGGGTAGTCTGTGTTTATAAAGGTAGCACATTATCATCACATTCATCAACACAATGATCAATGTCTTCTCCCAATTCCTTCTCCATTAGCAATTCGGTAGCAGCAACGGTAGTAACAGTTTTGTTTGCAAAAGGAAATTAAGCGTTCCTGCACTGTAAGCACCGCTATACAGTCGCAGTTGCAAAAATATTAAACTCGCATTTACGCTGACAAAGAGTAGACAAACTAGGGATATAATGAGATAAGATACATGTACTAGTATATGATTCTATTTATAGAGTAAGTATATATGATATAGGTACAGTGGAATTGGAATGGAGTTTTTGACGTAAATACATGTAGTAAATTCAAATTATTTCTGGAAATAGTTGATGGTATTTTAGTTCCAGAATTTATAAATTTAGGGTTAGGGGTTGGGTTGTTCGATACCGAAACCCCGATTATGAAGAAACGAAATTCCGTAGTCCGAATAAGTAGAGACAAAATCCTGTGTTGAAGGTTTTACCATTCTTCAATAATATTAAATTGGGATATGGGATATTCTTTCAATTTTTAAGAATAAAGAAACATTGATAAAAACTAATCCATGCATGTTTCATATCATTTATATGTTATTTTATCTGTAAAGAGAAACTTGAGATTAAAGTTCATGAAATGAATACGCAGGACTGTCCCCTTGCGATGCCCAGTACTTGATTTGTCAGTCTACTTATCGTTTTTGGATTGTTCTAATGAAGTTATATGCAATACTCAGACTCTGTTCACCAAAAGACTAGTTTACTAGAATTATTCCTTCTTTACCTTTAGTGTCACTTTTACTTTTTCTGCAATAGCCTGTTTTTAACTAGAGATCCATGATGATTATCGTAAATAGGTTAATGTAATCGAGAATCATCACCCGTTGAGATGCTGAGTTATATCCCGGAAAAAATAATTTAAAAGGAGTGATGACAAGTTATAGAAATTAAGGTTGAGACAGAACAACAAACGATTTTTATATTTTTGTAACAAAAAACATTATAGACCACCAAGTCCGTAACAACAAACGTGCGGTCATAGTTCCAACTAGTAAGACAGAACAGTACAAGAACTCTATTTTTGTGCGCACTGCAATAAACTGGAACCATCTGGAAGACTCAGTAGTGTGCGCCACTACTGCCGAGGAGTTTAAATCAGCACTCCTCAGCAAGCGCGACTAATTGTGCGCAGACCAACCCGTCACATAATAGCCGAAAGGAATCTGTGACGTACCCATCCTAATTACAGAAGTGGGAAATACAGATACAGATATATGTTTAAAAAAATAAGAAGTGTCGAAATTTTAGTGAGGCAATTGCCTCACTTGCCTCAAGGGTAGTTACGGCCTTGCCCAAGATAACAAATAGTGCAGCTTTTAATGAAGGCACTGGCTACGGTTACATGGAAATGTAACAATAATAAAAATATTATTGTTACATTGGAGACTAATTGCCGGAATGCAAAGTTGGGTAAGGAACTGATTAATAACGAATGTAACAATAGTTATTGAGGCTACAGTTACATTGCGTTATTTTTATATAATAAAACGGCAATGTACGATGGGACTAGTAATATGTTCTAAAAAATAAAAGTTGAAAACAATTATTTTATATTTACAATACATACAATTTCTTTATTTATTTTTTTACAATGACAGATTCTACATATCAAGTAAGTGGTTTTTGGAGCATTTTTTTTTATAAAACCTCTCCAAACAATATTTGAATATAGATACATAGATTAAAAAAAGGGGGGAAAATACCTAAAAATTTAGTTTAGGCTCCATCTGATTTTGAAACAAAATTACGTCCTTCATGGATACATGTATACAGAAGTTCACAGTTAGCAAACTTTGCTTTTGATAAAAAAAAAAAATTCAGAACTGCGTTTGTATAGTTGCATGAAATTTGTGTCTTTTTATTAAATCAGTTTCTTTTCAAACCAATCCAAAGTTTTAAATTTTTCACCCAAAACTTAATTGGTAATAGGAATCTCTTCATCCTTTGTTCAAAGTATTATGACAGTTATGAGAGTATATGTGCAGTTAAATACTGAGAAAAGGACACTTTTCTCAGCCCGACTCGGTTTCCAACAACAAACCATTGAACTATAATTTTCGCCTTTGACACTACTTATCTGTTTAACTTCAAAGTAAAATTAAGAATGGAAATGGGAATGTGTCAACTTAAAAGCGACAACAACCCGACTATAGAGCAGGCAACAGCCGAAGGCCACAATGGGTCATCAAGAATTAAGCAACAAAACTATAGAAGATTTGAATTTAATAAATCCCGCGGCAGCGGATATTGCTGTTTTTCATGTAACAATTACTCAATGTAACCGTAGCCTCAATAATTATTGTTACATTCGTAATTAATCGGTTCTTTACCCAACTTTGCATTCCGGCAATTAGTCTCCAATGTAACAATAATATTTTTATTATTGTTACATTTCCATGTAACCGTAACCAGTGCCTTTGATGAAAGCTACTACTGCAGCTTTCGATGAAAGCTACTACTTTATGTATGAAATGACAAGCAAAGCAAAATAAAAAAAAGTACAGAACTGTGACAGATACGTCATAACACTATACATTAATAAAATGCTTATATTCAGGTCAATCCTCAATAATGAATATTTGCTTATTTTCAAGGCGGCCATTTTGAAAATAGCCGCCATTTTGTATTTCAAAGATAGATCAAAACAAAATCTTGCTAAGTTTTCCAAGTCATTCAAATATGTTGATTTTTGTGCTTCCAGCATCAAATCCACTGTGGTTTGTGCACTACTGGAAAATATGTTAGAACGTATGGCAGCCATTTTGAAATTAGCCACCATATTAAATTTTGAGCCTTTTGTAGCTTATCTTTCTCAGTACACAAAAATGTACAAACATGCAAGAATTGGTGCTTTCCTCATTATTTGAGCAAATTTTTCACCGATCGACCGGAATAAACTGACGAATAGACCAAAACACTACTAGGCTTAAAAAAGGTCGTTGTTCACGTGCTTAGAGATCCCAGGTTTTCTTCGTTTTACCAATGAAAATTCTCGTTACATAATTTCGTCACTAACCACAACATTTGAATTGGTCACTCATCATGAATTTTTTCTTGTCAACCAAGCTGACACTTTAATCTAAATTATTGATTTTCGTATACTTATGTTGCGACAATCTATGCAATTTTGACAATAGGCTTATTTGCCTACACTCTTTCTTTAATTCAAAATATAGCATGTATAGATATATTTTGAAATTCCGAACTTGTAAAATAGGAAATAAAACACTTCCACCAAATACGAAGAACATAATAATGTGTAGAAGGCCAACAGGTTTGATCCAAACTGTCATCGGTCTTCCAAAAAAGCTTACCCGAAAAAGCAATTTTGTATCTTTTCATAAGAAAAGTTCCAAAGAAATCGGATTCCTTCAATTAGACAGATTTGTTGTAGGCGATTTAGTAAAAAATGCTGTTAATGACAAAATTTTAATAACTGAGGATCAAGTTGAAGCAAGATCTGAACTTGTACCTGCCTCTTGGTTCGACTCAATTCTAAACATTGATTTAATCGAGTATTGCCAAAAAGATGCCTGGGAAGCTATTATTTTAAGAGCGTATATAAAGAGAAGAAAAAGAACCCTACCTACATATGCAACATATGCACACAGGATGCAGATTCAAAGGAAGCCAGTGTATTGTGTAGTTCCTGTTTGGAGTGGCAACATTTATCTTGTGCTAGTTTTAAACAACTTCCAAAGACAAAGAATTGTTTTTGTAACAATTGCAAATGTTAAATCATGTGTCCTTTTGAAACTCGAAGCAAACCACTTTTAATATTATCTTTTTTATGATGTGTGTAGTTTACATAACACTATTTTTATCGCTTGGCAGGATATTTAAACAAAAGATTTTACACAGATTTGGACATCAACTTTTTTATAAATATTTTAGAAAAAATATATTTAGTAAATTGCATATACAGATGTGTTTTCGTGTTTTGAATTAATATAAAAGAAAGTTATAAATTATTTATTTATGAACATCTTCAATATTTTATTTTTGATTGTACTGTATTTTTTTAATGCTTGATGTTGTGATAAAATGATTTTAAATTATTACTAAGCTTTTTTATTCTCTAATAATCACATCAATGAACAGTTTTATTCAGTGCCGGTCAAATAGCCACTGCATTGAAGACCGATTGGAGACAGTAACATCTGAGTGATTATGTTCGTATTATATCTCTGGATTTGTTTTCGCAAGGACAAATGTTCTTTGGTGGTCATTTAGACATTTTTGGAAATATACATTGATTAGTGTATTAAATCAGGTCTTTTGCATACTAGTAAATGGCACCAAGTTGGCAAAACAAATCATGTCATCTGCTGTTTTTGTTTTAATTAAAGAAAATTATAAATTCCGATCGATACAATTAACTGTGTGATCTATGGTTATTTTTTATTTAGAGAATACCAGTTTCTATATATGATATCAATATTAATTCCTAGATTTTATTCAAAGAGCAGATAACAGCAAAAGGCCTCCAATCGGTCTTCAATTCAGTCAGAAAATCACGCACCCGGAGGTGGTCATCAGCTGGTCCCTAAATAAAAATGTGTACTAGTTCAGTGAAAAATGGACTCAATTCTTAACTCAAAACATTTAACTAAACTACCCAAGTGAGCTTTTCCCATCACTTGGCGTCCGTCGTCCGTCGTCGCCTTTAACTTTTACAAAAATCTTCTCCTCTGAAACTACTGGGCCAAATTTAACCAAACTTGGCCAAAATTATCATTGGGGTATATATTTTTAAAAATGTGACCGGTGATGGCTGCCATAGCTGAAAATAGAACATAGGGGTAAAATGTATATTTTGGCTTATAACTCTGAATCCAAAGCATTTAGAGCAAATCTGACATGGTTAAAATTGAAAACAATATCTATTTGCCCTGAAATTTTCAGATGAATCGCACAATGGGTTGTTGGGTTGCTGCCCCTGAATTGGTATTTTTAAGGATTTTGTTTCTGTTTTCGCTTATTATCTTGAAAATTATTATAGATAGAGATAATCTGTGAAAATGCAATAATGTTCAACAAAGTAAAATCTACAAATAAGTCAGCATAATCAAAATGACCAGTTGATCCCTTAAGGAGTAATTGCCCTTAAATAGTAATTTTCACCAATTTTTCTTGAATTTATGTAATCTTGAACAAAAATCTTCTCCTCTGAAACTACGGGACTAAATTTAACCAAACTTAGCCACAATCTTTATTAGGGTATCTAGTTTTAAAAATGTGTACGGTGACCCAGTCAACCAACGAAAATGGCAGCCATGGCTAAAAATAGAAGATAGGGGTAAAATGTAGATTTTGGCTTATAACTCTGAAACCAAAGCATTTAAAGCAAATCTTACACTTGTTAATCTAGTAAATATCTATCTGCCCATAAATTTTCAGATGAATTGGACAACTCGTTGTTGTGTTGCAGTCCCCCAACTGGTATTTTTCAAAGAAATTTAGCCGTTTTTGTTATAATCTTGAATTACATATAGAGATAAACTGTAAACAGCAATAATGTTCAGCAAATTAAGATCTACAAATAATTTAATATGATCAAAACGGTCAGTTGACCCCTTAAGGAGTTATTGCCTTTTATAGTCAATATTTAACAATTTTCATTAATTTGGTAAATTTTGTTAAGTTTTTACAAAATGTTTTCCTCTGTAAATAATGGGCCAAGTTCATTACAGATAGAGAAAATTGTAAGTAGCAAGAATGATCAGTAAAGTATGATCTACAAACACATAACCTTCACCAAAACACAATTTTGTCATGAATCCATCTGTTTCCTTTGTTTAATATTCACATAGACCAAGAAGCCTCTAGTTATGTTTGTTTTACTGTGTTGTTACGTTACCGTCTCAACAAGGTATACCCGAAATGCACTGATAAATATTTACACAATAGAAATAGTTACAAAACAGAGTATTATAGTTCAAACAAAACAAAACATTTAGTGACAACTGAGCAGCACTTCATTCGGTAAATCATAATGGCTACGTGTACTTTTAATTTCATATTCAAGTTTATGTTTATAAATACGACATTACATTAACCTTGCATTTTCATACTCTCATCACCAAATACATGAACAATGAACATGTATACTCAAACTATTTCTATATAGTGATGCGAATCCTCATACATGTATTGGGTATCATCTTTATCATTTTCGGCTATTTCCTGATACCCAGGAGTAATAGATAAATCTCCATCCGTTGATGGTTCTATGTAATTCGGCTCCGACATGTTATAAGTATGTTCAGAATCACCGCCTTGAGGTGCAGCATAGTATCTAAAACAACAATAATCATTTATCACAATCTTTAATACAATCAAATATATAATTTTTATTCACAATTATAATTTACTCGAAAGATAACTAGAAGAGGTTATCTCATGATAATAGCCTATGACTATTTTGTTTTTGTTTTATTGCTATTCTTTTGTGTGTGTATTAGTTTTCACATATTGCTCTAAACTTTTTAGGGATACTTTTATTTTCTTGTGGGGTTAATGTGTATGTCCTTTTTTTAAACACCTCGGGAATTAAAATGATTTTTTTCATGTTTTTATTTAAATATACGAACAAGAAAAGGAAACACATACTAACTTTAAATGTGCAGTACATGTCATATAGAAAAGACAACTCAACAAAAAAAATCAACTGATGATATCCATAGCTGCAACACAGCTGGCTACTATACAATATGTTAAGAACTACAAAAATGACATTTAAAACGACAAGATAAACGACAACGATAAAACATTATGGATCCTAGTATACTTTTTTATGCCCCATGTATGAGCATTGTGTTTTCTGATCTATGCTTCCGTCTGTACGTTCGTCCGTTCGTCCGTTCGTTCGTTCGTTCGTTCGTTCGTTCTGTCGTTCGTTCGTTCGTTTGTTCGTTCGTTCGTTCGTTCGTTCGTTCGTTCGTTCGTTCGTTCATTCATTCGTCCGCCCATCCGTCCGCCCCGCTTCAGGTTAAAGTTTTTGATCGAAGTAGTTTTTGATGAAGTTGAAGTCCAATCAATTTGAAACTTTGTTAACATGTTCCCTATGATATGATCTTTCTCATTTTAATGACAAATTACAGATTTTATCCCATTTCCATGATCCGCTGAACATAGAAAATGATAGTGCAGATGGGGCATCTGTGTACTTGGAACACATTCTTGTTTCGTACATGAAATTTAGTAAAGAGATAAACATTAAGTCCCATTTAGGTAATAATTATAGTCACACAACTTGGTCGAGGAACTACTGATTAAAGCTTCATGCTATACTTACATTGACCTTAGAGCAGAACGACTATACTGGTTAACAAAATCTACATTTGAATAAAACAAAAATAAAGTCGTATAAGTTAAATTTTAGAAAAATAAAAAAAAATAGTTTTGTGAATAGAAGTAGTAAGTGTCAATGAGACAGCAATCCAATGACCCAACGAAAAAAATTCCAAAACATCTCTAATGAAAATTTACAGTACTTAATGACATACAAATGTTCATACAAAATGCAGAATCTTAAATCAGCATGCGTCTTAAATTTCAGAATAGAATAAAGAAAACATGTTAACGGTCTAACAACACTCTTCAGAAGAAGAACTAGAGGCTCTAAAAAGCCTGTGTCGCTCACCTTGGTATATGTGAATATTAAACAAAAGAAGCAGATGGATTTATGAAAAATTTTGTTTTGGTGATGGTGATGTGTTTGTGCATCTTACTTTACTGACAATTCTTGCTGCTTACAATTATCTCTATCTATAATGAACTTGACCAAGTAGTTTCAGTGGAAAATGTTAGTAAAAATTTACAAATTTTATGAAAATTGTTAAATAGTTATCAAAAGTACCAGGATTATAATTTTATACGCCAGACGCGCGTTTCGTAAAAATTGGCTATAAAGGACAATAACTCCTAAGGGGCTCAATTGACCATTTCAGTCATGTTGACTTATTTGTAAATCTTACTTTGCTGAACATCATTGCTGTTTACCCATATATTCTATTTTTGGCCATGGCGGTTGGTTGACCAGGTCACCGGACACATTTTTGAAACTAAATACCCCAAGATGATTGTGGCCAAGTTTTGATTAATTTGGCTCAGTAGTTTCAGAGGAGAAGATTTTTTTAAAAGACTACTAAGATTTACGAAAAATGGTTAAAAATTGACTATAAAGGGCAATAACTCCTAAAAGGGTCAACTGACCATTTCGGTCATATTGACTTATTTGTAAATCTTACTTTGCTGAACATTATTGCTGTTTACAGTTTATCTCTATCTATAATAATATTCAAGATAATAACCAAAAACAGTAAAATTTCCTTAAAATTACCAATTCAGGGGCAGCAACCTAACAACGGGTTGACCGATTCATCTGAAAATTTCACGGCAGATAGATATTGACCTTATGAACAATTTAAACCCGCTAGAATTGCTCTAAATGCTTTGGGTTTTGAGTCAAAAGCCAAAAACTGCATTTTACCCCTATGTTCTATTTTTAGCCATGGCGTCCATCTTGGTTAGTTTGGGCCAGGTGAGCTAAAAACTAATGACTTGTAACTGTCTAGAGAACAACTGACGTAGATTTTTGTTTTGTTTTCAAAATCCCAACCCTCGCCCTTTTCATCCTCGATCTGTGAACTGTAAAAGGACATATAATTCAAAAAGAATAATGACGGAGCATGTCATAGCTTTCTATGCGATATGGATGTTACTCATTTTGAAGACCGTACAGTGACCTATAGACGATATCTTCTTCGTCATATGTTCGCTAGTGGAAAGTTTAGAAAAATCTTCTTTAAGTTACTGTCTATTAAAAAAATCACTTTATAATAACGGTATAAAAGACAAGGAAAAATAAAGAACAATAAAGCCCAAATAAAGAACCAAAACAATGATATTCAGTGCCATAATTACAAATGAATGCTCGTCTTTCATGATAACAAGCAAAAAGTACATAACCTGCCGAAATGAAATCATGTCGTAAGGTGCACTCTGATATTGGCAACTGTACATCGCCTTGCTTCAAACCGTTACGGTAATTGGAAACTTGATGTTCAATCTCCAATCCTTGAAAATGCATACAATAGTTAAACAAAATAATAACAACTTAATTAAAGACGATTCATAAACTTTATCAATGGTATTACCGCGTTAAACGATAAGTGAGGAATAAGAATATGGAATATAATCATTTTCCCCTAACAAATTGTATCTGTGATGAAAATTAGCTAAATGTTTAAACAGTGATTAGAATATACATACAGGCATGTTGTCTGCATCTCATGGCACTTGTAGTTAGTACGACTGTAACAATAAAAACTGAGGCAACTACCAGAAATATAACAATCAGTTGTAAATTGAAATTATTTGTGTGATCTGGAATGAGACAAATGTAAATTTAATCGAAACATATTCAGTTAAAAACAGGGAAAAATTCATCAACGTTAGCCACTCCTCTCTCCATTATGGTGGTGGAATAAAAACTCACCATGAGCGTAAGGAGAACAAAAATTACTACAAAAACCTAAGGTGGCCGGATGCGGCCTTTCCGCCTTTTTGTGTTTTCTCCTTTTACTAAAAATGCAAACGCGAAATTGTGAAATCGGCAAATCAGGAAATCGTGATCTCGAGAGATAAGACAATCGAGAAATTGGGAAAATCAAATAAATTGAGAATGCAGGAAAACAAAAACGCGAATACGTTAAATGAATTTATCTATTTCGCGTTTTCGATTTCTCGCTATTTTGCTTTCCCGATTTCCCGATTCTCGATTTCTTGATTTCTCAATTTTCCTATTTCCTGATTTTTTCAATTTCTCGATTTCCCGATTACGAGAAGGAAAAGCGAAAGAAGAAAACGAGAAAACACGAAAAGGAGAAATTGCCGCAACCGATATTATTCCACGTAGCTTTTATTAACGATGTCACAGACTAATGCTTACTTCACTTTATGGTTAAAGGAAAAGTACTTTTAATCTACACATTTGTTTTGTCTCTACAATTACAGGTAAATAGTTCATTTATATGTTTTGATGTTTAATATGACGTCTATTTTCACTGTACAATAGTAGCATGAGTAGGGGCCAGCTGAAGTAAGCTTCCGGGCGGGGATTTTTCTCGCTGTGTCGAAGAACCATTCACTCTTTGACTTATTCCGCATATCCATTCTCAATTTAATTACACATTATTATACAAGTAAGTAAACACATCAAAACAATAAATACTGGAGAAATGAAAATAAGATAATAGCTGATTAAGGACGAAATACCAAATAAATATGTTACAGAAGTTAAAATTTCAATCAGTTCTGCAATTAACTAAGATGTGACGTTTCATAACCGGTATCAATTTACTACTTATAATTTCGAGGTTTTGCGTGTTACATTTGTATTGATTCAGAAGGATCTCACAATTGGACATACATGTACTCACTGACGGACTTTATCATGTCTAAATAAAAAAGTAACTCCTTAAAATAGTGACTAACTTACTTTCTGAAATATGGAATGGCACTCTCGATTCTCCAAATCTGTTTTTAAGAACTAACGTATACCTTCCAGGTGAATTATCGGTAACTGTCAAGTTGGAAATATATCCTAAATGATTGGTCTGTATCGAATGTATATTTAACGCAAAAGTGCATGTACCTTTAGTTACTGTACTTTTTGATGAATTTACTATTTCGTCGTCGTAATAATACCAATGAGATGAAATCGATCTGGATAGTGTATAAAATCTTACAGAAAACACTGTAAGTGTGTCTGAAAATGATTCTGCAATTGCTTCATCGAACAACGGTGGTGCTAAAATTGAAAACGTAGGAAAGAAATTCAATTATCAATCTACAAAACACACTACACTACACTACATAATCTTCATACTAGTGTGGATCTAGCCGGCGTTAATATTCATGAGGCTAGCCGTCAATAATATTCATGAGATCAAAACCGCGTTCGATGAAATGTTTTGGGTAGTTATTAGATTGTGACAATAAAATAACTTTTGCTGTTAATATCCATTATTGTTGTGCTATTTATAGCAATATTTTTAGTAATTGAGAAATATTAAGCCAATAGGTGTCTTCTGCAAGGTCCGCGTCATTTAAAATGAAATTAAATGAAAATTTTAATTGCAGTGCCTCACACAACACAAAACAATTATGATCATTAAAATATTGTTATTATTGAATCAATGTAAACTATAGTTATTAAAACAAGATGATTAAAAATAGAGTAATTAAATGGAATTAATTGTCATATGGGCATTCCATAATCTGTTCGTTGTTAACAAATATAGTCCAATTCTAAAACTAAAATATACAATACATAGCTAGTATCACACAATTAAAAAGATCAGAAAAACAAGAAACATAGTTAATTAAAGAAATATAATAAACAGAAAAATAGAAACTGTCAATTACTGTTTCAATGACATAATTCTTCAAAATTATGGAGATCAATGAGAGTCTTTGATCTCAACATTACCAGTCCATATCATTGCCTCTAAAATGGCCCATAGCACTTATGCCATAGACCCGTACGAGTTAGTCACAAAAGGATAAGGGGGGTACCGTGGTATATCACAAATTCGAAAATGAACTATTGCCGGCTGGCCAAACGAAGAGATTCTCCACGTGGGCAATGATACCAGAGGAAGAGGTACTTATTGCCTTTAAAATGGCCCATTGCACTTATACCCTAGACCCGTACGAGTTTGTCAGTAGAGGGTTCAAAGGGGGGATATGGTATCCCGGATACAACGAATTCGAACTGAACTATTGCCGGCTGGCCAAACTAAGAGATTCTCCACATCGACCATTATTCCAGAGGTAGAGGTTGGTATCGCCGCTAAAATGGCCCATAGCACGTATGCCCTAGACCCGTACGAGTTAGTCACAAAAGGATAAGGGGGTACCGTGGTATATCACAAATTCGAAAATGAACTATTGCCGGCTGGCCAAACGAAGAGATTCTCCACGTGGGCAATGATACCAGAGGAAGAGGTACTTATTGCCTTTAAAATGGCCCATTGCACTTATACCCTAGACCCGTACGAGTTTGTCATTAGAGGGTTCAAAGGGGGGATATGGTATCCCGGATACAACGAATTCGAACTGAACTATTGCCGGCTGGCCAAACTAAGAGATTCTCCACATCGACCATTATTCCAGAGGTAGAGGTTGGTATCGCCTCTAAAATGGCCCATAGCACTTATGCCCTAGACCCGTACGAGTTAGTCACAAAAGGATAAGGGGGGTACCGTGGTATATCACAAATTCGAAAATGAACTATTGCCGGCAGGCCAAACGAAGAGATTCTCCACGTGGACAATGATACCAGAGGAAGAGGTACTTATTGCCTTTAAAATGGTCCATAGCACTTGTACCCTGGACCCGTACGAGTTTGTCAGTAGAGGGTTAAAAGGGAATGGTATCTCGGTTAACACCAATTCTTACTGAACTATTACCGGCTGGTCAAACTAAGAGATTCTCCACATCGACCATTATTCCAGAGGTAGAGGTTGGTATCGCCTCTAAAATGGCCCAGAGCACTTATGCCCTAGACCCGTACGAGTTAGTCACAAAAGGATAAGGGGGGTACCGTGGTATATCACAAATTCCGAAAATGAACTATTGCCGGCTGGCCAAACGAAGAGATTCTCCACGTGGGCAATGATACCAGAGGAAGAGGTACTTATTGCCTTTAAAATGGCCCATTGCACTGATACCCTAGACCCGTACGAGTTTGTCAGTAGAGGGTTAAAAGGGGGGATTTTCCACTTTGACCATTATACCAAAGAGAGAAGTAGACCTAGCCTTTAAAATGGCATATAGCACCTATGCCCTAGTCATGTACGATTTTGGCAGCAATGGGTTAAAAGGGAGATCTAGCTGGTATTTCTGTTTACAACGAAGTCGAAATAAACTATTGGCGGCGGCCAAACTAAGGGAGTCTCCACGTTGGCCATTATACCAGTGGTGGAAGTGTGTATTTCCTCTATAATGGCTCATAACATTCATGCCCTAGACCCGTACAAATTTGTCAGCAGACGGTTTAAAGTGGGATATTGTATCCCGGTGTGCAACGAAGTCGAAATTAAATATTGCCAGCTGACCGACTAATATATCCTAAACGTGGACCATTTTAGCAAAGGTAGAGGTGGCCATTGCCTTTAAGATAGGCCAAGGTACTAACCCTGATGGCGTTGTCCATTATATCAGATGTAGAATATAAAGTTGCCTCGAAAATTTCCCATGGTTCTTATGTTCTAGACTAAAAAGATAATATTGAAAGAAATAAGAAATTCTCCTTGTTAAAAAGATTAGCGTAGGTGTTTTCTCATATATTGTATATCATAGATTAGTGTATTGGTAGACAAAGGGTTTGGGAAGTACTCTTGTCTATCAAAATATTCAAACATACTTCTATCATCCCTTCCCAAATTTTACGGACGCCATCACGAGTTGGTTGACCGTTATGGAATAACCGTTTCACAAATGATATCGGGTATGATCCTTACGTCGTAACTACAATCCCCTTCCCTTTCATGAAAGTGACCTACCGAATAAGACTATTTACCGGATTTGTTATCACATAAGGAAAACGACGTGTGCCACATGTGGAGCAGGATCTGCTTACCCTTCCGGAGTACCTGAGATCACCCCTTGTTTGTTCTTTCGTTTTCTATGTTGTGTCATGTGTACTATTGTTTGATTATTTGCCTTTTTTTCATTTTTAGCCATGGCGTTGTCAGTTTGTTTCAGAGTTTATGAGTTTGACGGACTCTTTGGTATCTTTTGTCCCTCTTTTACTTGCTGGCCATTTTAAACGCAATTATTACCTTAACCCCTGTATCATGGTCCATGAGGAGACACTTTTAGTTTGACAAGTCGTCAAAAGTTCAATTTGACTTTGAGGTATATAAAATTACCCGCCTTTCTCTTTGCTGACTAAGTCTTATAGGTCCAGGGAATAAGTAGTATGGTTTGTTGTAGAGGCAATGCCTACCTCTTCCTCTGATATAATGATCCACGTGGAGAATTTCCTAGTTTTGCCGTCCGGCAATAGTTTATTTCGAATTCGTGATGAATCGGAGCACAACACCCCACTTTTACCCTCTACTGACAAACTCGTACGGGTCTATGGCAAAATAACGATGGGCCATTACACAATTACTACATTTACCTCTGGTGTCATGGCCTATGTGAAAAATGTCTTGGTTTGGCCAGCTGGCAATAACAGGGGCGGATCCAGGAATTCAGATTAGGGGGGCGCAAAATTTGATTTGCCGAGCGGAGCGAGGCGAAATTTTTTTGAGGTTATTTTTGTTTGTTTGAAATATTCTTCTAAGGGCGCGATGTAGGTATTTCGAACTATTGTGAGGTACAGTCAGCAAGAAATTATAGTTTCAAGTAGAAACCTCCTAAATCCAACCTGACAACAATCTACAATCACTAGTATCATGGACGGATGTAAAACAATATGTTCATTTTCCGCGAAAAAAACAGGCTCTCAGTTATGATGGCAAGGTCTCCTACAAACTTGAAAAAACTTCAACAATCTCCTGACACCAATAACTTACGCACTACATGTAAGAAATTCATCCTGCATCTATGATAGAGTTTATAAAGCTGCAGCCCAAAACAAAAACTGAAGATCATGCGAACATTTTATTTTGTGTCTGTGTTCCTATGCAAGCCAATATACACTCAAGACACCAGCACTTCTAAAATAATCTATATATCAATATCAGGTCATAAATATATGTCAACCAATCCTTGAAAGACATTGGTGCTGGTAGTTGTGATAAACAGAAAAACAGAAACATCACTAAAAATAAAAAAGCCCTTATTTCAGATCGTCAATGTGTCTCAGCCATTCAACATGGTTTTAGTCATGTGAAAATGAAACCGGTTCACTTAAGAATTACTTTAACACTACATAACACCATTCTCGACAAACTTGGTTAGAACGATTGAAATGTAAAGAGTTGACAGATAGACGGGCGGATCGACGGAGGTAAAGTGAGACAAGACAGATAACATCAGTTAACATGACCAATATAAGATAAACTGACTGTTTTATATATTTTGAATGTTAAGAAGGTATAGTCTCTTCTGATACTGACTAAACACGTTGAGGACAACCCATACTTTGCAAATTTTAGGGGGCGCACGCCCGCCACGCCCCCGCCTAAATCCGCCCCTGAATAGTTCATTTCGACTTTGAGATATATAAAGGTACTTACCTTATCCTTTCCTGGCTAAGTCGTACGAGTCTAAGGCATTAACGATTTGGGTCATTTTAGAGGCAATGGATACCTCTCCCTTTGATATAATGGCTCGCGTGGAAAATCTCTTCGTGTGGCCAACCAGTTATAATGTATTTCGACTTCGTGGTAAACCGGGTAACTACCCTTTTGACCCACTACTGACAAACTCGTACGGGTCTAGGCTATCGCTTAGTGGATAAATCTGGCAACTTTATGGCTAACAATAACAAATATCTCTATTTAAGCTCTAATGTCTAATGTTACTCTTATGTAACGTTACAATGAATAGCGGCACCGAGAACGTTACGTTTGTGATTTTGCTCTTTACATGCTTGGGCCGCACATGAGTTACATTACTTAACAATAAATAAAAATGATCACAACTTTAATTATTAAAGTTCTAATAAAATGAATTAAAACTTTAAAGTTTATATGTAAAATATTTAGCAGCCAACGGTGTATTTTCATTTTAATGTCCATGTCCTAATAACACATTATCATTTTACTTTTCACAATTTACATATAACACATGTTAGTCCATGTTTTTTTCCGTCTTTGCCTCACTCTGCCCTACCGTACTTTCAAGTTCCAAACAATTCAGTTCTAACGGATAAAGTTTGATGATTTGTCTAGATATCAAACCAATTTTTGTTCGAAATATGGCTGATCGTGTAAGTCCATATTTGCCGTAAAATAATTTGTCAATGATCGCCAAAGTCCAATTTACTCTTGATTCATAGTCCTGAATCTGAACTACATCTCCGACTTGAATATTCTATGTGTTTCGATCTGTGTATCAGTAAAGCTAATTTATGTATTCCTGGTTTCTTCTGTTTGTGTAGTTTTCAAGAAATAATGAAAGAAACTTCGATTTTCGAAGTTTCTGGTTCATGCGTAGTGTCTTTGGTTCCTGGTTGTGAACTACAGTCTTCAATGCCGTTATACGGCAGCGTCTTGGTCCGTTTTCAATATAATACATGTGACGGAGTAAGGGGTTCGTCGTACGTTTGATCCGATGAAACGTATGTTAGTCGACGATCACTGAGTAAACTTCTACTTCAGTAATTATTGAGTGTCGTCCATTTACCCTTTTTTGCAGTTTTTCGCTATTCCTCTCAATCTCTTCTACCATCCGCAGAACAAAATGGTTCCATAAGAATTAAGCTTCTCGGTTTAATATGATGATTTTAATGAATGTTCGATTACTTATGCTCTCGCATCATACAAATCATTTACAAATACTAAACGTGATGCATGAAAGAAGTCTAACACGGCTCTTTGTTTATTAAAGCTGGAAATAATATTGTCAAAATAAAAGTCTTTCTTTAACATAGTTGTCCAGTCTGTGGAATTGCAGTCAAATGTTTACAGTATAACAGCATTTAGGATAAACGGAGATAAAGTTTCTCCAAATTAAACTGACTTGAATCTGTTTGCGGTTACTAGTAGTTGACTATTTGGGTCATCCGGGTTGCTAAGCTAAAATAATCTAGTAACATCACGACCCTCTTCATCCAACCAATATTAAGAAGGCTTGTTGTCTATATCTGTCGACAAGGTGTATTTGTGCATTCTGAATCGGAGAAAAATTCCGGTTAAATCAGTAAAGTTTGGCCAAAAATCCATCAAACAATCATTTAAGCTCAGATTAAAAGTCAATGTTTGCAGCTGCAGTCAAATACAATTCAGACTGGCGTGGTTGACGACTTTTTACGGAAATGATGGTGCAGTACTGAATAAACATTAGTTTTGGTTGATAGTTCATCAACTCGCTCGATAAATCCACGTTTGTTTTTGTCATTTATATTTTTTCAGTTTTTCTGTAAAAGTGTAAGTTCAGGACTAAGACACTTAATGGCGTTTTCTGTTCTTCGTTGCGCAATACTTATGTTGTCTATTAAGGTGTGGTGTTCCTCCTTACACGGTAACTTAGCAACATATCTTTCTGTTTCCATATGGTAACCTGTATAATTTGATTCATATACATCTTGGAATTGAATGTTTTCAGATTTGTTGTCAGTATTATTAATACTAGCAGCTTTAACTTCCCAAAATTTCTCCAATATATACTCTTCAACTGTACGTGTGACCTAGTAATATAAAATTGAGAATGGAAATGGGGAATGTGTCAAAGAGACAACAACCCGACCAAAATAAAAAACAACAGCAGAAGGTCACCAACAGGTCTTCAATGTAGCGAGAAATTCCCGCACCCGGAGGCGTCCTTCAGCTGGCCCCTAAACAAATATATACTAGTTCAGTGATAATGAACGCCATACTAATTTCCAAATTGTACACAAGAAACTAATATAAAAATAATACAAGACTAACAAAGGCCAGAGGCTCCTGACTTGGGACAGGCGCAAAAATGCGGCGGGGTTAAACATGTTTGTGAGATCTCAACCCTCAATATGTTCATTATTGGCGTATGTGTGTGGTCTGGTCAATTGATTGTGCCGGACAGAAGGTTACATATTTCAAACTTGACGGTAGTAGTTCCTGCTCCTCATACTATTGGATCATAGACAATTGACCAGTAATAATCGAATTAGATAGAATTCAATAGAGACATTTTAACCATTGGCTTATGTGAGACCGGGTGGTCTATTTTCAAGCCACACAATTACTTTAAATTGGTAATATTATGTACATAAGTCTTCATTGGTACAGCTTTTTCTGGTACAATCAAAACGTTGATAGGTCATTTTCCGTTGTCTGCAGTAAGTAGGCAAATGGTACCATTATTTAGATGTCGAACTTTTTTGCCCTCACATGTGTCACCAAATCCTGACAAGTTTATGGTCTCCTGTCTGGTAATTGTCAAATCAAGCTCTGTAGTTTTTTTCTGTGATGAAGGTCACGTGTGCACCCTTGTCAAATAATGTGTTTGTGTTAGTACATGGAATGCCCAGGCTTACTTGCGCTACGGCAGATTTTAGTCTGTGTCTGTGAGTTAAGAAATGTACACGTTTTCTTCGCGTTGTGTTGTGTTTCCTGAAATGTGTTAATATTTACATTAGTGTTACTCTGCTTTTCACCTTTCAACCTCGTCTTTGAATAAATTAGTATGGTGACATATTTTATATTTCCTGCAACTTTGGTGTGATTTGCAATCAGCTATATTGGGAGGTCATAGACATTTAAAACATAAACGATCCCTTTTAACAATAGAAATATTTGCTGATCCTTTTGTCATTTTGAACAATAAAATATGTTTAAACTACAATATTTGCTGTGTGATCAATTATCTTAGTGCCGTTAACGGGGACATGTGATTCGTTACAAAAGTACACATGGTTTTACGTTTATTTTTCTGTTGATTTATTTTGTACGTTCCTTTGAATTGGTGTGAAGTGCTGCTGTAGTGGCATAAGTTTCCGTATGATCAGAGGAATTGCCTTCCTCCGTAATGTTGAGTTCGTGAGATAGTATTTGTAATAGTTCATTTACTAGTATTTGCCAACTATATATTCGAATCATGGTGTCTTGTTAGATTTATGCGTACGTCCCCCGGTTACTTTTTCAATATATTAGGGACCAATAATGGGCCATATGTATTCTCTGTCAGACCAAGGGATTCTAAACCACGTACATATGGTTCAATTTGTCGTAAAAAATAACGTAAACTCTTGTATGAAGATATGTAAAATAATGCATTCGTGTACTTTTGCGTGATGTTGTGAACTTGTGGCATTTGTGTTTAGCGTTGATGTTTGTACTTAAATTTTGCTATTTGACTTATTTTTGTTTCTAAATTAAATAAATACTCATCAGAGTTAACGATTGCTGTTTCGAAAGTTCATCGGAATGAGAAAGTTCTGTTCCGCTCTCCCCATTTTCGTCGAATTTCTAGAATATTCTGGAAACGGCGCTTCTATGTCCTGCTAGAATCGATTTCAGCTTCAAATTCGTCCTGGTTACTTGACACCAATATCGTTAAGATGATACATCGGGCAACTATAAAGCTAACAATAACAAAAACAGATAGAATGTATGTATATCTATGCGGACTATAATGGCAACACGTCTCACTTAGGTAACATAATACTGATTAACAGCAGCGAAAACTTATTCAATTACTCCTTAACAAATTGTCTAAGTATCGGTACCCAATACGATTGTAGTACGTAAGTAAGCGTAGCGTTGAGTCCAAAGTGAAGTGAACGCTCGTGTGCGTCTGTCACTATCAGTTTGGTAAGTAAATGATTCGCAGGTAAAATACGGAAATTTGGTATTCTCTGAAATCATTGCGTTGTGAATCTTTCCATTGCATCTCACAACGCTACCGTCATCTATGAAGAGTCCTAATTGTCTAATGCTAGGATATTTCCTTGTGTTGTTATCTCAGATGTTTGGTATATCAGTATATAAGTAGTTGAATATGGACCGCTGAACGTAAGCAGTTGCACGAATCGCTTTCCTGAAAGTTCCATATTTCGAATTGTCTATAACGTTAATGATACCATAGTGATCAGTATGAACTTCATTGTTTAGAAATCCCTCGTCTTTGTTTTCTTCTGTAATTGTCAATACCGTTAACTAATTCGGTCTTTTTTAATGACACTATCGATGTTCTGATCGACGCCTATTCCTCGTGTAAAGAGTTCGGTTGGGTTGCATTCTTTTGTGCAATATCTCCATTAATGTTGAATTTGTAGATTTTGCTATTTCTCGCACTCGATTCAATATAAATCAATTAAACGGTTTCGATGATTTTAACCAGTGCAATACTATACAGTTATCCGACCAGAAACCCACGTTTTTACATTCAGGTCGATTTAACATGAAAAGCTAGTCTAGTTCCAATAACTACGCCCATAAGTTCTAGTTGCGGTTATGTAAGGTTTTTCACTTGCGATCATCTGCTTTTCGCAATCACTAACATAATTTTGTTCCGTTGCTCAGATATTCAGTCGCAAAATACGTGTAGTTCAAGGTATTCCGAAGATTAGATGAAGCAAAGGAGAATACAAATTTCGATGAAGTAGCAGTCATTTCAACATTCGGAAAACTTGTGCAAAAACAAACACTGTTTTAGTACTTGAATGAACAAATTTTAAAGTTAACGGAACCGGAAGATGTGATAAATAAGATTATTGAAGATTCGACACGTACGTCGACTCATACAAAATGTCCCAAACAATGCAGTTTCTTCATATTGAATCAAATTCTAAAGTACTAGAACGCACATTTAAAATCCAGAAACTATACCGTTTGTTTCAACACACAACATAGCCAACCCACACAACGCACAGTCGTTTAAAAACCAGTTAGCCTAAGCCAGTCTCACAATCAACACGCAATAAAGTACATTTCCTGCAGCCATTAATCAGTCACGGCCTACCAAAACTTACGCTTCCAACTTTCTAAGGCATCATTTTAGAATGGCAAACCTTCTGGGATTCATATGAGTCTGCCGAACATCTGAACCTTTCATTACAAATATACAAAAGTATAACTGCTTGAAAGCTAATGAGCTTGCACACAAAGCACTAGGTTTAGAAACTCATTCGCCTTTAAATCAGTTAACAAGCTTACGAATTTTTTTTACGATCAAATTGAAGGTAGCGGCAGGGTCTAGACACTTTGGGTCAGACACATGAAACATACGGCACGCTACTTGATCCCATTATTGTTAACAATTTACCCATGGAAGTCAGAAAATATCTCGCGCGAGTAGAACAAAAACCTACGGGACCTTCGTAGACACATATTAGACGAGATCGTTATACCGGACACAGGACAATAGAGTCGGCTCCCAAAATTGGTGAAATCTAAATCTTACAAGAATATCGAGACTAGACCTAGCGTTTTCTGTCACGAAATACATGCACCAGCTCATTACAGTAAAATAGCCGACACAGAATCCCGTATGAACAGATTAGTTATTCTTTAACTGCCTTGGTATACACAGGCTAAACGAATGTAAATCTAAACACACATGTACACATTGTAATGAGAAACACCATACGAACTTATGAAATGCACTTCTAAGAAACAACATAAAACAAGGGAATAAGGTACGCCATATAAACAAGGGTAGTTACTCAGCGCATACGAATTTTCGCGCAAAAGATAATTAGAGCAGCAACCCGTTAAACCCACTATCTTCAAATTCGACCAACGTTCAACTCTTGAATGACATTCACGATAAGGAACATAATGCTACTATTTTGTTTTCTCAATCTACAGAATTGCAATCAAAGGTACTTTTGAAAACTGCCGTAGCACAAGTAGGCTCAAATCAGTAATTTATCGATACGAACATTCTTTTTGACGAAGGAGCGCAAACATCTTTTTTAACGCAGAACTTAACTAAATTTACAGATAGCGGGAACAGAAATAATTTATTTATCGGCATTTGGAGGTGCCGAGAAAGACGCGAGACACATAGAAAAGTCAACAATCTATCTGAAAACCGAAGCAGGACACGTCTTGTCAATCAAAGTACTGATAGTACAGATGATCGGCATGTTTCTACAGAATCACATAGTAATTACGTAACATTATTACACAGAACGGTTATTTGCGTGGTTTAAAGTTAGCGCACACGGTGACAAAGCAAGATTCATTCGAAATATCGTTGAAGGTAGGCGCATATCACTACGGGGCCATTTTTAAAGATTATATAGTACGTGGAAACGATCTGACCGCCGTGAAATCCAAGATTGGATATATGCTTTCGGTACTTACATACGGTAATAAATCAAACACGTTGAAGACTAGTATGTTTAATGTTTTAGTATCACACAAAATTGAAGAATTCAATCTAGAGAAATTTGGAATTTAGATTCAATAGGAATAAATAGTCGGGAGGTAGACGAAGACGACAATGAATATATTAAAATCTATTAGGACAGATCAATTGGGTTCTAAGAATAAATGTTTCGCTAGGTTACCTTGGAAACGTGATGAATTGCCTATAAATTAAGCAGTCACAAACAGAAGGACAAAAAACGTCCTTCAAAGACTTGAAAGGACGTTACTCAAAATTCAGATACATGTATGTTAAAGAAGTACGGAAACATTATACAAGAACAGGAACGAAGAGGATTCATAGAGAAGGTAGATGAAACTGCTGAACTTAAGAATAATATCATTACATTCCTTATCATCCTGGCAGAAGGAATCAAGCACTATGCCTATCAGAATTGTTTATGACTGCAGTTGTCTACAGTCGCATAATTCGCCAAGTCTGAATGACTGCCTTTTGGATATACCGCCGAAGCGAAACGACCTGAAAGAAATTCTGATGAGATACATGTATACAGCCGAACCTGTCGCCATAACAACGGATATTTATAAAGCTTTTTACATGTAGAATTAACAAAGGGTGATCGAGACGCTACACGTTTCTGCTGGCTAAAGAAACTCATGCGACTCAACAAGTTATTTACAGAAGTTCAAATCCGTTCTGTTCGGAGCGACTTGTTTACCGTTTATACCAAACGTTACGATACTTAACATTTACAACGTAATAATACAATAACAGCTACATTAATGGAAAGAGATTAGGATGTGGACAACATTCTGTTAAGTTTACAGAATGAGGTTGGGCTGACTATAAGGAAGGGTGAACAATGATGGAGGAAACTAGATCCTATCTACGATCCTGGACGTCAAACAGTGTGGATATACGTAAGGTAGCTAAGAAGGAAAAAGTACTATATGCGGACAAAACACAAAAGTACTTGGTATGTTATGGATAGCTGATTCGAAGATCGGATGTACCAGAAATAAATACGACCGCTTTGTGAAAACTTTTGCAAATCCTGCTACAGGAATAAAATATGGCATAGCATTCCTAAGCTATTACTCTTTTATTTCAGATAAGGAGGCATTTGAAAAAAAAATTCTCACTTCCAGTAAAAGTTCAAATTGGTCGAAATCATACTTCAATCATCCAAATATCAGAGGCTAGTATATGAAAATCGGGTTTTATCATTCTGCTATAATGATATTAGGTACAAACCTTTGTTATGCACTTCTTTTTGATATATTATATAGATTAAATGTCATAAAAAAACCTACTCTCGGTACTTTCCAACATTGCGGACATGGTACTAAAATAATCTTATTTTTTAGGGAGGGTAATTGAAACGTGTTTTGATGTATTGCTACTATCATTAAATTGTTCAGAGACCTTTCTTTCATGCTGCAAATGGATAAAATAAATGAGACATATGTCTTCAAAATCATTACTTCCGGTTAAATTCAATCTGGCGGATATTAAATATCATTATTTTATTTTGAAATTCAACTTTATTTCAAAATGTAAAAAAAAACTGCTTTTTTTTTTGGTGCTGGTCAGTGAACATTTTGCTTTGCCTTTAAGTGATCATCTAAACCACTTATTCTATGCTATAGATAGTTCATTTTCGAATTTGTGATACACATGTACAAGGGTACCCCCCCCCCCCCCTTTATCCATTCCTGACTAACTCGTTCGGGTCTAGGGTACAAGTGCTATGGGCCATTTAAAAGGCAATAAGTACCTCTTCGTCTGGTATCATTGCCCATGTGGAGAATCTCTTCGTTTGGCCAGTCGGCAATAGTTCATTTTCGAATTTGTGATATACCAGGGTACCCCCTTATCCTTTCCTGACTAACTCGTACGGGTCTAGGGCATAAGTGCTATGGACCATTTTAGAGGCAATACCAACCTCTACCTCTGGTATGATTGTCGATGTGGAGAATCTCTTAGTTTGGCCAGCCGGCAATAGTTCAGTAAGAATTGGTGTTAACCGGGATACCATTTCCCCCTTTTAACCCTCTACTGACAAACTCGTACGGGTCTAGGGTACAAGTGCTATGGGCCATTTTAAAGGCAATAAGTACCTCTTCGTCTGGTACCATTGCCCATGTGGAGAATCTCTTCTTTGGCCAGCCGGCAATAGTTCATTTTCGAATTTGTGATACACCAGGGTACCCCTTATCCTTTCTTGACTAACTCATACGGGTCTAGGGCATAAGTGCTATGAGCCATTTTAGAGGCAATACCAACCTCTTCGTCTGGTATGATGGTCGATGTGGAGAATCTCTTCGTTTGGCCAGCCGGCAATAGTTCATTTTCGAATTTGTGATATACCAGGGTACCCCCTTATCCTTTCCTGACAAACTCGTACGGGTCTAAGGTACAAGTGCTATGGGCCATTTTAAAGGCAATAAGTACCTCTTCGTCTGGTACCATTGCCCATGTGGAGAATCTCTTCGTTTGGCCAGCCGGCAATAGTTAATTTTCGAATTTGTGATCTACCAGGGTACCCCCTTATCCTTTCCTGACTAACTCGTACGGGTCTATGGTACAAGTGCTATGGGCCATTTTAAAGGCAATAAGTACCTCTTCGTCTGGTAGCATTGCCCATGTGGAGAATCTCTTCGTTTGGCCAGCCGGCAATAGTTCATTTTCGAATTTGTGATATACCAGGGTACCCCCTTATCCTTTCCTGACTAACTCGTACGGGTCTAGGATACAAGTGCTATGGGCCATTTTAAAGGCAATAAGTACCTCTTCGTCTGGTATCATTGCCCATGCGGAGAATCTCTTCGTTTGGCCAGCCGGCAATAGTTCATTTTCGAATTTGTGATATACCAGGGTACCCCTTATCCTTTCCTGACTAACTCGTACGGGTCTAGGGCATAAGTGCTATGGGCCATTTTAGAGGCAATACCAACCTCTACCTCTGGTATGATGGTCGATGTGGAGAATCTCTTAGTTTGGCCAGCCAGCAATAGTTCATTAAGAATTGGAGTAAACCGGGATACCATTTTCCCCCTTTTAACCCTCTACTGACTAACTCGTACGAATCCAGGATACAAGTGCTATGGGCCATTTTAAAGCCAATAAGTACCTCTTCGTCTGGTATCATTGCCCATGTGGAGAATCTCTTCGTTTGGCCAGCCGGCAATAGTTCATTTTCGAATTTGTGATATACCAGGGTACCCCCTTATCCTTTCCTGACAAACTCGTACGGGTCTAGGGTACAAGTGCTATGGGCCATTTTAAAGGCAATAAGTACCTCTACGTCTGGTACCATTGCCCATGTGGAGAATCTCTTCGTTTGGCCAGCCGGCAATAGTTCATTTTCGAATTTGTGATATACCAGGGTACCCCTTATCCTTTCCTGACTAACTCGTACGGGTCTAGGGCATAAGTGCTATGGGCCATTTTAGAGGCAATACCAACCTCTACCTCTGGTATGATGGTCGATGTGGAGAATCTCTTAGTTTGGCCAGCCAGCAATAGTTCAGTAAGAATTGGTGTAAACTGGGATACCATTTTCCCCCTTTTAACCCTCTACTGACAAACTCGTACGAGTCCAGGGTACAAGTGCTATGGGCCATTTTAAAGGCAATAAGTACCTCTTCGTCTGGTATCATTGCCCATGTGGAGAATCTCTTCGTTTGGCCAGCCGGCAATAGTTCATTTTCGAATTTGTGATATACCAGGGTACCCCCTTATCCTTTCCTGACTAACTCGTACGGGTCTAGGGCATAAGTGCTATAGGCCATTTTAGAGGCAATACCAACCTCTACCTCTGGTATGATGGTCGATTCGGAGAATCTCTTAGTTTGGCCAGCCAGCAATAGATCAGTAAGAATTGGTGTAAACCGGGATACCATTTTCCCCCTTCTAACCCTCTACTGACAAACTCGTACGAGTCCAGGGTACAAGTGCTATGGGCCATTTTAAAGGCAATAAGTACCTCTTCGTCTGGTATCATTGCCCATGTGGAGAATCTCTTCGTTTGGCCAGCCGGCAATAGTTCATTTTCGAATTTGTGATATACCAGGGTACCCCCTTATCCTTTCCTGACAAACTCGTACGGGTCTAGGGTACAAGTGCTATGGGCCATTTTAAAGGCAATAAGTACCTCTACGTCTGGTACCATTGCCCATGTGGAGAATCTCTTCGTTTGGCCAGCCGGCAATAGTTCATTTTCGAATTTGTGATATACCAGGGTACCCCTTATCCTTTCCTGACTAACTCGTACGGGTCTAGGGCATAAGTGCTATGGGCCATTTTAGAGGCAATACCAACCTCTACCTCTGGTATGATGGTCGATGTGGAGAATCTCTTAGTTTGGCCAGCCAGCAATAGTTCAGTAAGAATTGGTGTAAACTGGGATACCATTTTCCCCCTTTTAACCCTCTACTGACAAACTCGTACGAGTCCAGGGTACAAGTGCTATGGGCCATTTTAAAGGCAATAAGTACCTCTTCGTCTGGTATCATTGCCCATGTGGAGAATCTCTTCGTTTGGCCAGCCGGCAATAGTTCATTTTCGAATTTGTGATATACCAGGGTACCCCCTTATCCTTTCCTGACTAACTCGTACGGGTCTAGGGCATAAGTGCTATAGGCCATTTTAGAGGCAATACCAACCTCTACCTCTGGTATGATGGTCGATTCGGAGAATCTCTTAGTTTGGCCAGCCAGCAATAGATCAGTAAGAATTGGTGTAAACCGGGATACCATTTTCCCCCTTCTAACCCTCTACTGACAAACTCGTACGAGTCCAGGGTACAAGTGCTATGGGCCATTTTAAAGGCAATAAGTACCTCTTCGTCTGGTATCATTGCCCATGTGGAGAATCTCTTCGTTTGGCCAGCCGGCAATAGTTCATTTTCGAATTTGTGATATACCAGGGTACCCCCTTATCCTTTCCTGACAAACTCGTACGGGTCTAGGGTACAAGTGCTATGGGCCATTTCAAAGGCAATAAGTACCTCTACGTCTGGTACCATTGCCCATGTGGAGAATCTCTTCGTTTGGCCAGCCGGCAATAGTTAATTTTCGAATTTGTGATATACAAGGGTACCCCTTATCCTTTCCTGACTAACTCGTACGGGTCAAGGGTACAAGTGATATGGGCCATTTTAAAGGCAATAAGTACCTCTTTGTCTGGTATCATTGCCCATGTGGAGAATCTCTTCGTTTGGCCAGCCGGCAATAGTTCATTTTCGAATTTGTGATATACCAGGGTACCCCCTTATCCTTTCCTGACAAACTCGTACGGGTCTAGGGTACAAGTGTTACGGGCCATTTTAAAGGCGAAAAGTACCTCTTCGTCTGGTATCATTGCCCATGTGGAGAATCTCTTCGTTTGGCCAGCCGGCAATAGTTCATTTTCGAATTTGTGATATACCAGGGTACCCCCTTATCCTTTCCTGCCTAACTCGTACGGGTCTAGGGCATAAGTGCTATGGACCATTTTAGAGGCAATACCTCTGGTATGATGGTCGATGTGGAGAATCTCTTAGTTTGGCCAGCCGGCAATAGTTCAGTAAGAATTGGTGTTAACCGGGATACCATTTCCCCCCTTTTAACCCTCTACTGACAAACTCGTACGGGTCTAGGGTACAAGTGCTTTGGGCCATTTTAAAGGCAATAAGTACCTCTTCGTCTGGTACCATTGCCCATGTGGAGAATCTCTTCGTTTGGCCAGCCAACAATAGTTCATTTTCGAATTTGTGATATACCAGGGTACCCCTTATCCTTTCTTGACTAACTCGTACGGGTGTAGGGCATAAGTGCTATGGGCCATTTTAGAGGCAATAACAAACTCTACCTCTGGTATGATGGTCGATGTGAAGAATCTCTTAGTTTGGCCAGCCGGCAATAGTTCATTTTCGAATTTGTGATATACCAGGGTACCCCCTTACCCTTTCCTGACTAACTCGTACGGGTCTAGGGCATAAGTGCTATGCGCCATTTTAGAGGCAATACCAACCTCTACCTCTGGTATGATGGTCGATGTGGAGAATCTCTTAGTTTGGCCAGCCGGCAATAGTTCAGTAAGAATTGGCGTAAACCGATATACCATTTCCCCCCTTCTAACCCTCTACTGACAAACTCGTACGGGTCCAGGGTACAAGTGCTATGCGCCATTTTTAAGGCAATAAGTACCTCTTCGTCTAGTATCATTGCCCATGTGGAGAATCTCTTCGTTTGGCCAGCCGGCAATAGTTCATTTTCGAATTTGTGATATACCAGGGTACCCCCTAATCATTTCCTGACTAACTCGTACGGGTCTAGGGTACAAGTGCTATGGGCCATTTTAAAGGCAATAAGTACCTCTTCGTCTGGTATCATTGCCAATGTGGAGAATCTCTTCGTTTGGCCAGCCGGCAATAGTTAATTTTCGAATTTGTGATATACCAGGGTACCCCCTTATCCTTTCCTGACTAACTCGTACGGTATAGGGCATAAGTGCTATGGGCCATTTTAGAGGCAATAATATGAATTGTTAATGTTAACTGATTAATGACTCAGATTGTTCTCCGTTATTTGGAAGAATCATATGTCATTGAAATAGTAATTGACTGTTTTTATTATTCTGTTGTTTTTATTTCTGCAATAAACTATGTTTCTATTTTTCTGATCTGTTTAAATAGAAAATACTGTCGTATGTATTGTATGTAACGAACAAATTATGGAATGCCCATATGACGATCAATTATCTGTCATTCCTAAATTTCTATATTAAATCCTTTTTTTAAATTTATTATAGCTAACATTGATTCAAAAATCACAAAATTTTAATAAGAACTGTTATTTACTTTATTTGTTTGTTGTAATGTCCCGTTAAATTTCTAAATGTAATTATATAATTTTTTTTAACTTGTCATTGCTTTAGTTTACATTATTTCTCTAATCACAGAATGTTAAAAGATCTTAAAAGGCCATTTCTTTGTTTTATATTTATGGAGGCATTTACATTATTTTTATTATATTTACAATGTTGTTTAAAGACGTAGACCTTGAAGAACACCCACAGTTGATTTGGTAAACGCGGACCTCGAAGAAGACACCTATTGACATGCCTGTTTGAAGCAATATCAAATATAAATAGGAACGTTATTTAATTATAATTATCGTTCATAGTTTCTAACAACACTTCTTCGAACGCAAGTCATCTCAAGAATATTATTGACGGCTCATGAATATTATTGAAGGCTGGCCTCATGAATATTAACGCCGGCTGCTATCGACGGCTAGATCCACACTAGTTAGATCTGCAGAAGAAGAAAAGATTGAACTAAGAAAGTTGTCCACAAAATTTATGTATGTTCAACGGCATATAGATTTTGGAAATAGCTTAAAGATGACAGGACTTGTTTATTATATTACCTTCATATTCAACAAATATTTGTTTGCTTGTTTTGTTGGAGTTGTCTAAAAAGGAACTCCAGACACTACATGAATATGTCCCATAGTCGTCTGCGCTACACGGATCGATGTGTAAGGTTGACATATTGTCTCGAATATCACCAATCATATTTCTTATCAGTATGCTGTTGACGATGTGCGTCCAAGGAGCAAAAACGTATACATGTGTATCAACTCCAATAGAACAACTTATGGCGAGAGCCGATGACCCATTGCAGTTACCAATCACCTGAATGCTAATGGTTGGTAAATCTAGAATAATTATGAACACGTGATTTAAAAATAGAACATATGAGAGCATGTTTAAAAGTGTATTTATCATTACAAAAATGCCGTAGGTTCCCGAAACAAGAGCTACAATTTAAATGTGCCTGGAAAATAATAGATTTTTTTTTTATCAAAGTTTAACTCCTTATACAGGTATAAACCATTTTTTTTCCGAAGACTGATCATTAGCTAAAACATGTGATATGTTGTATTTATACCGTCACGTTACTTATCATCATCTTGTATATCACCAACTTGGAAGCCGCATTTGACCAAATGCACTATTGACTCTGGGGGATACCGGCTAAGGTTGTTGCAGACATTTCGAATTATTCAACCTAGTCATCATTGCTGGTTATCGAACACATACTCCGATTTGCATCGTGGTTGTCTGAATAATGTTTTGTTTGAATTCTGCATTTCACAAAAGGTTATCGTTAAAACTGTTATATTAAAATTTTGTATTTGTCAATTCATAATTTTACTATGACAACATTTGTTAAATTTCTTTACCCGTGATGTATTTTTAATTTGAGTGCTTCAATCAACATATACAGCAAAGACGCCATATAGCAATTAACGCCAAATAGACCGGTGCCTTACTATAAAGATAAGAAAAGGTGGTATAAAAATATCATTACTTTCGAAACTCTTATTGTATAAAATTCTAAAGTAAATCGAAGTTGGTTTTCTTTATGTAGATTGCATAT
Source organism: Mytilus trossulus (assembly GCF_036588685.1). Taxonomy (NCBI): domain Eukaryota; kingdom Metazoa; phylum Mollusca; class Bivalvia; order Mytilida; family Mytilidae; genus Mytilus; species Mytilus trossulus. The sequence goes on along the minus strand of NC_086379.1, from coordinate 29,759,721 downwards.
TACAATAATTGGGAGTAAATATATCTTGTATTGCGTTGTAAATTGGTTTGTTGTTGGTGCGTGTTTGAGTAACATTTCTACTGACCATGCAGTGGTTACATCGGAAAAATGAAATGATAATACGATTTAAGTATAGGACACCTGTATCATATTTGTCTGTACATGCAATGTGGTAAACATTATACGTTTCACAAAGAAGTTTACTAACCAATAATATGGACGGTTATTTTGTCACTAATTTCCTCACTACCAAATCGCATTATGCATTCTATACTTAATTTATTTCCTTGGCCAGTCTGCTTTGTTTTTAAGTAGTATTTTTTACCGTCTGCAGAACAAGTACAGATATCAGGTGAACATAACGTGCGACCGTTATAACATCTTTGGTTATGTCTTCTTAAACTAGCATCAGTTCCATTCTCAACAACAAACTCTGCAGTCAAACCATCAGGGCTTTTATCAGATATGCAGGTAAGATTTATTGAAATCCCTCTAGAGACATAGTCTTTAGCATGTAATTTTACGTATATTGCTGCAATAAAACCTGAAAATAAGGTCAAAAAGTTATGAACATAAATGCCGTAACTGGTACATTTGAGTCCATTATGAGATCCTTGTGTGTCTTTGTACTAGGAAATTACGGTTCACATTATATGTTCTCAAATTGAAATCAGTCCGCAGACCACTCACCTAACATTAAATTAAAGAATTTGCTATACTGAAGTGTACGCGCGAAAACTTGATCAGAACCGAGGTTACTTATTCGAGAGTATCACATGTACGTATGAGCTAAGAAATTACCTGATTAATTTTACGAATTCAAAACACTGTCTTACTATATAGATGGAATTTACAAGTAAACCAATGTCAAATTTTAAAACGAAAAATTAAAATACTTATACATTTGCATATGTCGAAATAAACAAAAACTCAATAAAAAGACGTTTTTATGTTTGCAAGAATAATTAAGTGCATACGATACAGTTTTGATCCTGTATTTACAAGTTCGTAAAAATTTGCATGTGGGCTATTTTTTACCTGATTAAATCGAATATGTAACAAAAAATATACCTTCGTGTGCTACTTTTTGAGTAAAATGAGGTTGAAATTGTGTGTATATATTTGCTTAAAATTAAGATTTGTGGCCGTAATTTCATTTTCGAAACCTTTTTGTTATAAAAGATACACACAAATTGTTTTTTGTTAAATAATCGGTAATTTCTGTATTTTATAAGTCCTCTAAAAAAATATGTATTTTTCATTCAGAAATACCTTATATTTATCAAATGTTCATTAATTGAGGAAAATACTTCATTTTTTGCTGCATGTTTATCAAAATTAAAAAAAACCCCTCTATTTACAGTTTTATAAAATTTGGGTAACATAATTTCCCTACAAAATAAAACAAATTGCTGTTTTGAAAAATGGGGGTCCATGGACTCGTTTTCAAATTAAATCAGTTTGAATGATAAAATTCAGTCGAAAAATGCATCTTTTCTCGATATGTCACAGTTGACGTCGCGAAAATAACATTTTACGTTAGCAACGTCATTACCTCCCTTGTAACTGTATCGTATGCCCTTAACTCTTTATATATTCCCCAACAATTCACTACCTGTAAAAGGCGAATAAGATGAATACAAAGTTATGAAGTTATGGCCGAGAAAGGTGAAAAGTCATTATAATGATGGAATCGGTATATGTTTTGTATGTGCTTTTCCAAAGTCAGAAGCCTGTAATTCAGTGGATATCGTTTGTTGCTGTATATCATTTTTGTTTTTCGTTCATTGTTTTATACATAAATAATACCGTTAGTGTTCCCGTTTAAATTGTTTTTCGTTCCTTATTTCCAGGCCTTGTATAGCTTACTATGCAGTATGACGGGTTTCGCTTATTGTTGAAGGTCGTTTAGTGACCTATATTTGTAAACTTCTATTTTATTTGGTCTATGGTTGAGAACAAAGTAGAATCACAAAAATACTGAATTCTGAGGAAAATTCAAAACGGAAAGTCCCTAATCAAATGGCAAAATATAAAGCTCAAACACATCAAACGAATGTATAACAACTGTCATATTCCTGACTTTGTGAATAAAACCTGGTTTAAATATAGCTAGCTAAACCTCTCACTTGTATGACAGTCGCATCAAATTTCATTATTTTTTGAGAGTTGTTATCTTGGCAATCATACCACCTTTAATGATTTTTATATTTGATTGTATTGATCAGATATGCATCACGATGCCTCCTAATCGAAGTTTTATAGTATACACTTTCTGCCAACTCTGTCTACGCTAATTAATAACTAAACTGTGTGATTTTGAAAAAAAACAAAACAAAATTTTTATCTTTCTAAGGAAGAAAGCAATAATATAATACTTACAGTGGCATAACAAATTGCTCACACAAAATATAAATTTTGGAAAAATTGTAGAGTAACACATCATCATATATTCAAGTTCTGTTTCGAAATGTATGAATAAATATGTAATAAGGAAATATTATATTATCCGTTATAATTCAACAATTGGAATGACGTATATACTTCCTGGAATATACTATTAAATCGCAATCATTGTAACGCTAATTACATATATACAACAGGGCCACTTCCTCAAATATTAAAAATATCGAATAGATATTTGCGGAAACTACGTCTATACCTATATGATTACACTTAGACATACGATTACATTTGACAAAAAACAAGGGGTCATTTCAAGATGTAAAAACTAGAGGCTCTAAAAAGCCTGTGTCGCTCACCTTGGCCTTTGTGAATATTAAACAAAGGAAGCAGATTGATTCATGACAAAACTGTGTTTTATCTATAATGAACTTGGCCCAGTAGTTTCAGTGGAAAATGTTTGGTTTATAAAATGATTTTGACATTTCCTTTTGTACTGATGTTTTATTTAACTCAATATGGAATAGTCATTACATGTACTTAAAACTATTTAGATATTACACGAAATGGTTGTGTATTGACTTGATATAGTTTTGTCTTTACTTAATATGGTTTTGATATTACTCGATATTGTTTCAACATTATTTTGGTTATTTAATGTGGTTGTGTCACTAGGCAATGTGGTTTTAACATTTACTTGATGTGTATGTGACGTAACGTAACAAATGAAGTTGTTTTATTACATAAGGTGGTTTTAATATTTCGTTATAATGATTATGTGGCGTTAACATTACGTCATGAACTTTCAAATTTTGACGCTTTGGCACTACATGATGTGTTTGTTTCAGTTTTTGATGAAGTGGCGGATCCAGAAAGTTTCATAAGTGGGAACCAACTGACTGCCTTATGCCTTAGAAGGGACCTGCATCGGGGCTGGACAAAAACGTGTTCTAATTCACTGATGATCGACGTAATACTTCAAGTAAACTCAGAAATAGATTGAAAAAAAACTAAAAATCATACAAGACTAACAAAGGCCAGTGCTCCTGATTTGGGACAGGATTAATAAACATGTTTTTTTGAGATCTCAACCCGCTCCTATACCTCTCAGTCAATCTAGTCAATATAGAAAATAAACACACAGCAAAAATCAGTTTGAGAGAATCCAAGTCCGATATCAGAATAGGTATTACAAAAGAAACTATACAAATGACAATGATACATAGACAATAATTAACAAAGACCTACCAGCAGTTTCTGACATGCCAGCTCCAGCCAAACCGCCACTAAACTGATTGAAAAAGTATGTCAATGTTTAAAATTAAAACTAGTCTTTCCGAATTGGTGACGTGTTTTTACCTCATCAATTAATGTCATAACCACATCAAAGAATGAAAGGACCACACATTCTTGAACAAAAACATCATGTAGTGTAAAAGCGTCAAAGGAGTAGGATCAATAAGGACCAAAATCGGCCCCAGCCTAGAACATTCTTTTCATTTTTTCTGAAAATCATGCCATTACAATCCACTTTATAGATCAGAAAAGATTTTGTTCATATCTCAAGCCGATTTTGCGTAAGAAACTTTTAAAACTGTTGACAAAAACATCAAAAAAATCGTCGTTTTTCATGGAATATTTTTATTTGTAGCCGTTTTGAAATTTCAATGTAGCATATACTGTTTTAACATTCAGTTGATAAGGGAAATGTTAGTTTTCAACTCATTCATTGTACAAAGGCTATTTCATAATATTTGTTTGCAATTCATTAATTATTACAAATAACATAGTTACCGTTGCTATGACAACAGAAACATACATAAAAGTAGTCAAAATCCTAGATAAGCGCTTTCAGTTAGCTTGGATGTTAAATTGTTGGACGATATATTTTTCTTAAACTTCTTTTAAGACCTCTGGATCAATAAATTTTCGATTTTCAATATAAACATAAAATCTTGGTCATCGATATAAAAAAGCAAGATATGGTATGATTGCCAATGAGACAACTGTCCCCATAGACCTTATTTTTTCTTTCTTTCTGGAATTCCTTATTGAGGAAAAATTAAATGATATAATTGTTTAAAATTAACGGAGAAAATCGCTTTTCATGAATAGTTCAGAAACATCAAATCAAAATGTTAGTAATAGGCCCTATTTCCATTGAAAAAAATGCAAATTGTCCTATAAAGTTCTGTATAACTATTTTAAAATGATTATTCTCTCTAAATATTTTAGATACACTTGAAGACACTTAATTTTTGAGAAGGAGAATTTTTTGAACTTCACGTTTTTGATATTGACATTATTTTTCAATGATTCTTTCTAAAATTTTCTCAAACCAAGATTATTTTTCTAAGATGCCAAGAAGATAAGTTCAGAAAAAGAATCATATACACGTGGAACTGTATATGCATATTCGAAAAAAAAATAATCTATTTTTTAATCAATTGATTTGTAATTGGGTCGTTATGTATCTCAATTCTTTCTTAGAACTTTCATAAAATTCTGTTAAATGTGAACATCTACACTGAAATAGAATAAACAATAGGTATATGCATACATTATTTGTATCAAAGAATCTAGTGAAATGTTTATTAATTCTGCAGTTTGTTACAAATTATTCTATTTTTCTGCAGTCCGCAATTTTCTGCGAGAAAGGAATGATATTACTCTAAATACCCAAGTCACAAGCTATAAAAAACATACAGTGTCATTATGCTTTATCGTGAACATAAGTTTTAATTAGTTATGTACTTATTTGTTAAATCTGGGAATAAATTGCATATAGTAATATGAAAAACATGTATATGAAGAACTATGTTAAACTAGTAACTCAACATATTAGAAAACAGGAAGTTATTGTCTGAGAGATTCGAAAAAACGCACAAAGATGCAGTTCGTTCAACAGTTCAATGCATATCACAATTTATCAAATGTGAAAAATTATCATACACTGTAAAGTATATGATTGCAAAAGGAATTAAACGTTTTGTCATTTCTTCCAAATTAAAAATTATGAATATTCATGTCATTCACTCTTCATCGTTTGCTTTCTCGTTGTCACTTTCGTCAACATTACCTGGATCTGGCAGGTTACGAGCGTCCAGAAGATATTTGCTCCAATCACGACAGTTTTCAAAATTATTATCCGTGTACTTTCCAATTAAGGTTGTAACATGAGAGCAGGTTCCTACAACACGACTTCCGGCTTTGCACTGGCAATACCAACCCACGACACTAATGTCATCATAGTTAACCCATACACGATAGCGTTTGATGATATATGTCTTGACTGAATTTTAGCACACAAAAGATTCTCTTCATGAACACATGTAAAGACTTCATAATTACCATCGTCATCTAGGTGTTCTCTGGTATAACTTAGAGCAAGTTTTAGTTGTTAGACTCCAACAGTAATATTTCTTATATCTTCTTCTGATAATCGGGGAAAAGTAGGGGCTGATGAAGCATCAATCGTTTGCCATTTACAAGAACGTTTTTCGAGGCTTTCCTCTAATATTTTGTCATGGAGTTAGTTTTTTTGCTTTGAAAGATAAAGCATTTTAGACACCATTTGTTCATTTTGTTCTGAGTCCCCTGTATTTAGTTCTGGCCAATATTGGTTCATGATTGCACAGGCAATGTTGACATAATCAGACACAAATGATATTTCCATGATTTGATGCGGCCATTAACGGACTCTACCACCTAACGGATTTTCGTAACAAGTCTTGTTAAGTTGCTGTCTTCAACTGGAAGTTGAGACTCCCCCCTTTTTTTTTTTATTAAAAGCTGTCATTTTTGTTTGAATACCCATTTCTTGCAGCATGTCAAGTGCATCTCTAAAACCACGGACAAAAATCATAATATCATCCTCAGCCACCCATTCTTTAAATTCTTCAATGTCATGTTGGATGATGTGCTTCATTATTTGTGCATCGTTGTTTTTTCTATCGCTAAATTAAGGTCCAATTACACTTATATTGTAACCAGAAGTTGTTACACAGACCATTGGTTTAACCAGTGGTCGATGTTTGTGCATGTTATAACATTTACGTTGGAACTTGAATTGTGAACTTTTCTGGATATAGATGTAAGTGCCACCTGCGACTATAATTGCTGGATACATTCCTTTTCCGAACAGTGATTGTGCAAGAGGTCGAGTATGCGATGTTATAACATCTTCCCTTCTTATGTGATTAAATCCTAGATTAGAGGGAACAAAATTTTCAGACAAGTATTTTCTAGTTGATGCAATAGCACGTCTAACAGAATCTTTACCAAGATTAAAAAGTGTTGATAAAAGTTTATTTTAATAATCCAGACTTCAATTTGGTTAGAAATATTCCAATACAAGTCCGGACACTACGAGTCCGAGAATCCCGTAAATTACCCTTTTGGACAATTGAACTTAGGTCATTAAAGTTTTCCTTAGAAAGGCCTGTAAGATTTAAAATGTCTGAGCTTGTAAGTGCATTTTCTGTGTCAAAATCTATTCGCCGCTTGCTTCCTCTCAAGGACATATCTCGGATTTGCGTAATAAGGTCCATTAAATCAGTACGGTTGACAATGGACGAGGACTGCGAACGCGAAATTCTGCCAAGTGCATCAGGTAAAAATATTTTATTACACAAGTGTCCTGGACAACATCTGGCACCAACTGTGAGTATAATGAGTTTATCCAAAAAATACTAAATCTAGCGTTTGTTGGGACAACTACTAGCTTTGGGCCACGGCGTTTACACACAACACACTGCGAGTGGCCACCTCCAGCTGATGGTATAGGCAGTGCGATACTTTATGGAGATTTACATGGATGGCATCTGGCATACTTTGCTGGAGGGACGTACTCCGTGTCATCATTACTTGATTCAGATATTGTAGTTTGTATGGGGCATCTTACATTTGTGTCAATTTCTCGAGAGCATCGTATTGTGCATTTAATACATATAACACTGTTAGCGTGATTAATTTTGTCATGTTCAGTTAAAACTTCTGTTGTTAACATTTACATAGTGATTTACTGTTGGGTCCAATAATTTTCTGCCTGTCTCTTGTTTTTGGTCTTTTTGAACACAAAATGCAAGTATAGTTTCTGGGCGTTGACATTCTCAGAATTAGAAATAGAAATTGTTAAACACTTAGCATGAGGTAAATCAGAATAAAATAAAGAATATTCAAAGTGTGATTTAAAATTGAGAATATCAAAGTGCGTACGTATCTTGTTGTGTGTATTTGTCTGAGCACCATGTGTGTTTTCTTTTTTGTTAATTTACATGTCAATTCCTTCACGAAATATCAGTTTGAAAATATGATGTATTCACCCATGATTGTCCATACTTAATTATCGTTTTACGTTTACAGCTAATTTCCTAATGCTTGTAGAATAATACTTTGGTTGGCTACAAGCATTTGATCAAGCTTTGTAATAACAATTTGCATCTTCAAACAATATATAGTGCTACTATCTTGTTTGTTTATAGTTCCGTTTATAGTTTAATGGAAATTTTGGCACATGCTTGCGGAGGGTACGAATTATCGTAAAACGTACTGAAAATCTTTGTTTTTCAAACAATTATTACAAATCATGGCGTTTTCGATGTTCTATTGTGACGTCACGGAACGTGATTTTTGGCGAAAATAACATTTTTTTTGGAAAACACACTTTATAATGATTATTTTAGTTGGTAATATATAACTGTAAAGGAACTTTGTTTTTTTGTGAAAATTGGGACCGATTTTGGCCCTTATTGCACCTACTCCTTTGAAACATTATGACGTAATGTTACAGACATGTATATAAAGAATTGGCAAATTATCATTATGAAATAACAAAACCACATTATATAATGAAACAACCAGATAACTTAATTATTTGGGACTGAGAGGGTTAAGTCACAAACATATCAGGTAATGTTAAAATCGCTTTGCCAAACAACATAACCACATTAAATAAATTCATTGGAAAAAAGTAAAATCACGAAAATACTGAACTTAGAGGAAAATCAATTCGGAAAGTCCATAATCACATGGCAGAATCAAATAACAAAACGCATCAAAAACGAACTCTCATTTTCCTGACTTGGTACAGGCATTTTCAAATGTAGAAAATGGTGGATTAAACTTAGTTCTGTAGCGCTAACCCTCTCACGTTAATGACAGTCTCATCAAATTCCGTTATATTTACATTGATGCGTTAAATAAAACATAAAATATAACAATTTTAAAGGAACAATTTAACAGAACACAAAAACATCTACTATTTATATATATATCATCAATGCTCTTCAACTTCGTACTTGTTTGGCTTTATAAATATTTTGATATGAGCGTCACTGATGAGTCTTATGTAGACGAAACGCGCGTTTGGCGTACTAAATTATAATCCTGGTACCTTTGATAACTATCTACATATTAATTGATTTGAGTGTCTGACGTCAGAAAATTTTATACGTCACATAACTTTGTCGTTCAAGGTGCATACAAACACTTTTAAAATCTACATAGGCAATGATAGTATAAAGGGTTAAAAAATCAAAAGTATGTAAGAATAAATTTCAGAAATAGACCGAGATTTAAACTAGTCCAAAAGTTATGTTTAGAAAATCCAAAAATAGTTAATTCCACTACGCGATTGAATGATTTTAACGTTGGTGGTTCAACATATGTAGTAATTCATAATAGAAAAATATCACAATGTCATATAATAGATCAATATCATACTGACTGGGTCTTTTAAAGTACAGATTAATGAAACCACATTGAGTAATGACAAAACCATATTATGTAATGAAAAAAAAAATATATATCAAGTCAATACGAAACCATATCGTGTTATTTCGAAACATCATTAAATAGTGACTATTCAATTTTCAGTTATATCAAAACATCATTACGTAATGTCAAAACTATATAATGCTAAAACAAAATATCATCAAGTAATAATAAAACATCATAACGTAATACCAGAATTCCACATAAGAAAGCTGTGGCATTCCATACGAATACATTCTTTACATCTTCTGATGACCCCCAATGAACAGTTAAATTTCGAATCCTGACGCCGTTGTAAACATTAAATGTGTTTTGTGAAGATAGTTCTAAGTATGTAATGAGTTATTAGTTATGGTAATTCCTTGTCCCAGATACTAGATATGCAGCTGGGTTTTCTTCCGTTGACCAACATACCACAGAATGAAAATACGTATGTATGTGTTTCCATTATAAGTAGGGTGCCCAATAAACAAATTTTATCGATTTGCCTTAACGGAATAACACACGGCTATATTTTATATCATTGGAAAGGGTTGAATAAACCTCATCGAAATAGCGTTGTCGTCGTTGTCTACCGTGGTCATGATTTTTAAAACCAGGGTCAAAGGTCATAGCAAAAATTCAAGAAAAATGCAGTCACATTCAGATAGCTTGATTCTCCTAGATCTATGCGTTTAGAGCAAAATAAAAACAATTAATTTATAATAAAATATCTTTTGTATCTACTTTAAGAACTTTTTTTAATATTTGTGTCCCCAAAAATGACTTCAGATTGACTTTTTTGCATGTAGAGTGCAAATTTGAAATTTTCAAACAGCTGATAAATAACAGTGACCTTGACCTATTTCAATTTCTAAATTTGTTATTTTTGTATTCAATTCGTTAGAGGTGATATCTTAAGATGTTTTTTAGATCTCAAATTTAATCACTTGTTGTAAAAAAAATGTGTTATTCACGTCTTTTGATAGTAAATAGTTATCAAAGGTACAAGGATTATTATTTAGTACGCCAGACGCGCGTTTCGTCTACATAAGACTCATCAGTGGCGCTCAAATCAAAAATATTTATAAACCCAAACAAGTACAAAAATGAAGAGCATTGAGGATTCAAAATTCCAAAAACGTTGTGCCAAATACGGCTAAGGTAATCTATGCCTGGGATAAGAAAATCCTTAGTTTTTCAAAAAGTTCAAAGTTTTGTATGCAGGAAATTTATAAAAATGACCACATTATTGATATTCATGTCAACACCGAAGTGTTGACTACTGCGATGGTGATACCCCCTCGGGGACGAAACGTCCACCAGCAGTGGTATCGACCCAGTGGTGTATATAGTTATCAAAGATACCAGGATTATAATTCAGTATGCCAGACGCGCGTTTCGTCTACACAAGACTCATCAGTGACGCTCAAATCAAAAATATTTATAAACCCAAACAAGTACAAAGATGAAGAGCATTGAGGATCCAAAATTCCCAAAAAGTTGTGCCAAATACGGCTAATGTAATCTATGCCTGGAATAAGAAAATCCTTAGTTTTTCAATCAGTTCAAAGTTTTGTATGCAGGAAATTTATAAAAATGACCACATTATTGATATTCATGTCATCACCGAAGTGTTGACTACTGCGATGGTGATACCCCCTCGGGGACGAATCGTCCACCAGCAGTGGTATCGACCCAGTGGTGTATATAGTTATCAAAGATACCAGGATTATAATTTAGTATGCCAGACGCGCGTTTCGTCTACACAAGACTCATCAGTGACGCTCAAATCAAAAATATTTATAAACCCAAACAAGTACAAAGATGAAGAGCATTGAGGATCCAAAATTCCAAAAAAAGTTGTGCCAAATACGGCTGAGGTAATCTATGCCTGGGATAAGAAAATCCTTAGTTTTTCAAAAAGTTCAAAGTTTTGTATGCAGGAAATTTATAAAAATGACCACATTATTGATATTCATGTCAACACCGAAGTGTTGACTACTGCGATGGTGATACCCCCTCGGGACGAAACGTCCACCAGCAGTGGTATCGACCCAGTGGTGTATATAGTTATCAAAGATACCAGGATTATAATTCAGTATGCCAGACGCGCGTTTCGTCTACATAAGACTCATCAGTGACGCTCAAATCAAAAATACTTATAAACCCAACAAGTACAAAGATGAAGAGCATTGAGGATCCAAAATTCCAAAAAAGTTGTGCCGAATACGGCTAATGTAATCTATGCCTGGGATAAGAAAATCCTTAGTTTTTCAAAAAGTTCAAAGTTTTGTATGCAGGAAATTTATAGAAATGACCACATTATTGATATTCATGTCAACACCGAAGTGTTGACTACTGCGATGGTGATACCCCCTCGGGGACGAAACGTCCACCAGCAGTGGTATCGACCCAGTGGTGTATATAGTTATCAAAGATACCAGGATTATAATTTTAGTATGCAAGACTCGCGTTTCGTCTACATAAGACTCATCAGTGACGCTCAAATTAAAAATATCTATAAACCCAAACAAGTACAAAGATGAAGAGCATTGAGGATCCAAAATTCCAAAAAGTTGTGCCAAATACGGCTAAGGTTATATATGCCTGGGATAAGAAAATCCTTAGTTTTTCAAAAAGTTCAAAGTTTTGTATGCAGGAAATTTATAAAAATGACCACATTATTGATATTCATATCAACACCGAAGTGTTGACTACTGCGATGGTGATACCCCCTCGGGGACGAAACGTCCACCAGCAGTGGCATCGACCCAGTGGTGTATATAGTTATCAAAGATACCAGGATTATAATTTAGTATGCCAGACGCGCGTTTCGTCTACACAAGACTCATCAGTGACGCTCAAATCAAAAATATTTATAAACCCAAACAAGTACAAAGATGAAGAGCATTGAGGATCCAAAATTCCAATAAAGTTGTGCCAAATACGGCTAAGGTAATCTATGCCTGGGATAAGAAAATCCTTAGTTTTTCAAAAAGTTCAAAGTTTTGTATGCAGGAAATTTATAAAAATGACCACATTATTGATATTCATGTCAACACCGAAGTGTTGACTACTGCGATGGTGATACCCCCTCGGGGACGAAACGTCCACCAGCAGTGGTATCGACCTAGTGGTGTATATAGTTATCAAAGATACCAGGATTATAATTCAGTATGCCAGACGCGCGTTTCGTCTACATAAGACTCATCAGTGACGCTCAAATCAAAAATATTTATAAACCCAACAAGTAAAAAGATGAAGAGCATTGAGGATCCAAAATTCCAAAAACGTTGTGCCGAATACGGCTAATGTAATCTAAGCCTGGGATAAGAAAATCCTTAGTTTTTCAAAAAGTTCAAAGTTTTGTATGCAGGAAATTTATAGAAATGACCACATTATTGATATTCATGTCAACACCGAAGTGTTGACTACTGCGATGGTGATACCCCCCCCTCGGGGACGAAACGCCCACCAGCAGTGGTATCGACCCAGTGGTGTATATAGTTATCAAAGATACCAGGATTATAATTTTAGTATGCCAGACTCGCGTTTCGTCTACATAAGACTCATCAGTGACGCTCAAATTAAAAATATCTATAAACCCAAACAAGTACAAAGTTGAAGAGCATTGAGGATCCAAAATTCCAAAAAGTTGTGCCAAATACGGCTAAGGTAATATATGCCTGGGATAAGAAAATCCTTAGTTTTTCAAAAAGATCAAAGTTTTGTATGCAGGAAATTTATAAAAATGACCACATTATTGATATTCATGTCAACACCGAAGTGTTGACTACTGCGATGGTGATACCCCCTCGGGGACGAAACGTCCACCAGCAGTGGTATCGACCCAGTGGTGTATATAGTTATCAAAGATACCAGGATTATAATTTTAGTATGCCAGACTCGCGTTTCGTCTACATAAGACTCATCAGTGACGCTCAAATTAAAAATATCTATAAACCCAAACAAGTACAAAGATGAAGAGCATTGAGGATCCAAAATTCCAAAAAGTTGTGCCAAATACGGCTAAGGTAATATATGCCTGGGATAAGAAAATCCTTAGTTTTTCAAAAAGTTCAAAGTTTTGTATGCAGGAAATTTATAAAAATGACCACATTATTGATATTCATATCAACACCGAAGTGTTGACTACTGCGATGGTGATACCCCCTCGGGGACGAAACGTCCACCAGCAGTGGTATCGACCCAGTGGTGTATATAGTTATCAAAGATACCAGGATTATAATTTAGTATGCCAGACGCGCGTTTCGTCTACACAAGACTCATCAGTGACGCTCAAATCAAAAATATTTATAAACCCAAACAAGTACAAAGATGAAGAGCATTGAGGATCCAAAATTCCAATAAAGTTGTGCCAAATACGGCTAAGGTAATCTATGCCTGGGATAAGAAAATCCTTAGTTTTTCAAAAAGTTCAAAGTTTTGTATGCAGGAAATTTATAAAAATGACCACATTATTGATATTCATGTCAACACCGAAGTGTTGACTACTGCGATGGTGATACCCCCTCGGGGACGAAACGTCCACCAGCAGTGGTATCGACCTAGTGGTGTATATAGTTATCAAAGATACCAGGATTATAATTCAGTATGCCAGACGTGCGTTTCGTCTACATAAGACTCATCAGTGACGCTCAAATCAAAAATATTTATAAACCCAACAAGTAAAAAGATGAAGAGCATTGATGATCCAAAATTCCAAAAAAGTTGTGCCGAATACGGCTAATGTAATCTATGCCTGGGATAAGAAAATCCTTAGTTTTTCAAAAAGTTCAAAGTTTTGTATGCAGGAAATTTATAGAAATGACCACATTATTGATATTCATGTCAACACCGAAGTGTTCACTACTGCGATGGTGATACCCCCCTCGGGGACGAAACGTCCACCAGCAGTGGTATCGACCCAGTGGTGTATATAGTTATCAAAGATACCAGGATTATAATTTTAGTATGCCAGACTCGCGTTTCGTCTACATAAGACTCATCAGTGACGCTCAAATTAAAAATATCTATAAACCCAAACAAGTACAAAGTTGAAGAGCATTGAGGATCCAAAATTCCAAAAAGTTGTGCCAAATACGGCTAAGGTAATATATGCCTGGGATAAGAAAATCCTTAGTTTTTCAAAAAGTTCAAAGTTTTGTATGCAGGAAATTTATAAAAATGACCACATTATTGATATTCATATCAACACCGAAGTGTTGACTACTGGGCTGGTGATACCCTCGGGGACGAAACGCCCACCAGCAGTGGCATCGACCCAGTGGTGTAAATAGTTATCAAAGGTACCAGGAGTATAATTTAGTACGCCAGACGCGCGTTTCGTAAGGTGTTCGTCAATTCGTTTATTGGGTGCGAAATAGTTCATATAAATGATTTGTTCCGAAATTAACGTCGAACTTGGTTGCATTTTAAGCTCTGTATATAGTTTTGCTTTAAAGAAGTAAAAATTACTGCAAACAGAGAAAAGGAGGAAGGGCAAAATTTATGAAACAAAACGTCTATTGGAACAGGTAAAACACACCTTCCTACATATACACAAATATAAATGACTGAATGAGCAACAATTGGCTATAATGTTTATAAGTATTCCAAATTTGTAATAAGGGAAAGTTTTATGTAAAGCACCGATGTTTTTACAAACAAATGCAAACAAAAAAGGCGTGAGAAACCAAAGGAACATCAAAAACTTATAAAATGAAAACAAGCAGACAACAGTATGGTTAAAACACACAAAAAAAAAAATGCAAATAGAAAATGCTGATCGAGGCTAGTATTACCTACTACGTTCTATGGTCTCCTGTACGTTTAGCCCACCAACCATGACAAGGTCAGAGAACATGTGGCACTTTTTTTTTTATTTACATATCTTTCGGAATCCCCAGTAGAAAGGTTATTACCATATTTCTGACGATATCAAAATTGATTATATGTATTGTTTTGAAAATATTATGGACTTCTTAATTTTCATTCGATAGCTAACAATGATTTATGTTTTTTTTTTATACATCGTCATCTTCGTCGTCATCAATGTTTCTATCTGCAACCAGACGAGTATTGACATTTTGACATGTCTTTTGCCTGACATGGGCATACATCTGTACAGGATAGATTTTATCGAAGCAAATGCAACCCTTTGAAAACACAGATTTCCCTTCACAAGTACAAACAAAATCTTGCAGAAATTAGGATGACATCTGACTTTCGAGATAGACAAGTCATTTTTCTTTTCCAATTCGAACTGAAGAGGAGAATGTAAGGTTATGTTTGCTATTTTGGAAGGTATCTTTACGTCTGGAGTGAAGCGCTTATCTCATATTGTTTAAAAGTAGATTCACCAGAAGGAAATGGACAAGGGAGAAATTTTGAATTGTAGACAATTTTATGTTCTTATCCTGGGCATACAAACAATGCCGTATTTGGCAAAACCTTTTCAACTTATGATCTTCAGTGCTGTACAATTTTGTATTTTTTTCACTTTCGATCTTTTATATCTGGGCGTCACTGGTGAGTCTCGTGTGGACTAGACGCGTTTTTGGCGTATTGAATTTTAAACCTGATGCTTTTTGTTATCTATTAATCATGCTTTTCTTTGTCTAATATGTTCTGCTTTTTATTTGTATTGTAGTCCTGTAATATTTTGTTTTCATTTCAATGTTATATTTAACTGTGCCATTAAAGTGCGAGGTTTGGCATGCCATAAAACCAGGTTCAACCCACCACTTTTATTCCCCTTTAAAAGTGTCCTGTACCAAGTCAGGAAGATGGCCATTGTTATAATATTGTTCGTTTCTGTGTGTGTGTTGCATTTTAACGTTGAGTCGTTTGTGTTTTCTCTTATTTTTGAGATAAAACGTGGCACGGTACTTGTCTATCCCTAATTCATATATTTGGTTTTGATGTTATATTTGTTATTCTCGTGGTGTTTTGTCTGTTGCTTGGTCCGTTTCGGTGTTGTGTCGTTGTTCTCCTCTTATATTTAATGCGTTTCCCTCAGTTTTAGTTTGTTACCCCGATTTTGTTTTTTGTCCATGGATTTATGAGTTTTGAACAGCGGTATACTACTGTTGCCTTTATTTACGCTCAATTTGTTTTAGCACAATGATCTATTTTTAGTTTTGACTTGAGATCATCCAACCTAACAACAAGATATCGAGCTGCAACTATCGATTTATCGATGTCACAAAAAAAAAGGTTTGAAAACTCAGTGAAATCATCTGGGTTGTCCTTCAAGACTAATAAACAGTGCGCCTATCGATCCTAAACAGGACCGAATTAACATGGTATCACATCATGTGCGGCTGGTACCATGTTAAAGGTGGCAAACCCAAAACTTTTACATGTGTCATGGATAGGTAAATAGCGCCGCAAATCTTGTGTGCAACCTATATTACCTTTTTGAAACCATAGCTCATGCGTTTGCTGCATGGAGGGGAAGTAAAATCACAAAATACTGAACTCCGAGGAAAATTCAATCGGGCAGTCCTTAATCACATGACAAAACACATAAAAAACGAATGGACAACAACTGTCATATTCCTGACATGGTACAGGCATTTTCAAATGTAGAAAATGGTGGATTGAACCTGGTTTCATAGCGCTAAACCTCTCACTTGTACTTATGAACCCATTAGATCAGAACATCTGTATCTTGTGACTTTATCATTATAGCCTACCCTTGATTCCTTTCACACCGAACCGTTTGTCTACATGAATAGCATGTAAAATCGTGCGAGTATCTACTTCATCGGGCGTACAAAATAATTCTAAAAACCTGAATACTCCGTCTGAGATGATTTAGGGTCCTTGGAAGTGCTAAATAGAATATGACTCCTTAATGTATCATAGTAACTGTTGCCATACCATGATGCCGAACAATCAATTCACCAACAAATCTGCTAGTGTTAGATTTATAGCAAGAATGATGGTACAACATTTTGTAGTCATCAGTACGAAGATAGTCGAGGTATGAAGCATCGTGCAATATACTAAAATATAAAAGATCTTTCCGTCCTTGCATAGCCTCGATAAAGCTTTAGTATTAATTCCTCGCATATCCATAAGCAATTTAGTAGAAGAACCATGACATATAAGTTATAACACACTTATCCCAGTGTATTTAAGTCCTACTTCGCTTAGGGTTTGATTAGCATAGTTTAACAGGACTGTAAATATGTGCCATATTCCGGATCAGAAACGTCACCGAAGGATTTGTTTTGTATATTACAATTATAACAAAACTATCAATTTAAAAAAACCAACTAAAGTTATAAAAACCAACAAAATAATATTTCAAGTTACAAAACAATGATCTTCAAACAAACTGGACCATTCAAAACAAACAAATTGACCATACAACAAGCAAAAAAGAGAAATGAAGTTAGTGATATTGTCCTAGTTAATGACCTAATAGTGTAAGGGAGCTACCATTTGATTGTTATGTGGGGGCTAGGATTAAATTTGAAAAAAATAGGCAGGACAGGAGTTTAAAGTAATAAAAAAAAGCAGGATGAGACACTTGCAAAAAAAAAAGTCAGGACAACAATTTAGGTAAAAAAAGTCAGGATAAACTAAAAAAAAAAAGGCAGGACCGAACAGAGTGAAAAATAAAAAGGCAGGACAGAGATTACAGCTAAAAAAAAATGCAGGACAAAATTTTTCATCCTAGCCCCCCATAAAAATCAAATGGTAGCTCCCTAAGCTACAAAACGATTAACGGCACGAGAAAAGGCGTGTTTGAATCAAGGCAAAATTATCACTAAATTTGTGTTTTTAGTTGCTCTTTTCTTCTCACCGATTAACATTACACGAAAAATATTTGGCACACATATGAATCATGTATTTTTGATGTAATCAGAGTAAAAATCCCGTGAAAGTAACACGCAATATATTTGCTTACGTTCAATTTGTGGTAAATTTCGGCTAAAAAAATAGTCTTACTAAAATAGTAAATTCAAATTCAAATTCAAAGTTTTATTGCCATATAAACTTTACAGTTTGTGACATAATATAACAATAACAAAAACAAATAAAGACAATAACTAAGTAACTCAATATATATACACAAATTCAGGTAAATATTAAAGGGTCCCCTGTCCTCAGTTCCATTGACTTTTTTAAAAAGGATCCTAGTTTATTCACTTGTGTTGGTGTTGATGGGTTAAGTATATATATAACTTTGTCATTGTCAGTGAGATAAGCAAATGAATTACTTTCTCTGTTAATGCAATCAAAATATGTTAATCTAATATTTGAATTATGAAAACAATTTATTAAGAAATGTTTCTCATCATGATATCTAGTACTTTGCATTTTTTGCAAAGTCTCTCTTCGCGAGGAATTTTGAAATGCCTCCCTTTTTTAATTAATAATAAATGTTCACTGATTCTAAGTTTTGTAATTAATTTTCTAGATTCAAAGTTTGGGTTAGAGAGGTAAGGTTTGATCAATAGATTTGGCTCAAGTGCTTTATAAAAATTTAATTTTCTTTTATCATCAATAGATGTTAACTTATTTATCAACAGGTTGTTGTAGTATGAGTTTATTTGGGGTTTAATATAGCTTTTAATATTTTTTAATTGTTTTAAATTATCACAGGTTTTTAGTCTATCTATATCTATGTTAGATTCAGAAAGAATATCTTTTGCAAAAGTGAACCATGAATAGGTGCCACTAGAATCCAAAGTTTTAATTAATTGAAAAGATTCATGTAGTAAGGGATTCAAATTTGAGGTGAAAAGCCTTGCTAAATACATAATAGTTTGGGTTTTTATATGACATTCAATAGGCAGTCTTCCCAATTCGTTCATTGTACCAAAATTTGAGGCACTTTTGTTAGTGCCAGGGGTAAACTTGCAATAACCAAGATGCAAGTTTTCTATTGGAGTCTTGTCAATAAAATTAAATGGGTCCACAATTTTTCCAGAAACCAAAGCTCTTTTTTAAGTTTGAAATATGTTATATGTGAGTCCAAATAACCAGACTCAAGCTGGCAGCCACTTTTATCGGCCAATCAAGATAGCAACCACTTTTTTCCAGCAGCCAATTTTGACGATATGTCTAAAAACCAAAAAATTGCATAAGACTCAAACGTTCCAAAAATAGCTAAATCTTAGTTAAATATAATTCAACAGCGGATTTTCAACAATTTCGCGGCTTGTACGGAATTTAAAAGCATTTCATTACGTTTTAAATATGTATGTGAAGTTGTACTGAATTTAAAAGCATTTCATTCCATTTTAAATATGTATGTGAAGTGAGCTGCCGGTTGGTTATTAGATATTCGATAATCAATATCCGACGGTTGCTAGCAGTCGGTTGAATATTACAATTTAGTTGAAAATCATTAAAAAGTATGATTTTCATAGTTAACAGGAATGAAAAATTACGCCGCAAATAGTTTTATGATCCCTTCAAGCTGTCGTAAATTCTCGTTGTCCTCGAATATAAACCCTTATATCAATTGCATATTTGTCTTTATGTAATCTAGATTTTTATCAATAAAACGACGTCAAAGATTCATCAAAGATTTAATTTAATATATAATATATAAAACTAAAACTAAAGCCGGCCACTCTAAAAACATTCAGAAATATAAATAGAAATATCTATGGAAAGCCAAAAAAAAGAATGAATATCTAGTGAAAACCTACGGGAGACTGCCCAGATGACAGTGAGACCCCTGGTGTTTAAATATCCCAAAATGCAACGATATTATAAACTCTGTAGTATATAAAATTTGGTGTACATATATAAACGTGACTAAAAGGATCTTGGGTTATGGTTATTAAAAAATACGTAAATGGGCAACTTTGAACCTCTGTGGTGGCCAGACGGGCCCGGATCCCAGAAAAATATTTAAGTGGGGAATAGCTTGGGACAATACCTTTAAAATGAGCTAGGTCCGGTTCGGAACTTTGCCGTAGGTATATACCGAAGAGTACCGAATGTGTGATTGATATGAAAATACGTAAATGAGCAACTTTGAACCTCTGTGGTGGCCAGACGGGCCCGGATCCCAGAAAAATATTGAAGTGGGGAATAGCTTGGGTCAATACCTTCAAAATGAGCTAGGTCCGGTTCGGAACTTTGCCGTAGGGATATACCGAAGAGTACCGAATGTGTGATTGATATGAAAAAATACGTAAATGGGCAACTTTGAACCTCTGTGGTGGCCAGACGGGCCCGGATCCCAGAAAAATATTTAAGTGGGGAATAGCTTGGGACAATACCTTTAAAATGAGCTAGGTCCGGTTCGGAACTTTGCCGTAGGTATATACCGAAGAGTACCGAATGTGTGATTGATATGAAAATACGTAAATGAGCAACTTTGAACCTCTGTGGTGGCCAGACGGGCCCGGATCCCAGAAAAATATTGAAGTGGGGAATAGCTTGGGTCAATACCTTCAAAATGAGCTAGGTCCGGTTCGGAACTTTGCCGTAGGGATATACCGAAGAGTACCGAATGTGTGATTGATATGAAAAAAATACGTAAATGGGCAACTTTGAACCTCTGTGGTGGCCAGACGGGCCCGGATCCCAGAAAAATATTTAAGTGGGGAATAGCTTGGGACAATACCTTTAAAATGAGCTAGGTCCGGTTCGGAACTTTGCCGTAGGTATATACCGAAGAGTACCGAATGTGTGATTGATATGAAAATACGTAAATGAGCAACTTTGAACCTCTGTGGTGGCCAGACGGGCCCGGATCCCAGAAAAATATTGAAGTGGGGAATAGCTTGGGTCAATACCTTCAAAATGAGCTAGGTCCGGTTCGGAACTTTGCCGTAGGGATATACCGAAGAGTACCGAATGTGTGATTGATATGAAAAAATACGTAAATGGGCAACTTTGAACCTCTGTGGTGGCCAGACGGGCCCGGATCCCAGAAAAATATTTAAGTGGGGAATAGCTTGGGACAATACCTTTAAAATGAGCTAGGTCCGGTTCGGAACTTTGCCGTAGGTATATACCGAAGAGTACCGAATGTGTGATTGATATGAAAATACGTAAATGAGCAACTTTGAACCTCTGTGGTGGCCAGACGGGCCCGGATCCCAGAAAAATATTGAAGTGGGGAATAGCTTGGGTCAATACCTTCAAAATGAGCTAGGTCCGGTTCGGAACTTTGCCGTAGGGATATACCGAAGAGTACCGAATGTGTGATTGATATGAAAAAAATACGTAAATGGGCAACTTTGAACCTCTGTGGTGGCCAGACGGGCCCGGATCCCAGAAAAATATTTAAGTGGGGAATAGCTTGGGACAATACCTTTAAAATGAGCTAGGTCCGGTTCGGAACTTTGCCGTAGGTATATACCGAAGAGTACCGAATGTGTGATTGATATGAAAATACGTAAATGAGCAACTTTGAACCTCTGTGGTGGCCAGACGGGCCCGGATCCCAGAAAAATATTGAAGTGGGGAATAGCTTGGGTCAATACCTTCAAAATGAGCTAGGTCCGGTTCGGAACTTTGCCGTAGGGATATACCGAAGAGTACCGAATGTGTGATTGATATGAAAAAATACGTAAATGGGGAACTTTGAACCTCTGTGGTGGCCAGACGGGCCCGGATCCCAGAAAAATATTTAAGTGGGGAATAGCTTGGGACAATACCTTTAAAATGAGCTAGGTCCGGTTCGGAACTTTGCCGTAGGGATATACCGAAGAGTACCGAATGTGTGATTGATATGAAAAAATACGTAAATGGGCAACTTTGAACCTCTGTGGTGGCCAGACGGGCCCGGATCCCAGAAAAATATTTAAGTGGGGAGTAGCTTGGGACAATACCTTTAAAATGAGCTAGGTCCGGTTCGGAATTTTGCCGTAGGTATATACCGAAGAGTACCGAATGTGTGATTGATATGAAAATACGTAAATGAGCAACTTTGAACCTCTGTGGTGGCCAGACGGGCCCGGATCCCAGAAAAATATTGAAGTGGGGAATAGCTTGGGTCAATACCTTCAAAATGAGCGAGGTCCGGTTCGGAACTTTGCCGTAGGGATATACCGAAGAGTACCGAATGTGTGATTGATATGAAAAAATACGTAAATGGGCAACTTTGAACCTCTGTGGTGACCAGACGGGCCCGGATCCCAGAAAAATATTTAAGTGGGGAATAGCTTGGGACAATACCTTTAAAATGAGCTAGGTCCGGTTCGGAACTTTGCCGTAGGTATATACCGAAGAGTACCGAATGTGTGATTGATATGAAAATACGTAAATGAGCAACTTTGAACCTCTGTGGTGGCCAGACGGGCCCGGATCCCAGAAAAATATTGAAGTGGGGAATAGCTTGGGTCAATACCTTCAAAATGAGCTAGGTCCGGTTCGGAACTTTGCCGTAAGGATATACCGAAGAGTACCGAATGTGTGATTGATATGAAAATACGTAAATGAGCAACTTTGAACCTCTGTGGTGGCCAGACGGGCCCGGATCCCAGAAAAAATATTTAAATGGGGAATAGCCTGGGTCAATAACTTTGGAATGAGCGAGGTCCAGTTCGGAACTTTGCCGTAGGTATATGCCGAAAAGTACCGAATGTGTGTTTTGTATGGAAAATATGTAAATAGGCGACTTTGAACCTTTGTGGTGGCTAGACGGGCCCGGATCCCAGAAAAATATTTAATGGGAAATAGCCTGTGTCAATACCTTTAAAATGAGCTAGGTCCGGTTCGGAACTTTGCCGTAGGGATATGCCGAAATGTACCGATTGTGTGATTAATAATGAAAATTTGCCATATGGGCAACTTTGAACCTCTGTGGTGGCTAGACGGGCCCGGATCCCAGAAAAATATTTAAATGGGGACTAGCCTGGATCAATACCTTTGGATTGAGCTAGGTCCAGTTCGGAACTTTGCCGTGGGTATATGCCGAAAAGTACCGATTGTGTGGTTGAAATGGAAAGTACGTTAAAATACAACTTTGAATCCTTACGATGGCCGACGTGCCCGGATCCCAAAAAAAATATGTTAGCTAGGAGTAGTCCAGGTCAATACAATTGAAATAAGCTAGGTCTGGTTCGGAAAATTGCCGTAGAAATATGCCGAGAAGTACCGAATGTGTTGTTAATCTTGGAAGTTTGCTGAGATGCTACTTTAAACTTCAGGGTTAATATTCAACGTTACATTCTATATTACACTAAGTTCTGTAAGTTTATTGCATTATTACAGGATATAAAAAAATACCTTAAATGACAAAATCCCGAGTAAAACTTGTTATACCTAGCTAATAAAACAGAGTCATATTTTCATAGTACCCTTTCAAGAGAATTTACAATTGATTTTTTTTTCTGTAAAGAATATATAAGTGTATGTTGAGTTAAAGAAATAAACAAAGTTTTTAGAAAAATGATGCTTTAGATTGGGTATGACAGCGAGTACTTTCCAGACTGTTTGAATACCAAGTCAAAAGGGTACAATCATTTAAAAAAAAACACAATTCGGAACATTTCGTTTTTGCAGGAATATGTATAAGAGAAACTTTTCAAAAAACACCTTCAGTTGGGTAGACTAGCCACATTTGCATTTTGAAAATAATATAAAGGAAACAAATATTTTCCGGAGTAGGTATTCACCAGAAAAATATTCCCAACGTCTCATAAGGGCTAGTGATGCCATACAGGTTATAAGTTTACTGCTTAAAACGGGTATCCTCTTGGCAAAGGATTTTAGGTTAAAAGGATAAAGTAGAAAACCAAAGGAAGTGCTGGTAAAGCTTATTGGAGTCATGACGCATCATGTGTGAACCCGTACAGAAGTGTTTCCTAAAAATAAATTTATACTACCAGCAAAAAAAACGTGGTATACCTTATACATCTAGATTAAGGAAATACGACTTCAACAAGACATAGAAAAGGAATCTGTTATTTAAGTGAAAGATGGTAGAAAATTACCACAGTGACCATTGAACCATTTTTTAGGCAAGTCGAAGTGCTTTGCATACATTTGATTAGTAAAATGTCAGAAGCACAAATTTTTAAAGTGAAGAAGGCATCGAAGGTACAGTAGATGTTTCGAGTAGAGTTGGTAAAAAAACAACCCCGCAACAGGTGAAAGTTGTTCCAGTTTTTGGGTCAACTGAAGTTATTTTTACTGAATCAACCAACTAAGACACTTAACTAACGTTAAAAGTTATGAAAGTATAGCATATTGCATGCGTGATTGAAGGCGATGACCGTTAAGACATATTTTAGAATTACACCTTCATATGGATAAATTGTACCCCTGAAGGGTAAATCTTACATTCGCCTTTCAGTAAAACTAGCACAAAAGAAGGCCACTATTAACGTGAGCTGTGTTATCAAAAGTACACATAAAGAGGTGAATCAGAAAAGTACACACAAAGTGCACCAATATAAAAAAAAACGTGAAAATGAGTTGAACCAGAAGGGTTTAGTTTCCCCCATGTGTTTGAAACACATTGATCTATTTTAAAGGCTAAATACTAGAACTAGCTTTTCTATTAACGTGTTTGAATATGATGGTGTTGAAATAAACAACAACGATTAATAAAATGAAGAACCCGAGAAAAATTTCAAAGACCATTGGAAAGGACAGAATCCACGCAGACATGTAACTAAACAACTTTACTGCTACATAAGAAAAAGTTTATCACATTTTTTCAGAGCCCAAGAGTCATCTACAATGTTAAAGTATTTTTTGTCGAAAGTGTAAGAAGCACTGTTTGAGAGAAAACATTTTAGACGAAAATTTATAGTATTGAGATTAGAGGGCTGGAGTGAAAATCAAGATACCTGAAGAAGATACCTTTATAAGTTATACAACTATACACGTAAAATGCGATTTCCTTATGTTAATTATGGTGGCGTTTAATGTTACTTATAACATATAGACACATGTCAACCTGACAATTCAAAAGCTTACACGAATGCTTACCAACAAAATACACCTTCAGGTTTTTTACTAACGCGTCAGGTATGATGTTGGAAAATACAAAGAAACAAAAGTATACCCAGGTGGTGATATGATTATATATGTGTGACTTGTTAGAAAGAGGAGATAAAGGACATTGCAGACATGTACATGGATAAAAAGACCTGGTGATGACTGAAGAAGATCCCCAATGTTTTAAAGCGAGTTTACATTGTCACATGTGCGATGATGAATTAGGGGATGGCAAAGTGCGTGATCGCGACCACTTGATCGTTAGTATTGTGATGCAGCACAGATAATTAATGTAACTTAAACTTACTTACCTATGTTTCCATTATATTTTACAACTTAACAATGTATGACGCCCACTTGTTCGTAGAGGCATTAGGGTTTACTGTTTTTGAAGTGAACTGCATTCCAAATACTGACGAAGAGAACATAAGTCTTTCTAAGAAAGTTGATGGGTAAGACATTATATTCATTGATTAGTGTATGTTTATGTTATTTTATATATTTAACAATTTAAAGATGAACCAATGTAAGGTTTTGAAGTCTTGTTTTTAGGAGCATTATGAATGAATGATAAACAAAGTGTGTACCCTTACGATTCCATGAATGGTCCTCATAAGAAGAATAAAATACAACTATCATCTGCTGACCAGTTTTACAACCGACTTAACAATGAACACATTAGTGTGGCTGACTATGCTCAAGCAAAACATGTGTTAATTAGATTTAATTGTCAAACATTACAAGACTACCATGATGTGTACTTGAAAGGAGACGTTGTGTAATTGGATGATATATTTGAAAACTAGTGTCATTTATAAGCTTACGGGCCTTGACGTATTTCATTATTACACGTCATCAGGGAAAGCTTACGATTCGGCGTTAAATATAAGCAAAATTATATCACAATTGTTACACGACCCAGACATGTTACTTCTGTTTGAATAAGCAACACGAGAGGGGACTGTGCTCAAACAAGCATCGACATTGGGTGGCCAACAACAAATATATGAGTGAATACGACCCTCTACAACCTTCCCAATATTTGGAATACTTAACTAGTAGTACTTACTATGAGAGTGTTGGCCGTAGCCAACAAGGGTTTTGAATTGGTGGACGACTTTGGAGTCATTGACATGTGGAAAGAGGAGGATGAGGTTGGGTACATAATTGAATGGGATTTGGTTACTCAGTCGACCTTTACGATAAGCTTAACGATTTATCGTTTCTACATGAAAACAGAAATGAACAAGTTTCATAAGTTGGTACCGTATTCAAATCCGACAAAGGTGTAAAGTATGTTCTTTTATAATAGAAATTTGAAACAGAGTTATTCCAATGGGTCGGTATTAACAAAAGTGTATCATGTGTTAAAATTTAAACAATCATGTAGGCTTGAAATTTGCATTTACCTGAATATAAACTTTATAACCACAGCTACTTAGTACCACTCGCACCGTGTCTGAAAAAAACCATTTGTTTTTCAAACTGATGAACAAAGTTTGGAAATACCATGGTAAACATACTTACATACGGATGAATATAAAATAAGTGACAATCGAAAAACAATCGTACACATAACGAAAACCGAACTCAAATTTGACAAGCCTGTGTATTTTGGAGCATGCATCTTAGACATTTCAAAGATTTTAATGTACGACATTCATTATGAAACCTTCGGGAACAAAGTTCGACTATTATTTACCGACACTGATAATTTAGTCTATTAAATTCAAACTGACGACTTTCTAAAGCCATGATATCTCAAATTCAAAACAAGTTTGACACACTTAACTATTGTACGGACAACCTATCGTTGAATTCCAAACAACGTCAGCAAATAGTGATTGGTGTGTTTGAAGATACATTTGGTGATCAAATGATTGCTGAGTTTGTAGGGCTGCGTGCAAGATGTTTTAATATCGAAAGAATGATGGATAACACAAGGAAAGCTTAAGGAAAAAACAAACAGGTCAATCGACAGAATATTCCGTGTAACGATTACCAGACGTGTTTTATGACCTATCAAAATTGTCATAGAAAAATGAACGTCATTCGCAGTTACCTTTAAAACGTGGTGACTTAAGAAACAAGCACACAAGATGACACACGTTACATTTTAAAAGATGGAATCAGAACACTGGCACATGGACATTTTCAAATTGAAAACGAATACCTAAGAGACGTGTGGTGATAGAAGTAACAATGCCTGGATTCATCAAACCTCTAAAAAATATTGTTATATAAGGAACAACAACATTTATCATATGTTAAAATAATATGAATGATATTGAAAGATGATATTGAAGCGTTTGGAAGCTGGAAAACTTAAAATAAGTGTTACATGTACACAACATGCTGCTTCCAAACAAGCCACTCTCAACGGGAAATTGTAGAGAACAGTTAAAACTTTTCATATTTGAGAAGTTTATTAATGCGGGTTACCCTACCTTCCAAACCTTTTAATTCTACAGTTATGGGACATGTAACCCATTGGACGACAACTAGCAAATAAAGTTGAAAATGAAAATGGGGAATGTGTCAAAGAGACAACAACTCGACTATAAAACTTCCTTCCCTCCCTACGTAATGGTAAATTTCTTGAATTCAAGATCTGCTACAACACATGACAGACACATTTGGATTATATGGAAATTGAGAAATAAATTACAATCACGGTGTAACTTCTTGGAGACGGATATAAAACGACTAGAGAAAGATTTTATAACAACCATTAAAGAACTTGATAAAAAGGTAGATGTCTTTAAGACGACTCTGCAACAAAAACTTTAGGTACATAAGATTAAAAACTTGACACATAAAAACATTGATGCACTGTTAGAACGCCCATTGTCAATGGCAGATTAAGAGCAAAACAAGGAAGATCTAGAAAGTCTGATGATGTGTGATTTATTGAAACATGCTGGTGTGAGATCAAAAACCCTAGGTGGTTCTTCACCTGGTAAAGATATAACCCAGATGTTTAAGCCTTCACCATATTGCTCGCATAGGGAAAGTAGCCTTTATGATCTTGTGCAACTTGCCAAAGACTATACTTGCTAAAAGGTTGTTACTGCAAATCTGATTATTTAATACAAGAATTTAAGGACTTAGGGTACATTTTCCATTGAAGAAAGATCTGTTTCAAACCACCCTTGGTTCGTTTTTCTGAAGTTAAGGTTCATAAAAGGACGCTCTTACGTAGAATTCATTAAAATCCATGGTACGATACGTTTGGGTTTGAGTGTTCTATACGTGGGACAAAGCTAAGACTTCCTCGGTCCACCTCGGGATGTATTCCTTTTTAAACATGCTTTTCTTTAAAGTATTTTAAACTGTATCGACTACTTTAAATTTACCCTGTTTTAATGGAAGAAGATTACCATAAAAGTTCCGTACACTTTGTGTTCGTGTGTAGTTTAACTAGCATTAAAAGAAGTCATCTTTGTGGATCTATGTTTGGAGGTGTTGTACTGATGACGAGATTATTCAACACATCGATGTAAGTACGCGTAGAATAATCCAAAAGTATTTAAAAGATAGTTTTCATTGTTCTCATCCAACATTTGAGAAACTTGTTTTTTTCTTCATTCTCGGTATAGTACAGTTCAATGTTGTGTTTTTGACGACACTCTTCAGCCTCTTTGCTGCAAAATTCAGCACCTTTATCTGTTCATAGCTTTGGAACAACCCATGATGGTGTGATGAACGCTTGCAATGCATCTTTGATCTTGACACATTTCTTGTTATGAGGGACCAAAGTTTCCCCTAAAAGTACTGTCCTTACCAACATCACATTAAGTAATTCACGGGATATCACTACGGAAAATTTTCTATCAAGACCCATCCCATTATCAAGGTATTGACCCAGTCTATTACCTTCTTAAATATTTTTTCTGGGATCCGTGCCTGTCTGGCCACCACAGAGGTTTACAGTTGCCCATATTAGGCGTATTTTGCATTATAGTTTAAATGAATAGGTGTTTTTATAATGGCCTTGTTATATTTCCAGGGTCTGTATTTATGATCGAGGATGTCTATAATGGCCCGAGGCATAATTACCACACATTCGGTACTCCTAGTCATATCTCTACGGCAAAGTTCCGAATTGGACCTAGCTCATTTCAAAGATATCGACCCAGGCTAATCGCCATTTAATTTTGTTTAGGGATCCGGGCCCGTCTGGCCACCACAGAGGTTTAAAGTTGCCCATCTACGCTTTTATACGCCCGTCAAATTTTTGACGGGACGTATTATGGTATACACATGTCCGGTGTCCGTCCATCTGTCCGTCCGTCTGTCTGTCTGTCCGTCTGTCTGTCCGGCGTAAAAATGTCGCACCGTAACTTGAGAACGACTAATCCAAATTTCATGAAACTTAATATAGTTGTTTTTTATGATCGTCAAATGATCTGTATACTAGTACTTTTTGGTGAAAATTAGATTTAAACTTTTTGATTTACGGCACTTTGTAACTAAAACAGGGGTGTGTTTTTTCACATGTCGCACTGTATCTCAAAAACGATTCTTGATTATGGCTTAAAACTTTAAACACTTCTTAGTTTTATTAATTTTAATATCTGTATACTTTTTGGTGACGATTCAAAATTTCATTTTTGAGTTATTGAGTATTTTGTAAAAAAGGGGGAGTTTTTTTTTACATGTCGCGCCATATCTCAAAATCGATTTATGATTATTACTACAAACTTTACACATGTCTTTGTTATATTAATCTTAAGATCTGTATACTTTTTGATGATGATTCAAAATTTAATTTTTGAGTGATTGGGTATTTTGTAAAAAAGGGGGAGTCTTTTTTTACATGTTGTGCCGTATCTCTGTAACAATTTATGATTATTGCTTAAAACTTTACACACTTCTTTGTTATATTGATCTAAAGATATGTATACTTTTTGGTGGTAATTCAACTTTTTTTTTGAGTTATTGAGTATTTTGTTAAACAGGGGAGTTTTATTTTACATGTCGCACCGTATCTCAAAAATAATTTATTATTATTGCTTAAAACTTTACACACTTCTTTCTTATATTAGTCTAAAGATCTGTTTACTTTTTGGTTTGGATTCAAAGTTTTATTAAGTTTTTTGTAAAAAAAAAAAGGGGGGGGGGTTCCCGACGTGTCTCAAAAACTATATATGGTTATTGCTTAAAACTTTCTCAGAAACTATTTATGATTATTGAATATAACTTCCACAAAGGACGTCGGGCGTATCATGCGCTCATGGTGCAGCTGTTTATTTCCATACCAGCAAGACATTCGGTACTTTTCGGTATATCCCTACGGCAAAGTTCCGAACTGGACCTAGCTCATTTTAAAGGTATTGACCCAAGCTATTCCCCACTTAAATATTTTTCTAGGATCCAGGCCCGTCTAGCCACCACACAGGTTCAAAGTTGCCCATTTACGTATTTTTCATATCAATCACACATTCGGTACTTTTCGGTATATCCCTACGGCAAAGTTCCGAACTGGACCTAGCTCATTTTAAAGGTATTGACCCAAGCTATTCCCCACTTAGATATTTTTCTGGGATCCGGGCCCGTCTGGCCACCACACAGGTTCAAAGTTGCCCATTTACGTATTTTTCATATCAATCACACATTCGGTACTTTTCGGTATATCCCTACGGCAAAGTTCCGAACTGGACCTAGCTCATTTTAAAGGTATTGACCATAGCTATTCCCCACTTAAATATTTTTCTGGGATCCGGGCCCGTCTGGCCACCACACAGGTTCAAAGTTGCCCATTTACGTATTTTTCATATCAATCACACATTCGGTACTTTTCGGTATATCCCTACGGCAAAGTTCCGAACTGGACCTAGCTCATTTTAAAGGTATCGACCCAAGCTATTCCCCACTTAAATATTTTTCTGGGATCCGGGCCCGTCTGGCCACCACAGAGGTTCAAAGTTGCCCATTTACGTATTTTTCATATCAATCACACATTCGGTACTTTTCGGTATATCCCTACGGCAAAGTTCCGAACTGGACCTAGCTCATTTTAAAGGTATTGACCCAAGCTATTCCCCACTTAGATATTTTTCTGGGATCCGGGCCCGTCTGGCCACCACACAGGTTCAAAGTTGCCCATTTACGTATTTTTCATATCAATCACACATTCGGTACTTTTCGGTATATCCCTACGGCAAAGTTCCGAACTGGACCTAGCTCATTTTAAAGGTATTGACCATAGCTATTCCCCACTTAAATATTTTTCTGGGATCCGGGCCCGTCTGGCCACCACAGAGGTTCAAAGTTGCCCATTTACGTATTTTTCATATCAATCACACATTCGGTACTTTTCGGTATATCCCTACGGCAAAGTTCCGAACTGGACCTAGCTCATTTTAAAGGTATCGACCCAAGCTATTCCCCACTTAAATATTTTTCTGGGATCCGGGCCCGTCTGGCCACCACAGAGGTTCAAAGTTGCCCATTTACGTATTTTTCATATCAATCACACATTCGGTACTTTTCGGTATATCCCTACGGCAAAGTTCCGAACTGGACCTAGCTCATTTTAAAGGTATTGACCCAAGCTATTCCCCACTTAGATATTTTTCTGGGATCCGGGCCCGTCTGGCCACCACACAGGTTCAAAGTTGCCCATTTACGTATTTTTCATATCAATCACACATTCGGTACTTTTCGGTATATCCCTACGGCAAAGTTCCGAACTGGACCTAGCTCATTTTAAAGGTATTGACCATAGCTATTCCCCACTTAAATATTTTTCTGGGATCCGGGCCCGTCTGGCCACCACACAGGTTCAAAGTTGCCCATTTACGTATTTTTCATATCAATCACACATTCGGTACTTTTCGGTATATCCCTACGGCAAAGTTCCGAACTGGACCTAGCTCATTTTAAAGGTATCGACCCAAGCTATTCCCCACTTAAATATTTTTCTGGGATCCGGGCCCGTCTGGCCACCACAGAGGTTCAAAGTTGCCCATTTACGTATTTTTCATATCAATCACACATTCGGTACTTTTCGGTATATCCCTACGGCAAAGTTCCGAACTGGACCTAGCTCATTTTAAAGGTATTGACCCA
This sequence comes from Mytilus trossulus, assembly GCF_036588685.1. NCBI lineage: Eukaryota > Metazoa > Mollusca > Bivalvia > Mytilida > Mytilidae > Mytilus > Mytilus trossulus. Next base: position 29,727,555 of record NC_086379.1, on the reverse strand, counting down.
AGCTATTCCCCACTTAGATATTTTTCTGGGATCCGGGCCCGTCTGGCCACCACACAGGTTCAAAGTTGCCCATTTACGTATTTTTCATATCAATCACACATTCGGTACTTTTCGGTATATCCCTACGGCAAAGTTCCGAACTGGACCTAGCTCATTTTAAAGGTATTGACCATAGCTATTCCCCACTTAAATATTTTTCTGGGATCCGGGCCCGTCTGGCCACCACACAGGTTCAAAGTTGCCCATTTACGTATTTTTCATATCAATCACACATTCGGTACTTTTCGGTATATCCCTACGGCAAAGTTCCGAACTGGACCTAGCTCATTTTAAAGGTATCGACCCAAGCTATTCCCCACTTAAATATTTTTCTGGGATCCGGGCCCGTCTGGCCACCACAGAGGTTCAAAGTTGCCCATTTACGTATTTTTCATATCAATCACACATTCGGTACTTTTCGGTATATCCCTACGGCAAAGTTCCGAACTGGACCTAGCTCATTTTAAAGGTATTGACCCAAGCTATTCCCCACTTAGATATTTTTCTGGGATCCGGGCCCGTCTGGCCACCACACAGGTTCAAAGTTGCCCATTTACGTATTTTTCATATCAATCACACATTCGGTACTTTTCGGTATATCCCTACGGCAAAGTTCCGAACTGGACCTAGCTCATTTTAAAGGTATTGACCATAGCTATTCCCCACTTAAATATTTTTCTGGGATCCGGGCCCGTCTGGCCACCACACAGGTTCAAAGTTGCCCATTTACGTATTTTTCATATCAATCACACATTCGGTACTTTTCGGTATATCCCTACGGCAAAGTTCCGAACTGGACCTAGCTCATTTTAAAGGTATCGACCCAAGCTATTCCCCACTTAAATATTTTTCTGGGATCCGGGCCCGTCTGGCCACCACAGAGGTTCAAAGTTGCCCATTTACGTATTTTTCATATCAATCACACATTCGGTACTTTTCGGTATATCCCTACGGCAAAGTTCCGAACTGGACCTAGCTCATTTTAAAGGTATTGACCCAAGCTATTCCCCACTTAGATATTTTTCTGGGATCCGGGCCCGTCTGGCCACCACACAGGTTCAAAGTTGCCCATTTACGTATTTTTCATATCAATCACACATTCGGTACTTTTCGGTATATCCCTACGGCAAAGTTCCGAACTGGACCTAGCTCATTTTAAAGGTATTGACCATAGCTATTCCCCACTTAAATATTTTTCTGGGATCCGGGCCCGTCTGGCCACCACACAGGTTCAAAGTTGCCCATTTACGTATTTTTCATATCAATCACACATTCGGTACTTTTCGGTATATCCCTACGGCAAAGTTCCGAACTGGACCTAGCTCATTTTAAAGGTATCGACCCAAGCTATTCCCCACTTAAATATTTTTCTGGGATCCGGGCCCGTCTGGCCACCACAGAGGTTCAAAGTTGCCCATTTACGTATTTTTCATATCAATCACACATTCGGTACTTTTCGGTATATCCCTACGGCAAAGTTCCGAACTGGACCTAGCTCATTTTAAAGGTATTGACCCAAGCTATTCCCCACTTAGATATTTTTCTGGGATCCGGGCCCGTCTGGCCACCACACAGGTTCAAAGTTGCCCATTTACGTATTTTTCATATCAATCACACATTCGGTACTTTTCGGTATATCCCTACGGCAAAGTTCCGAACTGGACCTAGCTCATTTTAAAGGTATTGACCATAGCTATTCCCCACTTAAATATTTTTCTGGGATCCGGGCCCGTCTGGCCACCACAGAGGTTCAAAGTTGCCCATTTACGTATTTTTCATATCAATCACACATTCGGTACTTTTCGGTATATCCCTACGGCAAAGTTCCGAACTGGACCTAGCTCATTTTAAAGGTATCGACCCAAGCTATTCCCCACTTAAATATTTTTCTGGGATCCGGGCCCGTCTGGCCACCACAGAGGTTCAAAGTTGCCCATTTACGTATTTTTCATATCAATCACACATTCGGTACTTTTCGGTATATCCCTACGGCAAAGTTCCGAACTGGACCTAGCTCATTTTAAAGGTATTGACCCAAGCTATTCCCCACTTAGATATTTTTCTGGGATCCGGGCCCGTCTGGCCACCACACAGGTTCAAAGTTGCCCATTTACGTATTTTTCATATCAATCACACATTCGGTACTTTTCGGTATATCCCTACGGCAAAGTTCCGAACTGGACCTAGCTCATTTTAAAGGTATTGACCATAGCTATTCCCCACTTAAATATTTTTCTGGGATCCGGGCCCGTCTGGCCACCACACAGGTTCAAAGTTGCCCATTTACGTATTTTTCATTTCAATCACACATTCGGTACTTTTCGGTATATCCCTACGGCAAAGTTCCGAACTGGACCTAGCTCATTTTAAAGGTATCGACCCAAGCTATTCCCCACTTAAATATTTTTCTGGGATCCGGGCCCGTCTGGCCACCACAGAGGTTCAAAGTTGCCCATTTACGTATTTTTCATATCAATCACACATTCGGTACTTTTCGGTATATCCCTACGGCAAAGTTCCGAACTGGACCTAGCTCATTTTAAAGGTATTGACCCAAGCTATTCCCCACTTAGATATTTTTCTGGGATCCGGGCCCGTCTGGCCACCACACAGGTTCAAAGTTGCCCATTTACGTATTTTTCATATCAATCACACATTCGGTACTTTTCGGTATATCCCTACGGCAAAGTTCCGAACTGGACCTAGCTCATTTTAAAGGTATTGACCATAGCTATTCCCCACTTAAATATTTTTCTGGGATCCGGGCCCGTCTGGCCACCACAGAGGTTCAAAGTTGCCCATTTACGTATTTTTCATATCAATCACACATTCGGTACTTTTCGGTATATCCCTACGGCAAAGTTCCGAACTGGACCTAGCTCATTTTAAAGGTATCGACCCAAGCTATTCCCCACTTAAATATTTTTCTGGGATCCGGGCCCGTCTGGCCACCACAGAGGTTCAAAGTTGCCCATTTACGTATTTTTCATATCAATCACACATTCGGTACTTTTCGGTATATCCCTACGGCAAAGTTCCGAACTGGACCTAGCTCATTTTAAAGGTATTGACCCAAGCTATTCCCCACTTAGATATTTTTCTGGGATCCGGGCCCGTCTGGCCACCACACAGGTTCAAAGTTGCCCATTTACGTATTTTTCATATCAATCACACATTCGGTACTTTTCGGTATATCCCTACGGCAAAGTTCCGAACTGGACCTAGCTCATTTTAAAGGTATTGACCATAGCTATTCCCCACTTAAATATTTTTCTGGGATCCGGGCCCGTCTGGCCACCACACAGGTTCAAAGTTGCCCATTTACGTATTTTTCATATCAATCACACATTCGGTACTTTTCGGTATATCCCTACGGCAAAGTTCCGAACTGGACCTAGCTCATTTTAAAGGTATCGACCCAAGCTATTCCCCACTTAAATATTTTTCTGGGATCCGGGCCCGTCTGGCCACCACAGAGGTTCAAAGTTGCCCATTTACGTATTTTTCATATCAATCACACATTCGGTACTTTTCGGTATATCCCTACGGCAAAGTTCCGAACTGGACCTAGCTCATTTTAAAGGTATTGACCCAAGCTATTCCCCACTTAGATATTTTTCTGGGATCCGGGCCCGTCTGGCCACCACACAGGTTCAAAGTTGCCCATTTACGTATTTTTCATATCAATCACACATTCGGTACTTTTCGGTATATCCCTACGGCAAAGTTCCGAACTGGACCTAGCTCATTTTAAAGGTATTGACCATAGCTATTCCCCACTTAAATATTTTTCTGGGATCCGGGCCCGTCTGGCCACCACACAGGTTCAAAGTTGCCCATTTACGTATTTTTCATATCAATCACACATTCGGTACTTTTCGGTATATCCCTACGGCAAAGTTCCGAACTGGACCTAGCTCATTTTAAAGGTATCGACCCAAGCTATTCCCCACTTAAATATTTTTCTGGGATCCGGGCCCGTCTGGCCACCACAGAGGTTCAAAGTTGCCCATTTACGTATTTTTCATATCAATCACACATTCGGTACTTTTCGGTATATCCCTACGGCAAAGTTCCGAACTGGACCTAGCTCATTTTAAAGGTATTGACCCAAGCTATTCCCCACTTAGATATTTTTCTGGGATCCGGGCCCGTCTGGCCACCACACAGGTTCAAAGTTGCCCATTTACGTATTTTTCATATCAATCACACATTCGGTACTTTTCGGTATATCCCTACGGCAAAGTTCCGAACTGGACCTAGCTCATTTTAAAGGTATTGACCATAGCTATTCCCCACTTAAATATTTTTCTGGGATCCGGGCCCGTCTGGCCACCACACAGGTTCAAAGTTGCCCATTTACGTATTTTTCATATCAATCACACATTCGGTACTTTTCGGTATATCCCTACGGCAAAGTTCCGAACTGGACCTAGCTCATTTTAAAGGTATCGACCCAAGCTATTCCCCACTTAAATATTTTTCTGGGATCCGGGCCCGTCTGGCCACCACAGAGGTTCAAAGTTGCCCATTTACGTATTTTTCATATCAATCACACATTCGGTACTTTTCGGTATATCCCTACGGCAAAGTTCCGAACTGGACCTAGCTCATTTTAAAGGTATTGACCCAAGCTATTCCCCACTTAGATATTTTTCTGGGATCCGGGCCCGTCTGGCCACCACAGAGGTTCAAAGTTGCCCATTTACGTATTTTTCATATCAATCACACATTCGGTACTTTTCGGTATATCCCTACGGCAAAGTTCCGAACTGGACCTAGCTCATTTTAAAGGTATTGACCATAGCTATTCCCCACTTAAATATTTTTCTGGGATCCGGGCCCGTCTGGCCACCACACAGGTTCAAAGTTGCCCATTTACGTATTTTTCATATCAATCACACATTCGGTACTTTTCGGTATATCCCTACGGCAAAGTTCCGAACTGGACCTAGCTCATTTTAAAGGTATCGACCCAAGCTATTCCCCACTTAAATATTTTTCTGGGATCCGGGCCCGTCTGGCCACCACAGAGGTTCAAAGTTGCCCATTTACGTATTTTTCATATCAATCACACATTCGGTACTTTTCGGTATATCCCTACGGCAAAGTTCCGAACTGGACCTAGCTCATTTTAAAGGTATTGACCCAAGCTATTCCCCACTTAGATATTTTTCTGGGATCCGGGCCCGTCTGGCCACCACACAGGTTCAAAGTTGCCCATTTACGTATTTTTCATATCAATCACACATTCGGTACTTTTCGGTATATCCCTACGGCAAAGTTCCGAACTGGACCTAGCTCATTTTAAAGGTATTGACCATAGCTATTCCCCACTTAAATATTTTTCTGGGATCCGGGCCCGTCTGGCCACCACACAGGTTCAAAGTTGCCCATTTACGTATTTTTCATATCAATCACACATTCGGTACTTTTCGGTATATCCCTACGGCAAAGTTCCGAACTGGACCTAGCTCATTTTAAAGGTATCGACCCAAGCTATTCCCCACTTAAATATTTTTCTGGGATCCGGGCCCGTCTGGCCACCACAGAGGTTCAAAGTTGCCCATTTACGTATTTTTCATATCAATCACACATTCGGTACTTTTCGGTATATCCCTACGGCAAAGTTCCGAACTGGACCTAGCTCATTTTAAAGGTATTGACCCAAGCTATTCCCCACTTAGATATTTTTCTGGGATCCGGGCCCGTCTGGCCACCACACAGGTTCAAAGTTGCCCATTTACGTATTTTTCATATCAATCACACATTCGGTACTTTTCGGTATATCCCTACGGCAAAGTTCCGAACTGGACCTAGCTCATTTTAAAGGTATTGACCATAGCTATTCCCCACTTAAATATTTTTCTGGGATCCGGGCCCGTCTGGCCACCACACAGGTTCAAAGTTGCCCATTTACGTATTTTTCATATCAATCACACATTCGGTACTTTTCGGTATATCCCTACGGCAAAGTTCCGAACTGGACCTAGCTCATTTTAAAGGTATCGACCCAAGCTATTCCCCACTTAAATATTTTTCTGGGATCCGGGCCCGTCTGGCCACCACAGAGGTTCAAAGTTGCCCATTTACGTATTTTTCATATCAATCACACATTCGGTACTTTTCGGTATATCCCTACGGCAAAGTTCCGAACTGGACCTAGCTCATTTTAAAGGTATTGACCCAAGCTATTCCCCACTTAGATATTTTTCTGGGATCCGGGCCCGTCTGGCCACCACACAGGTTCAAAGTTGCCCATTTACGTATTTTTCATATCAATCACACATTCGGTACTTTTCGGTATATCCCTACGGCAAAGTTCCGAACTGGACCTAGCTCATTTTAAAGGTATTGACCATAGCTATTCCCCACTTAAATATTTTTCTGGGATCCGGGCCCGTCTGGCCACCACACAGGTTCAAAGTTGCCCATTTACGTATTTTTCATATCAATCACACATTCGGTACTTTTCGGTATATCCCTACGGCAAAGTTCCGAACTGGACCTAGCTCATTTTAAAGGTATCGACCCAAGCTATTCCCCACTTAAATATTTTTCTGGGATCCGGGCCCGTCTGGCCACCACAGAGGTTCAAAGTTGCCCATTTACGTATTTTTCATATCAATCACACATTCGGTACTTTTCGGTATATCCCTACGGCAAAGTTCCGAACTGGACCTAGCTCATTTTAAAGGTATTGACCCAAGCTATTCCCCACTTAGATATTTTTCTGGGATCCGGGCCCGTCTGGCCACCACACAGGTTCAAAGTTGCCCATTTACGTATTTTTCATATCAATCACACATTCGGTACTTTTCGGTATATCCCTACGGCAAAGTTCCGAACTGGACCTAGCTCATTTTAAAGGTATTGACCATAGCTATTCCCCACTTAAATATTTTTCTGGGATCCGGGCCCGTCTGGCCACCACACAGGTTCAAAGTTGCCCATTTACGTATTTTTCATATCAATCACACATTCGGTACTTTTCGGTATATCCCTACGGCAAAGTTCCGAACTGGACCTAGCTCATTTTAAAGGTATCGACCCAAGCTATTCCCCACTTAAATATTTTTCTGGGATCCGGGCCCGTCTGGCCACCACAGAGGTTCAAAGTTGCCCATTTACGTATTTTTCATATCAATCACACATTCGGTACTTTTCGGTATATCCCTACGGCAAAGTTCCGAACTGGACCTAGCTCATTTTAAAGGTATTGACCCAAGCTATTCCCCACTTAGATATTTTTTCTGGGATCCGGGCCCGTCTGGCCACCACACAGGTTCAAAGTTGCCCATTTACGTATTTTTCATATCAATCACACATTCGGTACTTTTCGGTATATCCCTACGGCAAAGTTCCGAACTGGACCTAGCTCATTTTAAAGGTATTGACCATAGCTATTCCCCACTTAAATATTTTTCTGGGATCCGGGCCCGTCTGGCCACCACACAGGTTCAAAGTTGCCCATTTACGTATTTTTCATATCAATCACACATTCGGTACTTTTCGGTATATCCCTACGGCAAAGTTCCGAACTGGACCTAGCTCATTTTAAAGGTATCGACCCAAGCTATTCCCCACTTAAATATTTTTCTGGGATCCGGGCCCGTCTGGCCACCACAGAGGTTCAAAGTTGCCCATTTACGTATTTTTCATATCAATCACACATTCGGTACTTTTCGGTATATCCCTACGGCAAAGTTCCGAACTGGACCTAGCTCATTTTAAAGGTATTGACCCAAGCTATTCCCCACTTAGATATTTTTCTGGGATCCGGGCCCGTCTGGCCACCACACAGGTTCAAAGTTGCCCATTTACGTATTTTTCATATCAATCACACATTCGGTACTTTTCGGTATATCCCTACGGCAAAGTTCCGAACTGGACCTAGCTCATTTTAAAGGTATTGACCATAGCTATTCCCCACTTAAATATTTTTCTGGGATCCGGGCCCGTCTGGCCACCACACAGGTTCAAAGTTGCCCATTTACGTATTTTTCATATCAATCACACATTCGGTACTTTTCGGTATATCCCTACGGCAAAGTTCCGAACTGGACCTAGCTCATTTTAAAGGTATCGACCCAAGCTATTCCCCACTTAAATATTTTTCTGGGATCCGGGCCCGTCTGGCCACCACAGAGGTTCAAAGTTGCCCATTTACGTATTTTTCATATCAATCACACATTCGGTACTTTTCGGTATATCCCTACGGCAAAGTTCCGAACTGGACCTAGCTCATTTTAAAGGTATTGACCCAAGCTATTCCCCACTTAGATATTTTTCTGGGATCCGGGCCCGTCTGGCCACCACACAGGTTCAAAGTTGCCCATTTACGTATTTTTCATATCAATCACACATTCGGTACTTTTCGGTATATCCCTACGGCAAAGTTCCGAACTGGACCTAGCTCATTTTAAAGGTATTGACCATAGCTATTCCCCACTTAAATATTTTTCTGGGATCCGGGCCCGTCTGGCCACCACACAGGTTCAAAGTTGCCCATTTACGTATTTTTCATATCAATCACACATTCGGTACTTTTCGGTATATCCCTACGGCAAAGTTCCGAACTGGACCTAGCTCATTTTAAAGGTATCGACCCAAGCTATTCCCCACTTAAATATTTTTCTGGGATCCGGGCCCGTCTGGCCACCACAGAGGTTCAAAGTTGCCCATTTACGTATTTTTCATATCAATCACACATTCGGTACTTTTCGGTATATCCCTACGGCAAAGTTCCGAACTGGACCTAGCTCATTTTAAAGGTATTGACCCAAGCTATTCCCCACTTAGATATTTTTCTGGGATCCGGGCCCGTCTGGCCACCACACAGGTTCAAAGTTGCCCATTTACGTATTTTTCATATCAATCACACATTCGGTACTTTTCGGTATATCCCTACGGCAAAGTTCCGAACTGGACCTAGCTCATTTTAAAGGTATTGACCATAGCTATTCCCCACTTAAATATTTTTCTGGGATCCGGGCCCGTCTGGCCACCACACAGGTTCAAAGTTGCCCATTTACGTATTTTTCATATCAATCACACATTCGGTACTTTTCGGTATATCCCTACGGCAAAGTTCCGAACTGGACCTAGCTCATTTTAAAGGTATCGACCCAAGCTATTCCCCACTTAAATATTTTTCTGGGATCCGGGCCCGTCTGGCCACCACAGAGGTTCAAAGTTGCCCATTTACGTATTTTTCATATCAATCACACATTCGGTACTTTTCGGTATATCCCTACGGCAAAGTTCCGAACTGGACCTAGCTCATTTTAAAGGTATTGACCCAAGCTATTCCCCACTTAGATATTTTTCTGGGATCCGGGCCCGTCTGGCCACCACACAGGTTCAAAGTTGCCCATTTACGTATTTTTCATATCAATCACACATTCGGTACTTTTCGGTATATCCCTACGGCAAAGTTCCGAACTGGACCTAGCTCATTTTAAAGGTATTGACCATAGCTATTCCCCACTTAAATATTTTTCTGGGATCCGGGCCCGTCTGGCCACCACACAGGTTCAAAGTTGCCCATTTACGTATTTTTCATATCAATCACACATTCGGTACTTTTCGGTATATCCCTACGGCAAAGTTCCGAACTGGACCTAGCTCATTTTAAAGGTATCGACCCAAGCTATTCCCCACTTAAATATTTTTCTGGGATCCGGGCCCGTCTGGCCACCACAGAGGTTCAAAGTTGCCCATTTACGTATTTTTCATATCAATCACACATTCGGTACTTTTCGGTATATCCCTACGGCAAAGTTCCGAACTGGACCTAGCTCATTTTAAAGGTATTGACCCAAGCTATTCCCCACTTAGATATTTTTCTGGGATCCGGGCCCGTCTGGCCACCACACAGGTTCAAAGTTGCCCATTTACGTATTTTTCATATCAATCACACATTCGGTACTTTTCGGTATATCCCTACGGCAAAGTTCCGAACTGGACCTAGCTCATTTTAAAGGTATTGACCATAGCTATTCCCCACTTAAATATTTTTCTGGGATCCGGGCCCGTCTGGCCACCACACAGGTTCAAAGTTGCCCATTTACGTATTTTTCATATCAATCACACATTCGGTACTTTTCGGTATATCCCTACGGCAAAGTTCCGAACTGGACCTAGCTCATTTTAAAGGTATCGACCCAAGCTATTCCCCACTTAAATATTTTTCTGGGATCCGGGCCCGTCTGGCCACCACAGAGGTTCAAAGTTGCCCATTTACGTATTTTTCATATCAATCACACATTCGGTACTTTTCGGTATATCCCTACGGCAAAGTTCCGAACTGGACCTAGCTCATTTTAAAGGTATTGACCCAAGCTATTCCCCACTTAGATATTTTTCTGGGATCCGGGCCCGTCTGGCCACCACACAGGTTCAAAGTTGCCCATTTACGTATTTTTCATATCAATCACACATTCGGTACTTTTCGGTATATCCCTACGGCAAAGTTCCGAACTGGACCTAGCTCATTTTAAAGGTATTGACCATAGCTATTCCCCACTTAAATATTTTTCTGGGATCCGGGCCCGTCTGGCCACCACACAGGTTCAAAGTTGCCCATTTACGTATTTTTCATATCAATCACACATTCGGTACTTTTCGGTATATCCCTACGGCAAAGTTCCGAACTGGACCTAGCTCATTTTAAAGGTATCGACCCAAGCTATTCCCCACTTAAATATTTTTCTGGGATCCGGGCCCGTCTGGCCACCACAGAGGTTCAAAGTTGCCCATTTACGTATTTTTCATATCAATCACACATTCGGTACTTTTCGGTATATCCCTACGGCAAAGTTCCGAACTGGACCTAGCTCATTTTAAAGGTATTGACCCAAGCTATTCCCCACTTAGATATTTTTCTGGGATCCGGGCCCGTCTGGCCACCACACAGGTTCAAAGTTGCCCATTTACGTATTTTTCATATCAATCACACATTCGGTACTTTTCGGTATATCCCTACGGCAAAGTTCCGAACTGGACCTAGCTCATTTTAAAGGTATTGACCATAGCTATTCCCCACTTAAATATTTTTCTGGGATCCGGGCCCGTCTGGCCACCACACAGGTTCAAAGTTGCCCATTTACGTATTTTTCATATCAATCACACATTCGGTACTTTTCGGTATATCCCTACGGCAAAGTTCCGAACTGGACCTAGCTCATTTTAAAGGTATCGACCCAAGCTATTCCCCACTTAAATATTTTTCTGGGATCCGGGCCCGTCTGGCCACCACAGAGGTTCAAAGTTGCCCATTTACGTATTTTTCATATCAATCACACATTCGGTACTTTTCGGTATATCCCTACGGCAAAGTTCCGAACTGGACCTAGCTCATTTTAAAGGTATTGACCCAAGCTATTCCCCACTTAGATATTTTTCTGGGATCCGGGCCCGTCTGGCCACCACACAGGTTCAAAGTTGCCCATTTACGTATTTTTCATATCAATCACACATTCGGTACTTTTCGGTATATCCCTACGGCAAAGTTCCGAACTGGACCTAGCTCATTTTAAAGGTATTGACCATAGCTATTCCCCACTTAAATATTTTTCTGGGATCCGGGGCCCGTCTGGCCACCACACAGGTTCAAAGTTGCCCATTTACGTATTTTTCATATCAATCACACATTCGGTACTTTTCGGTATATCCCTACGGCAAAGTTCCGAACTGGACCTAGCTCATTTTAAAGGTATCGACCCAAGCTATTCCCCACTTAAATATTTTTCTGGGATCCGGGCCCGTCTGGCCACCACAGAGGTTCAAAGTTGCCCATTTACGTATTTTTCATATCAATCACACA